>NC_133064.1:16974696-17277727 GCF_048771995.1 Taeniopygia guttata
TCTGCTATTAGGAGCAGGCATCCCCCAGCTAAGGAGAGATTGTACGCTCCACGAGAGTATACTCCCGGCAGCATAGGAGTGATGATGTTATGTGCAATCCTCTTGAAGCGACCTCCTGGTCATATTTAAAGGAAGGGAACAATAAGTACCGTGTCCAGAACTAGAGAAGCCCTGCCTCTAGCCAGGTAAAGGAGAGGGTCTATTGGATTGTGTTGATCCGATGGCCTGGCACATCAGACCCCAAAAAGTATAAGTCTTTAGTTGACACTGGCACACAATGTACTTTAATGCCATTGAGAAATGTGGAGGCAGAATCCATCTCTTATTTCTGGGGTGACAGGGGTATCCCAACAGCTGACTGGACTGGAAGCTGAAGTGAGCTTGACCAGGAAGGAATGGCACAAACACCCCATCGTGACTGGTCCAGAGGCCCTGTGTATCCTTGGCATAGATTACCTCAGAAGTGGGTATTTCAAAGACCCAAAAGGACACCGCAAGGAGAGGCAAGGCAAAAGCTCTAGTAGCTGATTTGCCGCTGGCAGAGGCCGCTCTGATGCGAGCTTGGAACCTCCCCAGGTGGCCTGGACTGGCACCTAGATGAGAGAGGAAAAGGGGGTGCTTCCCATTTCAAAAAGGTTCCTGCAAACTCACGGGGGTGGCAGCTGGTCTCAGTGCTAGTAGTGGTTGAGGTGCGGGTGGCGGACAGCTGACGGCTGGAATCTTCTCATCAGCAGCGGGCACAGGTGGGGAAGGTAGGCAGAACTCAATCGTAGTGCTGAGTTGCAGCGCAGCAAAGTCCCGGGTCGGAGCGCACAACCTCCCACGGCACCATGCCGCAGACAGTTTGCAGATCCCCTGAGTGGAAGAGCCCACCCCCCCCCCCCCCCCAGGTAAAACTTCCCAACCCCCACTGGAGAACTGTAGTATCATAGACCAGCCCAGGTGTGAAGGGACCTTGAAAGATCATTTGGTGTAGCCTGTTGTGGGAAAGGGAGCCTAGATGAGATTATTTAGCACCCTGTCCTATCGCATCTGGAAAACCTCCAGCAACGGGGACTGGTGCAACTTGTGCCCGTTGTCCGTTGTCTTCTCCACGTGGCTCCCTTGAACTACTGGAATACTGTGTGGAGGTTCCCCCTGAGACTAGGTAGGTGCCTAACATTTTGCAACTAATTCCTTTGTCATTGCTAGCCTTCATGCAGCTGCTAGCTGCTTTTAGATGTTCCTCCACAGCTTTTGGATCATGCTGAGCCCATTTGCCTGAGTATTTAGGACTTAGGCTTATTCGCTGCTTCTGTAAGTATTCAACGATATCTCTTGCCATCCCTCTGACTATGCCAATTGGTGCAAACGGGTGTTTTAGGTCGCTTAGAATCGCCAGAAAAAGTATCAGCAAAAGCAGGTTCTCCAGCCCTTTGGGCATCTTCATGGCCCTCCTTGGGACGCTCTCCAGTCTGTCTGCCTTTTTTATTGAATTCTGGGGACCAGAACTGGACACAGAGTGCGGCCTGCAGGCATGGCCTCTGTGAGAAGAGGCCAGGGTCTGCTCTGTGCTAGACGCAGCTAGTTTTCACCAGCTCGGCACCAGACTTCCCTGAGAGCCAAAGCTGAGCAACTCAGCAGAGCTGGTGGCACCCCTGTGTAAGCATATTTAAGAGAGGGTAAAGTGCTGTCTGGGGCGGGTATTTCCCTGCTGCCCTTAGATCTGGCAGGTGGCTATGTCCTGAAGGAACTTTTTCATCTTATTGTCTCCTCCTGTCCTATTGAGAAGGGGCGGTGAGAGAACAGCTGGTGGAGCCCCTGGCAGCCCGCCAAGGTCTGACCTCATAAAGCCTGAAAGGCATATTCTTCCTTGTAGAAGGGGGTGTGTGGCTTAGAGATTTTAGGAACAGGGAAATTAATTAGGGACTGAATGTTGATTTGAGTGAAGGGCGGGTACCAATCCGTCTTCTATAACTGCAACTTCAGCAGCAAAGGACAGCTGAGAATCGGGCCCCAATGATGCTGGTTTGGGTGTTGCTAAGACGGAGTTCATTTCCCCATAGCAGCTCTCACAGTGCCATGTGTCACGTGAAAAAGGGAGGAGGCTTCCTTGACCCTTGGTGTGGGGGGATTTACTCAGTCTGTAGTGTTTAATTTGTCTGTGTTTCAGGAAGGTTGAGACCGTTGTGCCCGACCAGTCTGTCAGCATCCCGTTGTGGGGATCCTTCACTGAGCAGTCCTACTGGATCAGAGGCTGGTTCGACTGACTTAGGGAAACACACCAACAGTGTAAGGGAGACCCCTCAGCAGGTCTTCCCCTTTACCCACTGTGTTACCTGCTGCTGCCGACTGGTAGCGTCCGCCAAGGATTCACACTAACAGTTTACGGAATAGCACTCTTTATTAATATAAATTGTGACGGGTTACGGTTCGAAGATTGTCGGTGATAGTGTCTGACTGCAAAAATATATCTGAAGGAATATACAGACAAGCTCTAATCCCCAATAAAATGTTCAGCGTGCATAGAGTATGATTCTTATCCAACACGCATCTCTATGGGGGAGAAGACAGGTTGAGCCCATCAACTGATCCCAGCAGCTATGATGGAGTCTTCCCTAACTTTTCCCCATTCTCGACTTATTTTTATAGTATTTCTGTGTGTTTAGGTGGAGCTTGAGTGACCCTAGTCATGCATACTTTTGTTACTGATTGGTGTAAAATTCTCTTGCTTTGCTTTTAAAGATACAGTCAAAAAGAATATAGAGCACATGCCCAGGGAGGGGTGGTTGCGCTTTGGAGGTGGGTAACTTTGGGATGGAGGTGTACGTTAATATTATTATTAGGCTTTAATGAAGCAAGTTCACCTAAGGAGAGTGATTTCACCACAGTTGCTGCCTCAGCAGTAAGACATCTTCCCCTATCTCCCTTGGTTGACAGGTGGTATGCTGTTTATCAGCTGCAAAGTGCCATCGAGTTCCCTTCCCTGCAAGGATTTCTGCAGAGCCTGGCCTTCGCTCTGCTCCACCCTCCGTTCCATCCCCCTTAGCAGGTGTGTGTGTGTATGGGGAATCATCACGGAATAGGTTTCAAACCATGCCAACTGCATTCCACCCAGGGAGCAGCAACTGTGATTTACCCTATAATTCCCGCACTGTTATAACTCCTGTGAGGATGCTAATATAACCCCTAAGTTTCCTCTAATTGAATCCCCAGTTACCGGTCCACAGGGTCCCCGGTCATTTTCCCACACCGAGCTTTGCACTGGTAGCTAGAAAGGTGTTGATCACACCCCAGCGTTTTGGCTACTGCTGGGCAGTGTTGGCACAGCATCAGCGCTGTCTCTCCAACATTCTGTCCCTCATCAGTAGGCTGGGGGTGGGCAAGGTCCTGGGAGGAGACACAACCAGGACAGCTGACCCAAACTGGCCAGAGGGCTATTCCATACCATATGACATCAGTCCAGAAATAAAAGCTAAGTTAAGGAGGGGGAAGGGGACACATTCCTTATTTACAACGTTTGCCTTTCGGAGCAACCCCTACGCGTGCTGGAGCCCTGCTTCTTAGAAAGTGGTCGGACAGTGCTTGCTGATGGGAACTAGAGGATATAATTATTTGTTTTTCCTGTTTGCTTTTTCGTGCAAAAACCTTCTCTTTTCCTTTAGTAAACTGCCTTATCTCACCCTGTGAGTTGTTTTCCATCTTATTTTCTCTCTGTGTCAAGCTGAGAAGGGGGAGTGATAGAGCGGCTCTGTGGGCACCTGGCATCTGGCCAAGGTCATCCCACCACCGATGCTTTTGATGCCATCCAGGTGTTGTAGGATAAGGGCACTGATAATGCGGGTAAATAATTGGCTGCAGAGCTGGTGCTTGCAACAGTGTTCTGGGTTCTATGAGCATGGGACCCTGTTTTTGGATCAGCATGTGCTTGGGAGAGCGGGGCTCCACCTCACTGAGCGGAGCAAAGATATTTTTGCCAGTAGGATAGCTGACCTCATTAGGAGGGCTTTAAACTAAAAGTGAGCTGTCGCGGCTGGGCGTCCCCAAACTGGTTGTAATTGGCATTGACTCCATGATTCACAGAAGGCTGATCGATCTCTTTAATATAAAATAAATAAATATATCATTATTAAGAAACCCATTGCTTTTATAGACAGTGAGGATACACCTGGACCTAATTGGTCCTCCAATCCAAACACCATCGCCATTGGCTAATTAAGAAACCACCCTTTGGCAAACAAATCTCCATAACACATTCCACATGTTCACAATAAGAGGTGCAGCAAGTGAAGATAAGAATTGTTTCTCATTCTTTTCTCTGACCTTCTCACAGCCTTCCTCAGAAAGGCCTGGGAAAGTTATGTGTTGCTCTCTGTGGCCAGAGAGCTGCTGCCACAGTGAGGGCGTGAGGAGGGAGAGAATAATCAGCAGCCCTGTGCGGGAGTGATGGACAGGGTCAATGAACAAAGGGCAGGGCAAGAGCTCCAGTACCTGAGAGTCCCCCTTAGAACCTGAAGGCAGCGGTGGATGTCACAGCTGCAAAGTGTGCCCAGCAGAAAGATCTCCTTGGACGCGTAAGTTTTAAAAGAGGAGATTGACAGGAATCCAGGTACACGGACAGGAGTTCAATGCCAGGTATTGTACGCTGTCCCAGGCTAACCGATGTCCTGCCTTCAGAGTGCACAAAAGAGAGGTAAGCCAGAATGTAACCTCGGGGTGACTGACACAAGTAACTCCTGAGATGAAGGAGACCGGATGCACTTCTGTGCTCAGGGTAGAAGGAAGAACCCTCCCCCATCTCCTGAAGTGCCCCTACATAACAGACAGGATGCTCCTGGTTTGGAGACTGAAGAGCACATGAGTAATGGGCGGGACCCAGGACAAAGCCAACCATGCAGAGCTGACCTAACCACCTGCCCACGTTAGAACCAGTGCGACCAGAGAAGCACATAAAGGTATTAGTAATTGGAGATTTCCTCCTGAGAAACACTGAGACACCCATTTCCCACCCAGACGATTTCTCTAGAGAGCGCTGCTGCCTACCAGGAGCTCGCATTCACGGTGTCACTGAGAGGCTGCTGAGGCTGGTGAACCCTACAGGTTATTGCCTGCTCCTACTCTTCTCTGTAGTTTCAGATAAGGCAACTTAGAGCCCTCTCAGGAGTCTATTATGTCTGTAGGAGCGATGCAAAAAGGATGGGGAGCACAGGTGATGGTCGGCTCTGGTGGTGTCCAGTCTGAGGAAGGGGTCCAGGAAGGAGGAGACGGACTGAACAGCTGAATGCCGGGCTGCGTAGCTGGTGCCATACTCAAGGTTTTGGCTTCTATGATCATGGATGTACCTTTAAGAAGCCGGGTCTGTTGGGAGCTGATGGGATTCATGCGACCAAGCGGGGCGAGATCGTCTTCGCCGGTAAGCCGGTTAGACTTACAAGGAGGGCTTTAAACGAGACTCAGCAGGGAAAGACGATGGAGTTCTGAGCAACAGAGAAGAGCCAGGGGCTGGTGATGTGTTGGGAACCAAGAGGGGAATACTTGAGAAATGCTGCAAAGGAATTGGGGCTTGATCCTTGTCCAAAAAAGTGACGCAGTCGACAGCCCAACGGAAGTGCCTCTGTACCAATTCATGCAGCATGCATAAGAGAGAGGAGCTGGAAACCACTGTGCAGCCGGAAAGCTAACAATGTAATCACTATGGTAGAAATGTGCTGGGACAACTCAAATGACTGGAGCTGTGCAATCAGTGGCTATAAACTGGAAGCAGGGACACACATTCTGGGAAGAATCTAAAGATGCCGCCCAGGTCTGTAGGGATGGGATCAGAAAAGCTCAGGCAAAGCTGCAGCTGACTATGGCAGGGGATGTAAAGAATCGGACAATGGGCTTCCACAGGTGCATTGGTCAGAAAATAAGACTAAAGAAAGCGTACGCAACCCACGTGCCCCCTCCCTCCCCCCCGCCCCCCGCTGCTGATAAATAAGCCAGGAAGTCTAGTGGCCAGCAACATGGAGAAGGCTGTGGTACTCGGTGATTCATTTTTCTCTGTTTTCACAGGCACAGTTACCACACCTCTTGAGACCCTGAACCTCAAGGCAGGGACTTGGGGAACAAAATCCCTTCCATCATAGGAAACGATCTCTTTTGAGACCACCTGAGGAACCTGTGGATACACAAGTCCTGCACCTCTGGGGAGGCGCAACCCCATGCACCAGTACATGCTGGAGGCCGTTTGGCTGGAAAGCAGCTTTGCAAAATAGGACAGTGTGTCCTTGCCTGAAAGGCGGCCAAGGATATCCTTAGCCCGATATAGAGGAAAGCAGGGTTCATATATGTATATATGATACAAGACAGTTGAGCGGATCATTCAAGGTGGTCACTGTCCCCGGGGGTGCAGGGCACCAAAGAGCACCCTTGGGCAGCTCTGGGGGCACTGCCTATTTTTTTAGAAGCCTCCTATCCAGCTTAACGCAAATCCTACTCTCCTGAGCCCTCAAGCCAGCAGTGCGGAACGCACGCTTTGCATTTTATTTGCTTCCAGGAGACGTGCAGCTTAGAAATGTCTGCAATGGAAGTGGGGCTTTCAGCAAACAATGTAGAGCAACTTCTGTTGTTTTTTCAAAATGTCCTGAGAAGTTAAAGCCAGGCCTGCCCTGGCCAAAGCAGTCATTTGACTGGAGGGAGCAGCACCAAAAAGGGACAGGCACCTTTGGGGTGGACTCGATGTGGTAACAAATAACAAGCAACAGTACTTGTAGCTACTACAGCGTCTTCTGCGACCTCGTAGCCCGCCCTCAGGGTCGCAGCACTACACGGGACAGATCCCTCCGCGCCCCGCGGGCGCCAAGTCGACGAGGGCGGACTCGCCAAGGGGGCGGGGGAAAGCGAAAATGGCAGGCGAGACAGCAAATGGAGACGCGGGCCACGATCCGTCGGCCCAATGGGCGCCGCGGAGGGCTCGGCTTAGTGGAGGAAGTGTCGGGGCGGCCACGGGCGTTGTCCTTGGCTGGCGAGAGTGTCGGCGTGCCGGCCTGTGGCCCTGGTGGTGCCACTACTGTCTTCGGAAAGATTATCGGCAAGGCGTTTCTCTGGTGTCGTTAGCGACGAGGACGAGGAGGTAGCCGCACCCTTGCTCTGTGCGCGGTTCCTCTTCCCTTCCCCCTCCTCCCCCTACCCCCTCCTCCCGCGCTTGCAGGCATCTGAGCCGAGGACCGGTGTGCGGTGCCCGGGCGCGCGGCAGGGTGCTGCTGCTGCGGGTGGGTGCAGGGACGGGGGACGGACGGGGCCTCTCTGGGTTGTGGCGCTCTCTACTGCACCATCCCCTAAACTTGTTCTGAGCCGCACCCCCACCCCTCCGGCTGCCGCGGGCCTACTGGGTTGCTGGTGTTGTCCGGACTCGCCTCGCATTCCACCCCCACCGTGTCGTGTGCGCGCGTAGAGAAGGGCCTCTGACGGTAACTTGGCCTCAATGTGTCTCCTAACAGCATCGAAGAGGTTTCGCAGCTTCACTCTGCTGGGCTGTGATTCTGAACCCACAAGCTGGATTATTAGGGCAAGGAATTACGGCTTTCTCTAGTTAAAAAAATAAAATAAAATAAAAAATTACAAAGTGGTCATCCTGCAGGCTGCAAAGGCTTTCCAGAACTTGTTTCTGTGGGGAAGTAAGACCGTGATAACAGCATTCTTGCAAGGGTCACTAGTGTTGGTGCTGGAAACTAGAGTGAGCTGCTTAGCCCAGGGGGAAACCAGTACAGCCGTTGCCTATGCGATGTTAACTTTAAGGTAATATCCCATATGACTTGGTTATTAAAATGCTAACGTTCAGTTAACAGGGATGCCTTTTGCTTTTAAAGGCAGAGCTTGCATGCAGTATAGAAGACAGACTCATCCTATGCACTTGCAGGCTGCCTGTCATTATGCGTGTGTTCGATACTTGAGCTCCCTGTCCTGTGGGAAATGAATGGCCGCTGCTCTTCCACTTCACTAAACTCTTTGATGATTCAGTTAAGCCATTTGTCTCCAGTCTCTGCATGGCCCACATCCAGTAGAAAAACTGCTTAGGAAACAATCAGCCCGAACTAAAACATACCGGAGGTTGTTAATTGCAAGTAGTGGCCTGTCTCCTTAGCCCATTGTCTTGCATGACGAATCCCACTTCTGGAGGGGGCTCTGTGAAGATGTCGTGTTTTGGGTATAGAAAGCATTATAATAATGCAAGAAAAATCAATGTTCTGGCTGGTGTTTGGGTATCTGGTAATCTGCTTCTGTAGGAGTTCAGCGGGACAGATGGGTTTGCATAAGCTCTTACCTTTCTCTAAAGCCGGTTATGTTTTAACTGTTTAATCTTCCTCCAGTGCCGTACGTTCCATGATCTTTTGCCCCTAGACGGGACGCTTTTCCTAGTCATGCCTAAGGAGCCAATTATCGAGTTGTCTGAAGCAGGAGGTTCTGGTGAATCTGTAAGTACTGTGTGAGCTTTCTGTATGCTAAACTGTACCTGTAGATAGTTCCTCATTTACTGGACTCTTTCCTCTGCCCCCTTTCCCCCTTGATAGGGCACAGTAGGCTCCTTTGGGTTTTCTGGCGCTGTCATCTTTTTGCCTCTAGCTTGTAATGGAGTTGAGCTTTTTGACTAAAAGCAGTGCTATCAAGCAGTACTGGTCCCTGGGTATGTATTTCTGGTGCAAAATGCAGTGTTGTTTTGGAGCGCAGTCTGGTGCCTATTGCCGTGGTTTAGAGTAAGAGTAGTAGAACTTCTAACATGCAGAAGAGCGCTTGGGGTTTTTGGCAGGTCAGGGGCAAGGAAGGACAAAGCTGGTTGAGAGGTGCTGGATTTTTTGCTTTTAGCTATGAAAGCCATGTTGAAAGACTTTGTAAACCTACGCAAAAGGCAGCGTAAAGTTTCTTTTCCACCAGGGTTGGTTATGTTGCCTGAAGACACAATGGGGGCTTTAACCCTGAGACAAAGTCTGCTTGCGTGGCTGTTTTGTAGTCCTTTGCTGTTTAGCTTGAGAAAAATTGCCTAGCTCTCTGTGGCCCCTATGGCGTGCATAATTGGTCTTGGTGACTTTGCTTGGAACGCTTCAGTTGCCGGCAGTCGGACGGGCATTAATTTGACATGCAATGGTTGAATTGCTAGGAATTGGCTAGCTGCTTTCGCTGGGTGGTTCTCTGCTCTCGTTCCTTCCCTTCCTGCCCTCTTTATGTCTTCCTTTTTCGTTTAATTTTACTTATTTATGGGTTTGTACTTCCTTCTCCAGCTTCTTGGGCATGTAATGATTGTTGGCGAGATGTGTGTTGCTCACCTGGGCCTGACCAATGGATTCCGGATGGTTGTGGATGAAGGGCCCGAGGGTGGGCAGTCTGTCTATCGCATGCATCTACCCGTTCTGGGTGGCCGTCAGTTGGGCTGGCCGCCTGGCTAAGATTTTAGCACCGCAGGAGTTGCTGCAAGTGTACAAATCACCACTGAATGGATTTCGTCTGTTGCCCATCAATCTAGCGGCTTTTGATGTGTAATATTTTTTTTTTTTTTTTTTGCCGTGTGTCTGTGGAAGGTAATAAAAGCTTTGAGCAGCAGTTGCACAATAAAGATTTGTCATGGGGATATCACCTCCGTGTTGCGTGTCTTACTGAGGGGAAGTAGTTCTGCAAGTTCAAACGGTGTCTCCCTGGAATGCAAGTAGTGGAATGTTTCAGCCAGGTAACAGCATTTCAGAGATAGGTAGTGATTGGCCTGTTTGTGTGAAGCTGGAAGCGCATCTTGTAGGAAGCAAAGTCTTAGCTCTTTGGCAGTGGTACGCCAACGTAGTAGGCTGCAGCTAAAACTGTAGAAGATACTGTGTGTGAGGCTGCATGCATGCTTTCCGAGGGTGTTTTCATCGAGGTGCCCTGTGTTGGAAGCATGCACCTCCTGTTGGACCTGGGTGTCCTGGTAACAGGAGTCGGGGTGCCAGTTTTGCACTATGTGCATGTCAGCAAACTGTATTGTACCACCCTCTGTCATTCCTGATGAACTGCCAATGATGGATCACTTGCAGTAGCTGCCTCCTGTACCCCCAACACCTCAGGCTACAAAGATGAGTGTTAAATGAGATAAGGGAGAAGAGGTAAACCTTCAAAGGCAGGGTAGTGTTTCTTTTCTTCACACAAATGACTCAGCCCTGATAACTCCCCTCTGGGGAAGCACCGGCACATTCCCACCCAGCCTGCGGGGTCATCTCTGCTAATGGGCCATAATGGACTCAATGGCACTAGGATAATAGGCAGCTGCAAGGACTTAGACCATCATAGACTCCCAGAATATCCCATGACTCACAGTATTGCATTCCTCCACTGTAAAACTCCCTGTCCTGGGGGAGGTACTGAGCATTCTCACCTGAACCTGAGCATATATATAATCCTTGGGTTTGGGGACTTGGGGCACCACCATTTGATGGATCCGGGGGAAGACCAGAATTTCAACAGTACTGTGACCCTCACCTTACGAACAGTGTGCCAATTTATACTCCGACTCTGTGGGTTAAAACCAGTTTTCTCTGTATCATTGTATTTTTTGTAATCTCGAATAAATTGTAACTCTGACCTGTAATCTCTCTTGAGGTAGTTGAATGGGATTAATTTCTCCTGCCGGTTTACTTTTAAACCAGCACATCTTTTGGGGCCCAGTGTGAGGCTCGAGAGAGGTCGGAATTGCAGTTTTGTTCTATAGCATTTGTGTATTGGGGTATAGCAACTTTCCTGGTCATCCTGTTTCTCGGTGTATTCACGTGCGTGTTGTGCCCTGTACATATTTCTGCATAGGGGGAAGTATTTGCCCCTCATGATGCTCTCTTTACGATCAGGAGAGGAATCAAAATTGCTTTGCTGATTTACTGCGTTTATGGCATGATAACATCAGCGGCACTGAGTTTCATTTGGAATGTGTATTCAGTCTTGTTTGCCTGTCCTAGTCTGGGCTGCTACCTCTGGGGCCTCATTGAGAGTGTCACCCAGCCTGATGCCTTGGAGTGGCTACCTGGAACAGAGGCTAGACAAGGTTTAGGAGGATAAAAGTAGGTATTTATTATGGGCCTTCAAAAGGTACACCTTGGGCAGTCAGAAGCCTCAGAGGCTACACCCAAGATGGACGATGGTGATGAGTTTTTCAGACAGATATAAGTTTGGTCCATTTACATATCAGGGGTTAATCCTCTAATTACAGCTTCAGTTAATGAAGTCATATGCCCCCAGTTTGCTCGCCGCCCCCAGTTCACTTTTGCTTATACTTTCCGGGGCCTGAGGCAGTAGGGTGTCCTTGGATCTCAGGCCTAGATGGGTTGTTTTGTCTGACTAAAATGTGGAGACAGTTAGCTAACACTTTATATGGAGTTCAGAGTTCTGCACTAGTGCAGTACAGGATTTGAAGAATATAAGGCATCAAGCCTGTGGGGTGAAGAGGAGAGAATGTTTTTTTTCCAGCCCTTCAGGCCTGCTACAACAGTTTTTGAGAATGTTGAGTTCCCTCTAGATGTTAAGGACAGCATAACCTTCTTGTTAGTTCTGCTAAGTTTTCCCTATACGGCTTGCCCTGTCTACACCATGTTTAGAGTCAGGACACAGGCTTCTAGGGAATTTGTCTGGAGACCTGCCCTGGGAGCAGATCATCCTGAGTGGCATGGGATGTCGAAGGAGATGGGCCAGTATTTTATAAAATTTCTCTCTTCCAATGGTCTGGAAGTTCACCTCTGAACAACTGCAAGGACCCTGTTAAGAGATTTAGTTATGTGAAGGGAAAAGGCTCTTGACAGCTCCAGAGATGGACAACTCACAGCAACATGCTGGGCCCTGATCATTGCTTACCAGACACTGCTTGGTATGGTACAACACGTTCCGGAGGAGGAGAAAAGAAACAACTCAACAGGAACCATGTCCACACAAACCACATCTGAGCCAGAGGGAAAAGGAAACAAATCAACAGGCACCGTATGCATGCAAGCCATTGCTGAACCAGAAGGACAGCCTAAGCTGGTAGCAGTCGCCCTTGTTCAGAAAAGAAAATCTGCATAGTGAGTGACGAGGAAGAGTCAGGACCTTCACATCCAGCAGAAGAGACAGAGCCAGAAAACGTCACTCGATCCCAATCCCTGGGCAAGCTGCGTGAGCTGCGTAAAGAGTTCACACGCGAGTCAAATGAGTCCATATTGACCTTGCTGCTCTGAATCTGGGATGCCATGGCTGATGATACAATTCTAGATGGTAGCGAAGCCAGGCGACTGGGATCCAGTGTCCGGGGGTGTGGCTATTGACCGGGGGATTGGGAAAAGACAGGAAACTTTGAGCCTCTGGCGACGACTGCTGTCAAGTGTGAGGGAAAGACACCTTTGTAAAGGAGGATCTCCATGTGCCGCGAGGACAGTGGAACATGATGGAGCAAGGTGTCCGATGCCTGAGGGAATTAGCTGTGCTGGAGATCCTTTTTCTCAGAGGACAAGGGATTCCCTAAAAGTCTAGACGGTGTCCAGTACGCAGCACAAATGTGGCTGAAATTCGCTCAGCTCGGGTCAGAAATATATTCCTGTTACTTAGCGACGCTGCAATGGAGGGAGGGAGAAGATAAGGTGGGTGCATTGGTTAGTAAACTCAGCATTTATGAAGACACTGTCGCTGCCCCGTTACGGGCCCACGTCTCACCGGTGGAAATGAAACTGGCTGAGCATGTCTGGAGCCTGGAAGAGAAAATTGAAGAGGGCTACAGAAACTAAGAGAGGAGCTTAGGGAGGGAATCTTCCATATCTCACCAGGACAGACGAGAGTCTCTGCTATTAGGAGCAGGCATCCCCCAGCTAAGGAGAGATTGTACGCTCCACGAGAGTATACTCCCGGCAGCATAGGAGTGATGATGTTATGTGCAATCCTCTTGAAGCGACCTCCTGGTCATATTTAAAGGAAGGGAACAATAAGTACCGTGTCCAGAACTAGAGAAGCCCTGCCTCTAGCCAGGTAAAGGAGAGGGTCTATTGGATTGTGTTGATCCGTTGGCCTGGCACATCAGACCCCAAAAAGTATAAGTCTTTAGTTGACACTGGCACACAATGTACTTTAATGCCATTGAGAAATGTGGGGGCAGAATCCATCTCTTATTTCTGGGGTGACAGGGGTATCCCAACAGCTGACTGGACTGGAAGCTGAAGTGAGCTTGACCAGGAAGGAATGGCACAAACACCCCATCGTGACTGGTCCAGAGGCCCTGTGTATCCTTGGCATAGATTACCTCAGAAGTGGGTATTTCAAAGACCCAAAAGGACACCGCAAGGAGAGGCAAGGCAAAAGCTCTAGTAGCTGATTTGCCGCTGGCAGAGGCCGCTCTGATGCGAGCTTGGAACCTCCCCAGGTGGCCTGGACTGGCACCTAGATGAGAGAGGAAAAGGGGGTGCTTCCCATTTCAAAAAGGTTCCTGCAAACTCACGGGGGTGGCAGCTGGTCTCAGTGCTAGTAGTGGTTGAGGTGCGGGCGGCGGACAGCTGATGGCTGGAATCTTCTCATCAGCAGCGGGCACAGGTGGGGAAGGTAGGCAGAACTCAATCGTAGTGCTGAGTTGCAGCGCAGCAAAGTCCCGGGTCGGAGCGCACAACCTCCCACGGCACCATGCCGCAGACAGTTTGCAGATCCCCTGAGTGGAAGAGCCCACCCCCCCCCCCCCCCCAGGTAAAACTTCCCAACCCCCACTGGAGAACTGTAGTATCATAGACCAGCCCAGGTGTGAAGGGACCTTGAAAGATCATTTGGTGTAGCCTGTTGTGGGAAAGGGAGCCTAGATGAGATTATTTAGCACCCTGTCCTATCGCATCTGGAAAACCTCCAGCAACGGGGACTGGTGCAACTTGTGCCCGTTGTCCGTTGTCTTCTCCACGTGGCTCCCTTGAACTACTGGAATACTGTGTGGAGGTTCCCCCTGAGCCTAGGTAGGTGCCTAACATTTTGCAACTAATTCCTTTGTCATTGCTAGCCTTCATGCAGCTGCTAGCTGCTTTTAGATGTTCCTCCACAGCTTTTGGATCATGCTGAGCCCATTTGCCTGAGTATTTAGGACTTAGGCTTATTCGCTGCTTCTGTAAGTATTCAACGATATCTCTTGCCATCCCTCTGACTATGCCAATTGGTGCAAACGGGTGTTTTAGGTCGCTTAGAATCGCCAGAAAAAGTATCAGCAAAAGCAGGTTCTCCAGCCCTTTGGGCATCTTCATGGCCCTCCTTGGGACGCTCTCCAGTCTGTCTGCCTTTTTTATTGAATTCTGGGGACCAGAACTGGACACAGAGTGCGGCCTGCAGGCATGGCCTCTGTGAGAAGAGGCCAGGGTCTGCTCTGTGCTAGACGCAGCTAGTTTTCACCAGCTCGGCACCAGACTTCCCTGAGAGCCAAAGCTGAGCAACTCAGCAGAGCTGGTGGCACCCCTGTGTAAGCATATTTAAGAGAGGGTAAAGTGCTGTCTGGGGCGGGTATTTCCCTGCTGCCCTTAGATCTGGCAGGTGGCTATGTCCTGAAGGAACTTTTTCATCTTATTGTCTCCTCCTGTCCTATTGAGAAGGGGCGGTGAGAGAACAGCTGGTTGAGCCCCTGGCAGCCCGCCAAGGTCTGACCTCATAAAGCCTGAAAGGCATATTCTTCCTTGTAGAAGGGGGTGTGTGGCTTAGAGATTTTAGGAACAGGGAAA
Organism: Taeniopygia guttata; assembly: GCF_048771995.1. Taxonomy (NCBI): domain Eukaryota; kingdom Metazoa; phylum Chordata; class Aves; order Passeriformes; family Estrildidae; genus Taeniopygia; species Taeniopygia guttata. The sequence goes on from NC_133064.1 coordinate 16,989,366, forward strand.
TTAATTAGGGACTGAATGTTGATTTGAGTGAAGGGCGGGTACCAATCCGTCTTCTATAACTGCAACTTCAGCAGCAAAGGACAGCTGAGAATCGGGCCCCAATGATGCTGGTTTGGGTGTTGCTAAGACGGAGTTCATTTCCCCATAGCAGCTCTCACAGTGCCATGTGTCACGTGAAAAAGGGAGGAGGCTTCCTTGACCCTTGGTGTGGGGGGATTTACTCAGTCTGTAGTGTTTAATTTGTCTGTGTTTCAGGAAGGTTGAGACCGTTGTGCCCGACCAGTCTGTCAGCATCCCGTTGTGGGGATCCTTCACTGAGCAGTCCTACTGGATCAGAGGCTGGTTCGACTGACTTAGGGAAACACACCAACAGTGTAAGGGAGACCCCTCAGCAGGTCTTCCCCTTTACCCACTGTGTTACCTGCTGCTGCCGACTGGTAGCGTCCGCCAAGGATTCACACTAACAGTTTACGGAATAGCACTCTTTATTAATATAAATTGTGACGGGTTACGGTTCGAAGATTGTCGGTGATAGTGTCTGACTGCAAAAATATATCTGAAGGAATATACAGACAAGCTCTAATCCCCAATAAAATGTTCAGCGTGCATAGAGTATGATTCTTATCCAACACGCATCTCTATGGGGGAGAAGACAGGTTGAGCCCATCAACTGATCCCAGCAGCTATGATGGAGTCTTCCCTAACTTTTCCCCATTCTCGACTTATTTTTATAGTATTTCTGTGTGTTTAGGTGGAGCTTGAGTGACCCTAGTCATGCATACTTTTGTTACTGATTGGTGTAAAATTCTCTTGCTTTGCTTTTAAAGATACAGTCAAAAAGAATATAGAGCACATGCCCAGGGAGGGGTGGTTGCGCTTTGGAGGTGGGTAACTTTGGGATGGAGGTGTACGTTAATATTATTATTAGGCTTTAATGAAGCAAGTTCACCTAAGGAGAGTGATTTCACCACAGTTGCTGCCTCAGCAGTAAGACATCTTCCCCTATCTCCCTTGGTTGACAGGTGGTATGCTGTTTATCAGCTGCAAAGTGCCGTCGAGTTCCCTTCCCTGCAAGGATTTCTGCAGAGCCTGGCCTTCGCTCTGCTCCACCCTCCGTTCCATCCCCCTTAGCAGGTGTGTGTGTGTATGGGGAATCATCACGGAATAGGTTTCAAACCATGCCAACTGCATTCCACCCAGGGAGCAGCAACTGTGATTTACCCTATAATTCCCGCACTGTTATAACTCCTGTGAGGATGCTAATATAACCCCTAAGTTTCCTCTAATTGAATCCCCAGTTACCGGTCCACAGGGTCCCCGGTCATTTTCCCACACCGAGCTTTTCACTGGTAGCTAGAAAGGTGTTGATCACACCCCAGCATTTTGGCTACTGCTGGGCAGTGTTGGCACAGCATCAGCGCTGTCTCTCCAACATTCTGTCCCTCATCAGTAGGCTGGGGGTGGGCAAGGTCCTGGGAGGAGACACAACCAGGACAGCTGACCCAAACTGGCCAGAGGGCTATTCCATACCATATGACATCAGTCCAGAAATAAAAGCTAAGTTAAGGAGGGGGAAGGGGACACATTCCTTATTTACAACGTTTGCCTTTCGGAGCAACCCCTACGCGTGCTGGAGCCCTGCTTCTTAGAAAGTGGTCGGACAGTGCTTGCTGATGGGAACTAGAGGATATAATTATTTGTTTTTCCTGTTTGCTTTTTCGTGCAAAAACCTTCTCTTTTCCTTTAGTAAACTGCCTTATCTCACCCTGTGAGTTGTTTTCCATCTTATTTTCTCTCTGTGTCAAGCTGAGAAGGGGGAGTGATAGAGCGGCTCTGTGGGCACCTGGCATCTGGCCAAGGTCAACCCACCACCGATGCTTTTGATGCCATCCAGGTGTTGCAGGATAAGGGCGCTGATAATGCGGGTAAATAATTGGCTGCAGAGCTGGTGCTTGCAACAGTGTTCTGGGTTCTATGAGCATGGGACCCTGTTTTTGGATCAGCATGTGCTTGGGAGAGCGGGGCTCCACCTCACTGAGCGGAGCAAAGATATTTTTGCCAGTAGGATAGCTGACCTCATTAGGAGGGCTTTAAACTAAAAGTGAGCTGTCGCGGCTGGGCGTCCCCAAACTGGTTGTAATTGGCATTGACTCCATGATTCACAGAAGGCTGATCGATCTCTTTAATATAAAATAAATAAATATATCATTATTAAGAAACCCATTGCTTTTATAGACAGTGAGGATACACCTGGACCTAATTGGTCCTCCAATCCAAACACCATCGCCATTGGCTAATTAAGAAACCACCCTTTGGCAAACAAATCTCCATAACACATTCCACATGTTCACAATAAGAGGTGCAGCAAGTGAAGATAAGAATTGTTTCTCATTCTTTTCTCTGACCTTCTCACAGCCTTCCTCAGAAAGGCCTGGGAAAGTTATGTGTTGCTCTCTGTGGCCAGAGAGCTGCTGCCACAGTGAGGGCGTGAGGAGGGAGAGAATAATCAGCAGCCCTGTGCGGGAGTGATGGACAGGGTCAATGAACAAAGGGCAGGGCAAGAGCTCCAGTACCTGAGAGTCCCCCTTAGAACCTGAAGGCAGCGGTGGATGTCACAGCTGCAAAGTGTGCCCAGCAGAAAGATCTCCTTGGACGCGTAAGTTTTAAAAGAGGAGATTGACAGGAATCCAGGTACACGGACAGGAGTTCAATGCCAGGTATTGTACGCTGTCCCAGGCTAACCGACGTCCTGCCTTCAGAGTGCTCAAAAGAGAGGTAAGCCAGAATGTAACCTCGGGGTGACTGACACAAGTAACTCCTGAGATGAAGGAGACCGGATGCACTTCTGTGCTCAGGGTAGAAGGAAGAACCCTCCCCCATCTCCTGAAGTGCCCCTACATAACAGACAGGATGCTCCTGGTTTGGAGACTGAAGAGCACATGAGTAATGGACGGGACCCAGGACAAAGCCAACCATGCAGAGCTGACCTAACCACCTGCCCACGTTAGAACCAGTGCGACCAGAGAAGCACATAAAGGTATTAGTAATTGGAGATTTCCTCCTGAGAAACACTGAGACACTCATTTCCCACCCAGACGATTTCTCTAGAGAGCGCTGCTGCCTACCAGGAGCTGGCATTCACGGTGTCACTGAGAGGCTGCTGAGGCTGGTGAACCCTACAGGTTATTGCCTGCTCCTACTCTTCTCTGTAGTTTCAGATAAGGCAACTTAGAGCCCTCTCAGGAGTCTATTATGTCTGTAGGAGCGATGCAAAAAGGATGGGGAGCACAGGTGATGGTCGGCTCTGGTGGTGTCCAGTCTGAGGAAGGGGTCCAGGAAGGAGGAGACGGACTGAACAGCTGAATGCCGGGCTGCGTAGCTGGTGCCATACTCAAGGTTTTGGCTTCTATGATCATGGATGTACCTTTAAGAAGCCGGGTCTGTTGGGAGCTGATGGGATTCATGCGACCAAGCGGGGCGAGATCGTCTTCGCCGGTAAGCCGGTTAGACTTACAAGGAGGGCTTTAAACGAGACTCAGCAGGGAAAGACGATGGAGTTCTGAGCAACAGAGAAGAGCCAGGGGCTGGTGATGTGTTGGGAACCAAGAGGGGAATACTTGAGAAATGCTGCAAAGGAATTGGGGCTTGATCCTTGTCCAAAAAAGTGACGCAGTCGACAGCCCAACGGAAGTGCCTCTGTACCAATTCATGCAGCATGCATAAGAGAGAGGAGCTGGAAACCACTGTGCAGCCGGAAAGCTAACAATGTAATCACTATGGTAGAAATGTGCTGGGACAACTCAAATGACTGGAGCTGTGCAATCAGTGGCTATAAACTGGAAGCAGGGACACACATTCTGGGAAGAATCTAAAGATGCCGCCCAGGTCTGTAGGGATGGGATCAGAAAAGCTCAGGCAAAGCTGCAGCTGACTATGGCAGGGGATGTAAAGAATCGGACAATGGGCTTCCACAGGTGCATTGGTCAGAAAATAAGACTAAAGAAAGCGTACGCAACCCACGTGCCCCCTCCCTCCCCCCCGCCCCCCGCTGCTGATAAATAAGCCAGGAAGTCTAGTGGCCAGCAACATGGAGAAGGCTGTGGTACTCGGTGATTCATTTTTCTCTGTTTTCACAGGCACAGTTACCACACCTCTTGAGACCCTGAACCTCAAGGCAGGGACTTGGGGAACAAAATCCCTTCCATCATAGGAAACGATCTCTTTTGAGACCACCTGAGGAACCTGTGGATACACAAGTCCTGCACCTCTGGGGAGGCGCAACCCCATGCACCAGTACATGCTGGAGGCCGTTTGGCTGGAAAGCAGCTTTGCAAAATAGGACAGTGTGTCCTTGCCTGAAAGGCGGCCAAGGATATCCTTAGCCCGATATAGAGGAAAGCAGGGTTCATATATGTATATATGATACAAGACAGTTGAGCGGATCATTCAAGGTGGTCACTGTCCCCGGGGGTGCAGGGCACCAAAGAGCACCCTTGGGCAGCTCTGGGGGCACTGCCTATTTTTTTAGAAGCCTCCTATCCAGCTTAACGCAAATCCTACTCTCCTGAGCCCTCAAGCCAGCAGTGCGGAACGCACGCTTTGCATTTTATTTGCTTCCAGGAGACGTGCAGCTTAGAAATGTCTGCAATGGAAGTGGGGCTTTCAGCAAACAATGTAGAGCAACTTCTGTTGTTTTTTCAAAATGTCCTGAGAAGTTAAAGCCAGGCCTGCCCTGGCCAAAGCAGTCATTTGACTGGAGGGAGCAGCACCAAAAAGGGACAGGCACCTTTGGGGTGGACTCGATGTGGTAACAAATAACAAGCAACAGTACTTGTAGCTACTACAGCGTCTTCTGCGACCTCGTAGCCCGCCCTCAGGGTCGCAGCACTACACGGGACAGATCCCTCCGCGCCCCGCGGGCGCCAAGTCGACGAGGGCGGACTCGCCAAGGGGGCGGGGGAAAGCGAAAATGGCAGGCGAGACAGCAAATGGAGACGCGGGCCACGATCCGTCGGCCCAATGGGCGCCGCGGAGGGCTCGGCTTAGTGGAGGAAGTGTCGGGGCGGCCACGGGCGTTGTCCTTGGCTGGCGAGAGTGTCGGCGTGCCGGCCTGTGGCCCTGGTGGTGCCACTACTGTCTTCGGAAAGATTATCGGCAAGGCGTTTCTCTGGTGTCGTTAGCGACGAGGACGAGGAGGTAGCCGCACCCTTGCTCTGTGCGCGGTTCCTCTTCCCTTCCCCCTCCTCCCCCTACCCCCTCCTCCCGCGCTTGCAGGCATCTGAGCCGAGGACCGGTGTGCGGTGCCCGGGCACGCGGCAGGGTGCTGCTGCTGCGGGTGGGTGCAGGGACGGGGGACGGACGGGGCCTCTCTGGGTTGTGGCGCTCTCTACTGCACCATCCCCTAAACTTGTTCTGAGCCGCACCCCCACCCCTCCGGCTGCCGCGGGCCTACTGGGTTGCTGGTGTTGTCCGGACTCGCCTCGCATTCCACCCCCACCGTGTCGTGTGCGCGCGTAGAGAAGGGCCTCTGACGGTAACTTGGCCTCAATGTGTCTCCTAACAGCATCGAAGAGGTTTCGCAGCTTCACTCTGCTGGGCTGTGATTCTGAACCCACAAGCTGGATTATTAGGGCAAGGAATTACGGCTTTCTCTAGTTAAAAAAATAAAATAAAATAAAAAATTACAAAGTGGCCATCCTGCAGGCTGCAAAGGCTTTCCAGAACTTGTTTCTGTGGGGAAGTAAGACCGTGATAACAGCATTCTTGCAAGGGTCACTAGTGTTGGTGCTGGAAACTAGAGTGAGCTGCTTAGCCCAGGGGGAAACCAGTACAGCCGTTGCCTATGCGATGTTAACTTTAAGGTAATATCCCATATGACTTGGTTATTAAAATGCTAACGTTCAGTTAACAGGGATGCCTTTTGCTTTTAAAGGCAGAGCTTGCATGCAGTATAGAAGACAGACTCATCCTATGCACTTGCAGGCTGCCTGTCATTATGCGTGTGTTCGATACTTGAGCTCCCTGTCCTGTGGGAAATGAATGGCCGCTGCTCTTCCACTTCACTAAACTCTTTGATGATTCAGTTAAGCCATTTGTCTCCAGTCTCTGCATGGCCCACATCCAGTAGAAAAACTGCTTAGGAAACAATCAGCCCGAACTAAAACATACCGGAGGTTGTTAATTGCAAGTAGTGGCCTGTCTCCTTAGCCCATTGTCTTGCATGACGAATCCCACTTCTGGAGGGGGCTCTGTGAAGATGTCGTGTTTTGGGTATAGAAAGCATTATAATAATGCAAGAAAAATCAATGTTCTGGCTGGTGTTTGGGTATCTGGTAATCTGCTTCTGTAGGAGTTCAGCGGGGCAGATGGGTTTGCATAAGCTCTTACCTTTCTCTAAAGCCGGTTATGTTTTAACTGTTTAATCTTCCTCCAGTGCCGTACGTTCCATGATCTTTTGCCCCTAGACGGGACGCTTTTCCTAGTCATGCCTAAGGAGCCAATTATCGAGTTGTCTGAAGCAGGAGGTTCTGGTGAATCTGTAAGTACTGTGTGAGCTTTCTGTATGCTAAACTGTACCTGTAGATAGTTCCTCATTTACTGGACTCTTTCCTCTGCCCCCTTTCCCCCTTGATAGGGCACAGTAGGCTCCTTTGGGTTTTCTGGCGCTGTCATCTTTTTGCCTCTAGCTTGTAATGGAGTTGAGCTTTTTGACTAAAAGCAGTGCTATCAAGCAGTACTGGTCCCTGGGTATGTATTTCTGGTGCAAAATGCAGTGTTGTTTTGGAGCGCAGTCTGGTGCCTATTGCCGTGGTTTAGAGTAAGAGTAGTAGAACTTCTAACATGCAGAAGAGCGCTTGGGGTTTTTGGCAGGTCAGGGGCAAGGAAGGACAAAGCTGGTTGAGAGGTGCTGGATTTTTTGCTTTTAGCTATGAAAGCCATGTTGAAAGACTTTGTAAACCTACGCAAAAGGCAGCGTAAAGTTTCTTTTCCACCAGGGTTGGTTATGTTGCCTGAAGACACAATGGGGGCTTTAACCCTGAGACAAAGTCTGCTTGCGTGGCTGTTTTGTAGTCCTTTGCTGTTTAGCTTGAGAAAAATTGCCTAGCTCTCTGTGGCCCCTATGGCGTGCATAATTGGTCTTGGTGACTTTGCTTGGAACGCTTCAGTTGCCGGCAGTCGGACGGGCATTAATTTGACATGCAACGGTTGAATTGCTAGGAATTGGCTAGCTGCTTTCGCTGGGTGGTTCTCTGCTCTCGTTCCTTCCTTTCCTGCCCTCTTTATGTCTTCCTTTTTCGTTTAATTTTACTTATTTATGGGTTTGTACTTCCTTCTCCAGCTTCTTGGGCATGTAATGATTGTTGGCGAGATGTGTGTTGCTCACCTGGGCCTGACCAATGGATTCCGGATGGTTGTGGATGAAGGGCCCGAGGGTGGGCAGTCTGTCTATCGCATGCATCTACCCGTTCTGGGTGGCCGTCAGTTGGGCTGGACGCCTGGCTAAGATTTTAGCACCGCAGGAGTTGCTGCAAGTGTACAAATCACCACTGAATGGATTTCGTCTGTTGCCCATCAATCTAGCGGCTTTTGATGTGTAATATTTTTTTTTTTTTTTTGCCGTGTGTCTGTGGAAGGTAATAAAAGCTTTGAGCAGCAGTTGCACAATAAAGATTTGTCATGGGGATATCACCTCCGTGTTGCGTGTCTTACTGAGGGGAAGTAGTTCTGCAAGTTCAAACGGTGTCTCCCTGGAATGCAAGTAGTGGAATGTTTCAGCCAGGTAACAGCATTTCAGAGATAGGTAGTGATTGGCCTGTTTGTGTGAAGCTGGAAGCGCATCTTGTAGGAAGCAAAGTCTTAGCTCTTTGGCAGTGGTACGCCAACGTAGTAGGCTGCAGCTAAAACTGTAGAAGATACTGTGTGTGAGGCTGCATGCATGCTTTCCGAGGGTGTTTTCATCGAGGTGCCCTGTGTTGGAAGCATGCACCTCCTGTTGGACCTGGGTGTCCTGGTAACAGGAGTCGGGGTGCCAGTTTGGCACTATGTGCATGTCAGCAAACTGTATTGTACCACCCTCTGTCATTCCTGATGAACTGCCAATGATGGATCACTTGCAGTAGCTGCCTCCTGTACCCCCAACACCTCAGGCTACAAAGATGAGTGTTAAATGAGATAAGGGAGAAGAGGTAAACCTTCAAAGGCAGGGTAGTGTTTCTTTTCTTCACACAAATGACTCAGCCCTGATAACTCCCCTCTGGGGAAGCACCGGCACATTCCCACCCAGCCTGCGGGGTCATCTCTGCTAATGGGCCATAATGGACTCAATGGCACTAGGATAATAGGCAGCTGCAAGGACTTAGACCATCATAGACTCCCAGAATATCCCATGACTCACAGTATTGCATTCCTCCACTGTAAAACTCCCTGTCCTGGGGGAGGTACTGAGCATTCTCACCTGAACCTGAGCATATATATAATCCTTGGGTTTGGGGACTTGGGGCACCACCATTTGATGGATCCGGGGGAAGACCAGAATTTCAACAGTACTGTGACCCTCACCTTACGAACAGTGTGCCAATTTATACTCCGACTCTGTGGGTTAAAACCAGTTTTCTCTGTATCATTGTATTTTTTGTAATCTCGAATAAATTGTAACTCTGACCTGTAATCTCTCTTGAGGTAGTTGAATGGGATTAATTTCTCCTGCCGGTTTACTTTTAAACCAGCACATCTTTTGGGGCCCAGTGTGAGGCTCGAGAGAGGTCGGAATTGCAGTTTTGTTCTATAGCATTTGTGTATTGGGGTATAGCAACTTTCCTGGTCATCCTGTTTCTCGGTGTATTCACGTGCGTGTTGTGCCCTGTACATATTTCTGCATAGGGGGAAGTATTTGCCCCTCATGATGCTCTCTTTACGATCAGGAGAGGAATCAAAATTGCTTTGCTGATTTACTGCGTTTATGGCATGATAACATCAGCGGCACTGAGTTTCATTTGGAATGTGTATTCAGTCTTGTTTGCCTGTCCTAGTCTGGGCTGCTACCTCTGGGGCCTCATTGAGAGTGTCACCCAGCCTGATGCCTTGGAGTGGCTACCTGGAACAGAGGCTAGACAAGGTTTAGGAGGATAAAAGTAGGTATTTATTATGGGCCTTCAAAAGGTACACCTTGGGCAGTCAGAAGCCTCAGAGGCTACACCCAAGATGGACGATGGTGATGAGTTTTTCAGACAGATATAAGTTTGGTCCATTTACATATCAGGGGTTAATCCTCTAATTACAGCTTCAGTTAATGAAGTCATATGCCCCCAGTTTGCTCGCCGCCCCCAGTTCACTTTTGCTTATACTTTCCGGGGCCTGAGGCAGTAGGGTGTCCTTGGATCTCAGGCCTAGATGGGTTGTTTTGTCTGACTAAAATGTGGAGACAGTTAGCTAACACTTTATATGGAGTTCAGAGTTCTGCACTAGTGCAGTACAGGATTTGAAGAATATAAGGCATCAAGCCTGTGGGGTGAAGAGGAGAGAATGTTTTTTTTCCAGCCCTTCAGGCCTGCTACAACAGTTTTTGAGAATGTTGAGTTCCCTCTAGATGTTAAGGACAGCATAACCTTCTTGTTAGTTCTGCTAAGTTTTCCCTATACGGCTTGCCCTGTCTACACCATGTTTAGAGTCAGGACACAGGCTTCTAGGGAATTTGTCTGGAGACCTGCCCTGGGAGCAGATCATCCTGAGTGGCATGGGATGTCGAAGGAGATGGGCCAGTATTTTATAAAATTTCTCTCTTCCAATGGTCTGGAAGTTCACCTCTGAACAACTGCAAGGACCCTGTTAAGAGATTTAGTTATGTGAAGGGAAAAGGCTCTTGACAGCTCCAGAGATGGACAACTCACAGCAACATGCTGGGCCCTGATCATTGCTTACCAGACACTGCTTGGTATGGTACAACACGTTCCGGAGGAGGAGAAAAGAAACAACTCAACAGGAACCATGTCCACACAAACCACATCTGAGCCAGAGGGAAAAGGAAACAAATCAACAGGCACCGTATGCATGCAAGCCATTGCTGAACCAGAAGGACAGCCTAAGCTGGTAGCAGTCGCCCTTGTTCAGAAAAGAAAATCTGCATAGTGAGTGACGAGGAAGAGTCAGGACCTTCACATCCAGCAGAAGAGACAGAGCCAGAAAACGTCACTCGATCCCAATCCCTGGGCAAGCTGCGTGAGCTGCGTAAAGAGTTCACACGCGAGTCAAATGAGTCCATATTGACCTTGCTGCTCTGAATCTGGGATGCCATGGCTGATGATACAATTCTAGATGGTAGCGAAGCCAGGCGACTGGGATCCAGTGTCCGGGGGTGTGGCTATTGACCGGGGGATTGGGAAAAGACAGGAAACTTTGAGCCTCTGGCGACGACTGCTGTCAAGTGTGAGGGAAAGACACCTTTGTAAAGGAGGATCTCCATGTGCCGCGAGGACAGTGGAACATGATGGAGCAAGGTGTCCGATGCCTGAGGGAATTAGCTGTGCTGGAGATCCTTTTTCTCAGAGGACAAGGGATTCCCTAAAAGTCTAGACGGTGTCCAGTACGCAGCACAAATGTGGCTGAAATTCGCTCAGCTCGGGTCAGAAATATATTCCTGTTACTTAGCGACGCTGCAATGGAGGGAGGGAGAAGATAAGGTGGGTGCATTGGTTAGTAAACTCAGCATTTATGAAGACACTGTCGCTGCCCCGTTACGGGCCCACGTCTCACCGGTGGAAATGAAACTGGCTGAGCATGTCTGGAGCCTGGAAGAGAAAATTGAAGAGGGCTACAGAAACTAAGAGAGGAGCTTAGGGAGGGAATCTTCCATATCTCGCCAGGACAGACGAGAGTCTCTGCTATTAGGAGCAGGCATCCCCCAGCTAAGGAGAGATTGTACGCTCCACGAGAGTATACTCCCGGCAGCATAGGAGTGATGATGTTATGTGCAATCCTCTTGAAGCGACCTCCTGGTCATATTTAAAGGAAGGGAACAATAAGTACCGTGTCCAGAACTAGAGAAGCCCTGCCTCTAGCCAGGTAAAGGAGAGGGTCTATTGGATTGTGTTGATCCGTTGGCCTGGCACATCAGACCCCAAAAAGTATAAGTCTTTAGTTGACACTGGCACACAATGTACTTTAATGCCATTGAGAAATGTGGGGGCAGAATCCATCTCTTATTTCTGGGGTGACAGGGGTATCCCAACAGCTGACTGGACTGGAAGCTGAAGTGAGCTTGACCAGGAAGGAATGGCACAAACACCCCATCGTGACTGGTCCAGAGGCCCTGTGTATCCTTGGCATAGATTACCTCAGAAGTGGGTATTTCAAAGACCCAAAAGGACACCGCAAGGAGAGGCAAGGCAAAAGCTCTAGTAGCTGATTTGCCGCTGGCAGAGGCCGCTCTGATGCGAGCTTGGAACCTCCCCAGGTGGCCTGGACTGGCACCTAGATGAGAGAGGAAAAGGGGGTGCTTCCCATTTCAAAAAGGTTCCTGCAAACTCACGGGGGTGGCAGCTGGTCTCAGTGCTAGTAGTGGTTGAGGTGCGGGCGGCGGACAGCTGACGGCTGGAATCTTCTCATCAGCAGCGGGCACAGGTGGGGAAGGTAGGCAGAACTCAATCGTAGTGCTGAGTTGCAGCGCAGCAAAGTCCCGGGTCGGAGCGCACAACCTCCCACGGCACCATGCCGCAGACAGTTTGCAGATCCCCTGAGTGGAAGAGCCCACCCCCCCCCCCCCCCAGGTAAAACTTCCCAACCCCCACTGGAGAACTGTAGTATCATAGACCAGCCCAGGTGTGAAGGGACCTTGAAAGATCATTTGGTGTAGCCTGTTGTGGGAAAGGGAGCCTAGATGAGATTATTTAGCACCCTGTCCTATCGCATCTGGAAAACCTCCAGCAACGGGGACTGGTGCAACTTGTGCCCGTTGTCCGTTGTCTTCTCCACGTGGCTCCCTTGAACTACTGGAATACTGTGTGGAGGTTCCCCCTGAGCCTAGGTAGGTGCCTAACATTTTGCAACTAATTCCTTTGTCATTGCTAGCCTTCATGCAGCTGCTAGCTGCTTTTAGATGTTCCTCCACAGCTTTTGGATCATGCTGAGCCCATTTGCCTGAGTATTTAGGACTTAGGCTTATTCGCTGCTTCTGTAAGTATTCAACGATATCTCTTGCCATCCCTCTGACTATGCCAATTGGTGCAAACGGGTGTTTTAGGTCGCTTAGAATCGCCAGAAAAAGTATCAGCAAAAGCAGGTTCTCCAGCCCTTTGGGCATCTTCATGGCCCTCCTTGGGACGCTCTCCAGTCTGTCTGCCTTTTTTATTGAATTCTGGGGACCAGAACTGGACACAGAGTGCGGCCTGCAGGCATGGCCTCTGTGAGAAGAGGCCAGGGTCTGCTCTGTGCTAGACGCAGCTAGTTTTCACCAGCTCGGCACCAGACTTCCCTGAGAGCCAAAGCTGAGCAACTCAGCAGAGCTGGTGGCACCCCTGTGTAAGCATATTTAAGAGAGGGTAAAGTGCTGTCTGGGGCGGGTATTTCCCTGCTGCCCTTAGATCTGGCAGGTGGCTATGTCCTGAAGGAACTTTTTCATCTTATTGTCTCCTCCTGTCCTATTGAGAAGGGGCGGTGAGAGAACAGCTGGTTGAGCCCCTGGCAGCCCGCCAAGGTCTGACCTCATAAAGCCTGAAAGGCATATTCTTCCTTGTAGAAGGGGGTGTGTGGCTTAGAGATTTTAGGAACAGGGAAATTAATTAGGGACTGAATGTTGATTTGAGTGAAGGGCGGGTACCAATCCGTCTTCTATAACTGCAACTTCAGCAGCAAAGGACAGCTGAGAATCGGGCCCCAATGATGCTGGTTTGGGTGTTGCTAAGACGGAGTTCATTTCCCCATAGCAGCTCTCACAGTGCCATGTGTCACGTGAAAAAGGGAGGAGGCTTCCTTGACCCTTGGTGTGGGGGGATTTACTCAGTCTGTAGTGTTTAATTTGTCTGTGTTTCAGGAAGGTTGAGACCGTTGTGCCCGACCAGTCTGTCAGCATCCCGTTGTGGGGATCCTTCACTGAGCAGTCCTACTGGATCAGAGGCTGGTTCGACTGACTTAGGGAAACACACCAACAGTGTAAGGGAGACCCCTCAGCAGGTCTTCCCCTTTACCCACTGTGTTACCTGCTGCTGCCGACTGGTAGCGTCCGCCAAGGATTCACACTAACAGTTTACGGAATAGCACTCTTTATTAATATAAATTGTGACGGGTTACGGTTCGAAGATTGTCGGTGATAGTGTCTGACTGCAAAAATATATCTGAAGGAATATACAGACAAGCTCTAATCCCCAATAAAATGTTCAGCGTGCATAGAGTATGATTCTTATCCAACACGCATCTCTATGGGGGAGAAGACAGGTTGAGCCCATCAACTGATCCCAGCAGCTATGATGGAGTCTTCCCTAACTTTTCCCCATTCTCGACTTATTTTTATAGTATTTCTGTGTGTTTAGGTGGAGCTTGAGTGACCCTAGTCATGCATACTTTTGTTACTGATTGGTGTAAAATTCTCTTGCTTTGCTTTTAAAGATACAGTCAAAAAGAATATAGAGCACATGCCCAGGGAGGGGTGGTTGCGCTTTGGAGGTGGGTAACTTTGGGATGGAGGTGTACGTTAATATTATTATTAGGCTTTAATGAAGCAAGTTCACCTAAGGAGAGTGATTTCACCACAGTTGCTGCCTCAGCAGTAAGACATCTTCCCCTATCTCCCTTGGTTGACAGGTGGTATGCCGTTTATCAGCTGCAAAGTGCCGTCGAGTTCCCTTCCCTGCAAGGATTTCTGCAGAGCCTGGCCTTCGCTCTGCTCCACCCTCCGTTCCATCCCCCTTAGCAGGTGTGTGTGTGTATGGGGAATCATCACGGAATAGGTTTCAAACCATGCCAACTGCATTCCACCCAGGGAGCAGCAACTGTGATTTACCCTATAATTCCCGCACTGTTATAACTCCTGTGAGGATGCTAATATAACCCCTAAGTTTCCTCTAATTGAATCCCCAGTTACCGGTCCACAGGGTCCCCGGTCATTTTCCCACACCGAGCTTTGCATTGGTAGCTAGAAAGGTGTTGATCACACCCCAGCGTTTTGGCTACTGCTGGGCAGTGTTGGCACAGCATCAGCGCTGTCTCTCCAACATTCTGTCCCTCATCAGTAGGCTGGGGGTGGGCAAGGTCCTGGGAGGAGACACAACCAGGACAGCTGACCCAAACTGGCCAGAGGGCTATTCCATACCATATGACATCAGCCCAGAAATAAAAGCTAAGTTAAGGAGGGGGAAGGGGGCACATTCCTTATTTACAACGTTTGCCTTTCGGAGCAACCCCTACGCGTGCTGGAGCCCTGCTTCTTAGAAAGTGGTCGGACAGTGCTTGCTGATGGGAACTAGAGGATATAATTATTTGTTTTTCCTGTTTGCTTTTTCGTGCAAAAACCTTCTCTTTTCCTTTAGTAAACTGCCTTATCTCACCCTGTGAGTTGTTTTCCATCTTATTTTCTCTCTGTGTCAAGCTGAGAAGGGGGAGTGATAGAGCGGCTCTGTGGGCACCTGGCATCTGGCCAAGGTCAACCCACCACCGATGCTTTTGATGCCATCCAGGTGTTGCAGGATAAGGGCGCTGATAATGCGGGTAAATAATTGGCTGCAGAGCTGGTGCTTGCAACAGTGTTCTGGGTTCTATGAGCATGGGACCCTGTTTTTGGATCAGCATGTGCTTGGGAGAGCGGGGCTCCACCTCACTGAGCGGAGCAAAGATATTTTTGCCAGTAGGATAGCTGACCTCATTAGGAGGGCTTTAAACTAAAAGTGAGCTGTCGCGGCTGGGCGTCCCCAAACTGGTTATAATTGGCATTGACTCCATGATTCACAGAAGGCTGATCGATCTCTTTAATATAAAATAAATAAATATATCATTATTAAGAAACCCATTGCTTTTATAGACAGTGAGGATACACCTGGACCTAATTGGTCCTCCAATCCAAACACCATCGCCATTGGCTAATTAAGAAACCACCCTTTGGCAAACAAATCTCCATAACACATTCCACATGTTCACAATAAGAGGTGCAGCAAGTGAAGATAAGAATTGTTTCTCATTCTTTTCTCTGACCTTCTCACAGCCTTCCTCAGAAAGGCCTGGGAAAGTTATGTGTTGCTCTCTGTGGCCAGAGAGCTGCTGCCACAGTGAGGGCGTGAGGAGGGAGAGAATAATCAGCAGCCCTGTGCGGGAGTGATGGACAGGGTCAATGAACAAAGGGCAGGGCAAGAGCTCCAGTACCTGAGAGTCCCCCTTAGAACCTGAAGGCAGCGGTGGATGTCACAGCTGCAAAGTGTGCCCAGCAGAAAGATCTCCTTGGACGCGTAAGTTTTAAAAGAGGAGATTGACAGGAATCCAGGTACACGGACAGGAGTTCAATGCCAGGTATTGTACGCTGTCCCAGGCTAACCGACGTCCTGCCTTCAGAGTGCACAAAAGAGAGGTAAGCCAGAATGTAACCTCGGGGTGACTGACACAAGTAACTCCTGAGATGAAGGAGACCGGATGCACTTCTGTGCTCAGGGTAGAAGGAAGAACCCTCCCCCATCTCCTGAAGTGCCCCTACATAACAGACAGGATGCTCCTGGTTTGGAGACTGAAGAGCACATGAGTAATGGACGGGACCCAGGACAAAGCCAACCATGCAGAGCTGACCTAACCACCTGCCCACGTTAGAACCAGTGCGACCAGAGAAGCACATAAAGGTATTAGTAATTGGAGATTTCCTCCTGAGAAACACTGAGACACTCATTTCCCACCCAGACGATTTCTCTAGAGAGCGCTGCTGCCTACCAGGAGCTGGCATTCACGGTGTCACTGAGAGGCTGCTGAGGCTGGTGAACCCTACAGGTTATTGCCTGCTCCTACTCTTCTCTGTAGTTTCAGATAAGGCAACTTAGAGCCCTCTCAGGAGTCTATTATGTCTGTAGGAGCGATGCAAAAAGGATGGGGAGCACAGGTGATGGTCGGCTCTGGTGGTGTCCAGTCTGAGGAAGGGGTCCAGGAAGGAGGAGACGGACTGAACAGCTGAATGCCGGGCTGCGTAGCTGGTGCCATACTCAAGGTTTTGGCTTCTATGATCATGGATGTACCTTTAAGAAGCCGGGTCTGTTGGGAGCTGATGGGATTCATGCGACCAAGCGGGGCGAGATCGTCTTTGCCGGTAAGCCGGTTAGACTTACAAGGAGGGCTTTAAACGAGACTCAGCAGGGAAAGACGATGGAGTTCTGAGCAACAGAGAAGAGCCAGGGGCTGGTGATGTGTTGGGAACCAAGAGGGGAATACTTGAGAAATGCTGCAAAGGAATTGGGGCTTGATCCTTGTCCAAAAAAGTGACGCAGTCGACAGCCCAACGGAAGTGCCTCTGTACCAATTCATGCAGCATGCATAAGAGAGAGGAGCTGGAAACCACTGTGCAGCCGGAAAGCTAACAATGTAATCACTATGGTAGAAATGTGCTGGGACAACTCAAATGACTGGAGCTGTGCAATCAGTGGCTATAAACTGGAAGCAGGGACACACATTCTGGGAAGAATCTAAAGATGCCGCCCAGGTCTGTAGGGATGGGATCAGAAAAGCTCAGGCAAAGCTGCAGCTGACTATGGCAGGGGATGTAAAGAATCGGACAATGGGCTTCCACGGGTGCATTGGTCAGAAAATAAGACTAAAGAAAGCGTACGCAACCCACGTGCCCCCTCCCTCCCCCCCGCCCCCCGCTGCTGATAAATAAGCCAGGAAGTCTAGTGGCCAGCAACATGGAGAAGGCTGTGGTACTCGGTGATTCATTTTTCTCTGTTTTCACAGGCACAGTTACCACACCTCTTGAGACCCTGAACCTCAAGGCAGGGACTTGGGGAACAAAATCCCTTCCATCATAGGAAACGATCTCTTTTGAGACCACCTGAGGAACCTGTGGATACACAAGTCCTGCACCTCTGGGGAGGCGCAACCCCATGCACCAGTACATGCTGGAGGCCGTTTGGCTGGAAAGCAGCTTTGCAAAATAGGACAGTGTGTCCTTGCCTGAAAGGCGGCCAAGGATATCCTTAGCCCGATATAGAGGAAAGCAGGGTTCATATATGTATATATGATACAAGACAGTTGAGCGGATCATTCAAGGTGGTCACTGTCCCCGGGGGTGCAGGGCACCAAAGAGCACCCTTGGGCAGCTCTGGGGGCACTGCCTATTTTTTTAGAAGCCTCCTATCCAGCTTAACGCAAATCCTACTCTCCTGAGCCCTCAAGCCAGCAGTGCGGAACGCACGCTTTGCATTTTATTTGCTTCCAGGAGACGTGCAGCTTAGAAATGTCTGCAATGGAAGTGGGGCTTTCAGCAAACAATGTAGAGCAACTTCTGTTGTTTTTTCAAAATGTCCTGAGAAGTTAAAGCCAGGCCTGCCCTGGCCAAAGCAGTCATTTGACTGGAGGGAGCAGCACCAAAAAGGGACAGGCACCTTTGGGGTGGACTCGATGTGGTAACAAATAACAAGCAACAGTACTTGTAGCTACTACAGCGTCTTCTGCGACCTCGTAGCCCGCCCTCAGGGTCGCAGCACTACACGGGACAGATCCCTCCGCGCCCCGCGGGCGCCAAGTCGACGAGGGCGGACTCGCCAAGGGGGCGGGGGAAAGCGAAAATGGCAGGCGAGACAGCAAATGGAGACGCGGGCCACGATCCGTCGGCCCAATGGGCGCCGCGGAGGGCTCGGCTTAGTGGAGGAAGTGTCGGGGCGGCCACGGGCGTTGTCCTTGGCTGGCGAGAGTGTCGGCGTGCCGGCCTGTGGCCCTGGTGGTGCCACTACTGTCTTCGGAAAGATTATCGGCAAGGCGTTTCTCTGGTGTCGTTAGCGACGAGGACGAGGAGGTAGCCGCACCCTTGCTCTGTGCGCGGTTCCTCTTCCCTTCCCCCTCCTCCCCCTACCCCCTCCTCCCGCGCTTGCAGGCATCTGAGCCGAGGACCGGTGTGCGGTGCCCGGGCGCGCGGCAGGGTGCTGCTGCTGCGGGTGGGTGCAGGGACGGGGGACGGACGGGGCCTCTCTGGGTTGTGGCGCTCTCTACTGCACCATCCCCTAAACTTGTTCTGAGCCGCACCCCCACCCCTCCGGCTGCCGCGGGCCTACTGGGTTGCTGGTGTTGTCCGGACTCGCCTCGCATTCCACCCCCACCGTGTCGTGTGCGCGCGTAGAGAAGGGCCTCTGATGGTAACTTGGCCTCAATGTGTCTCCTAACAGCATCGAAGAGGTTTCGCAGCTTCACTCTGCTGGGCTGTGATTCTGAACCCACAAGCTGGATTATTAGGGCAAGGAATTACGGCTTTCTCTAGTTAAAAAAATAAAATAAAATAAAAAATTACAAAGTGGTCATCCTGCAGGCTGCAAAGGCTTTCCAGAACTTGTTTCTGTGGGGAAGTAAGACCGTGATAACAGCATTCTTGCAAGGGTCACTAGTGTTGGTGCTGGAAACTAGAGTGAGCTGCTTAGCCCAGGGGGAAACCAGTACAGCCGTTGCCTATGCGATGTTAACTTTAAGGTAATATCCCATATGACTTGGTTATTAAAATGCTAACGTTCAGTTAACAGGGATGCCTTTTGCTTTTAAAGGCAGAGCTTGCATGCAGTATAGAAGACAGACTCATCCTATGCACTTGCAGGCTGCCTGTCATTATGCGTGTGTTCGATACTTGAGCTCCCTGTCCTGTGGGAAATGAATGGCCGCTGCTCTTCCACTTCACTAAACTCTTTGATGATTCAGTTAAGCCATTTGTCTCCAGTCTCTGCATGGCCCACATCCAGTAGAAAAACTGCTTAGGAAACAATCAGCCCGAACTAAAACATACCGGAGGTTGTTAATTGCAAGTAGTGGCCTGTCTCCTTAGCCCATTGTCTTGCATGACGAATCCCACTTCTGGAGGGGGCTCTGTGAAGATGTCGTGTTTTGGGTATAGAAAGCATTATAATAATGCAAGAAAAATCAATGTTCTGGCTGGTGTTTGGGTATCTGGTAATCTGCTTCTGTAGGAGTTCAGCGGGGCAGATGGGTTTGCATAAGCTCTTACCTTTCTCTAAAGCCGGTTATGTTTTAACTGTTTAATCTTCCTCCAGTGCCGTACGTTCCATGATCTTTTGCCCCTAGACGGGACGCTTTTCCTAGTCATGCCTAAGGAGCCAATTATCGAGTTGTCTGAAGCAGGAGGTTCTGGTGAATCTGTAAGTACTGTGTGAGCTTTCTGTATGCTAAACTGTACCTGTAGATAGTTCCTCATTTACTGGACTCTTTCCTCTGCCCCCTTTCCCCCTTGATAGGGCACAGTAGGCTCCTTTGGGTTTTCTGGCGCTGTCATCTTTTTGCCTCTAGCTTGTAATGGAGTTGAGCTTTTTGACT
Organism: Taeniopygia guttata; assembly: GCF_048771995.1. Classification (NCBI taxonomy): domain Eukaryota; kingdom Metazoa; phylum Chordata; class Aves; order Passeriformes; family Estrildidae; genus Taeniopygia; species Taeniopygia guttata. Next base: position 17,008,848 of record NC_133064.1, read on the forward strand.
AAAAGCAGTGCTATCAAGCAGTACTGGTCCCTGGGTATGTATTTCTGGTGCAAAATGCAGTGTTGTTTTGGAGCGCAGTCTGGTGCCTATTGCCGTGGTTTAGAGTAAGAGTAGTAGAACTTCTAACATGCAGAAGAGTGCTTGGGGTTTTTGGCAGGTCAGGGGCAAGGAAGGACAAAGCTGGTTGAGAGGTGCTGGATTTTTTGCTTTTAGCTATGAAAGCCATGTTGAAAGACTTTGTAAACCTACGCAAAAGGCAGCGTAAAGTTTCTTTTCCACCAGGGTTGGTTATGTTGCCTGAAGACACAATGGGGGCTTTAACCCTGAGACAAAGTCTGCTTGCGTGGCTGTTTTGTAGTCCTTTGCTGTTTAGCTTGAGAAAAATTGCCTAGCTCTCTGTGGCCCCTATGGCGTGCATAATTGGTCTTGGTGACTTTGCTTGGAACGCTTCAGTTGCCGGCAGTCGGACGGGCATTAATTTGACATGCAACGGTTGAATTGCTAGGAATTGGCTAGCTGCTTTTGCTGGGTGGTTCTCTGCTCTCGTTCCTTCCCTTCCTGCCCTCTTTATGTCTTCCTTTTTCTTTTAATTTTACTTATTTATGGGTTTGTACTTCCTTCTCCAGCTTCTTGGGCATGTAATGATTGTTGGCGAGATGTGTGTTGCTCACCTGGGCCTGACCAATGGATTCCGGATGGTTGTGGATGAAGGGCCCGAGGGTGGGCAGTCTGTCTATCGCATGCATCTACCCGTTCTGGGTGGCCGTCAGTTGGGCTGGCCGCCTGGCTAAGATTTTAGCACCGCAGGAGTTGCTGCAAGTGTACAAATCACCACTGAATGGATTTCGTCTGTTGCCCATCAATCTAGCGGCTTTTGATGTGTAATATTTTTTTTTTTTTTTTGCCGTGTGTCTGTGGAAGGTAATAAAAGCTTTGAGCAGCAGTTGCACAATAAAGATTTGTCATGGGGATATCACCTCCGTGTTGCGTGTCTTACTGAGGGGAAGTAGTTCTGCAAGTTCAAACGGTGTCTCCCTGGAATGCAAGTAGTGGAATGTTTCAGCCAGGTAACAGCATTTCAGAGATAGGTAGTGATTGGCCTGTTTGTGTGAAGCTGGAAGCGCATCTTGTAGGAAGCAAAGTCTTAGCTCTTTGGCAGTGGTACGCCAACGTAGTAGGCTGCAGCTAAAACTGTAGAAGATACTGTGTGTGAGGCTGCATGCATGCTTTCCGAGGGTGTTTTCATCGAGGTGCCCTGTGTTGGAAGCATGCACCTCCTGTTGGACCTGGGTGTCCTGGTAACAGGAGTCGGGGTGCCAGTTTGGCACTATGTGCATGTCAGCAAACTGTATTGTACCACCCTCTGTCATTCCTGATGAACTGCCAATGATGGATCACTTGCAGTAGCTGCCTCCTGTACCCCCAACACCTCAGGCTACAAAGATGAGTGTTAAATGAGATAAGGGAGAAGAGGTAAACCTTCAAAGGCAGGGTAGTGTTTCTTTTCTTCACACAAATGACTCAGCCCTGATAACTCCCCTCTGGGGAAGCACCGGCACATTCCCACCCAGCCTGCGGGGTCATCTCTGCTAATGGGCCATAATGGACTCAATGGCACTAGGATAATAGGCAGCTGCAAGGACTTAGACCATCATAGACTCCCAGAATATCCCATGACTCACAGTATTGCATTCCTCCACTGTAAAACTCCCTGTCCTGGGGGAGGTACTGAGCATTCTCACCTGAACCTGAGCATATATATAATCCTTGGGTTTGGGGACTTGGGGCACCACCATTTGATGGATCCGGGGGAAGACCAGAATTTCAACAGTACTGTGACCCTCACCTTACGAACAGTGTGCCAATTTATACTCCGACTCTGTGGGTTAAAACCAGTTTTCTCTGTATCATTGTATTTTTTGTAATCTCGAATAAATTGTAACTCTGACCTGTAATCTCTCTTGAGGTAGTTGAATGGGATTAATTTCTCCTGCCGGTTTACTTTTAAACCAGCACATCTTTTGGGGCCCAGTGTGAGGCTCGAGAGAGGTCGGAATTGCAGTTTTGTTCTATAGCATTTGTGTATTGGGGTTTAGCAACTTTCCTGGTCATCCTGTTTCTCGGTGTATTCACGTGCGTGTTGTGCCCTGTACATATTTCTGCATAGGGGGAAGTATTTGCCCCTCATGATGCTCTCTTTACGATCAGGAGAGGAATCAAAATTGCTTTGCTGATTTACTGCGTTTATGGCATGATAACATCAGCGGCACTGAGTTTCATTTGGAATGTGTATTCAGTCTTGTTTGCCTGTCCTAGTCTGGGCTGCTACCTCTGGGGCCTCATTGAGAGTGTCACCCAGCCTGATGCCTTGGAGTGGCTACCTGGAACAGAGGCTAGACAAGGTTTAGGAGGATAAAAGTAGGTATTTATTATGGGCCTTCAAAAGGTACACCTTGGGCAGTCAGAAGCCTCAGAGGCTACACCCAAGATGGATGATGGTGATGAGTTTTTCAGACAGATATAAGTTTGGTCCATTTACATATCAGGGGTTAATCCTCTAATTACAGCTTCAGTTAATGAAGTCATATGCCCCCAGTTTGCTCGCCGCCCCCAGTTCACTTTTGCTTATACTTTCCGGGGCCTGAGGCAGTAGGGTGTCCTTGGATCTCAGGCCTAGATGGGTTGTTTTGTCTGACTAAAATGTGGAGACAGTTAGCTAACACTTTATATGGAGTTCAGAGTTCTGCACTAGTGCAGTACAGGATTTGAAGAATATAAGGCATCAAGCCTGTGGGGTGAAGAGGAGAGAATGTTTTTTTTCCAGCCCTTCAGGCCTGCTACAACAGTTTTTGAGAATGTTGAGTTCCCTCTAGATGTTAAGGACAGCATAACCTTCTTGTTAGTTCTGCTAAGTTTTCCCTATACGGCTTGCCCTGTCTACACCATGTTTAGAGTCAGGACACAGGCTTCTAGGGAATTTGTCTGGAGACCTGCCCTGGGAGCAGATCATCCTGAGTGGCATGGGATGTCGAAGGAGATGGGCCAGTATTTTATAAAATTTCTCTCTTCCAATGGTCTGGAAGTTCACCTCTGAACAACTGCAAGGACCCTGTTAAGAGATTTAGTTATGTGAAGGGAAAAGGCTCTTGACAGCTCCAGAGATGGACAACTCACAGCAACATGCTGGGCCCTGATCATTGCTTACCAGACACTGCTTGGTATGGTACAACACGTTCCGGAGGAGGAGAAAAGAAACAACTCAACAGGAACCATGTCCACACAAACCACATCTGAGCCAGAGGGAAAAGGAAACAAATCAACAGGCACCGTATGCATGCAAGCCATTGCTGAACCAGAAGGACAGCCTAAGCTGGTAGCAGTCGCCCTTGTTCAGAAAAGAAAATCTGCATAGTGAGTGACGAGGAAGAGTCAGGACCTTCACATCCAGCAGAAGAGACAGAGCCAGAAAACGTCACTCGATCCCAATCCCTGGGCAAGCTGCGTGAGCTGCGTAAAGAGTTCACACGCGAGTCAAATGAGTCCATATTGACCTTGCTGCTCTGAATCTGGGATGCCATGGCTGATGATACAATTCTAGATGGTAGCGAAGCCAGGCGACTGGGATCCAGTGTCCGGGGGTGTGGCTATTGACCGGGGGATTGGGAAAAGACAGGAAACTTTGAGCCTCTGGCGACGACTGCTGTCAAGTGTGAGGGAAAGACACCTTTGTAAAGGAGGATCTCCATGTGCCGCGAGGACAGTGGAACATGATGGAGCAAGGTGTCCGATGCCTGAGGGAATTAGCTGTGCTGGAGATCCTTTTTCTCAGAGGACAAGGGATTCCCTAAAAGTCTAGACGGTGTCCAGTACGCAGCACAAATGTGGCTGAAATTCGCTCAGCTCGGGTCAGAAATATATTCCTGTTACTTAGCGACGCTGCAATGGAGGGAGGGAGAAGATAAGGTGGGTGCATTGGTTAGTAAACTCAGCATTTATGAAGACACTGTCGCTGCCCCGTTACGGGCCCACGTCTCACCGGTGGAAATGAAACTGGCTGAGCATGTCTGGAGCCTGGAAGAGAAAATTGAAGAGGGCTACAGAAACTAAGAGAGGAGCTTAGGGAGGGAATCTTCCATATCTCGCCAGGACAGACGAGAGTCTCTGCTATTAGGAGCAGGCATCCCCCAGCTAAGGAGAGATTGTACGCTCCACGAGAGTATACTCCCGGCAGCATAGGAGTGATGATGTTATGTGCAATCCTCTTGAAGCGACCTCCTGGTCATATTTAAAGGAAGGGAACAATAAGTACCGTGTCCAGAACTAGAGAAGCCCTGCCTCTAGCCAGGTAAAGGAGAGGGTCTATTGGATTGTGTTGATCCGTTGGCCTGGCACATCAGACCCCAAAAAGTATAAGTCTTTAGTTGACACTGGCACACAATGTACTTTAATGCCATTGAGAAATGTGGGGGCAGAATCCATCTCTTATTTCTGGGGTGACAGGGGTATCCCAACAGCTGACTGGACTGGAAGCTGAAGTGAGCTTGACCAGGAAGGAATGGCACAAACACCCCATCGTGACTGGTCCAGAGGCCCTGTGTATCCTTGGCATAGATTACCTCAGAAGTGGGTATTTCAAAGACCCAAAAGGACACCGCAAGGAGAGGCAAGGCAAAAGCTCTAGTAGCTGATTTGCCGCTGGCAGAGGCCGCTCTGATGCGAGCTTGGAACCTCCCCAGGTGGCCTGGACTGGCACCTAGATGAGAGAGGAAAAGGGGGTGCTTCCCATTTCAAAAAGGTTCCTGCAAACTCACGGGGGTGGCAGCTGGTCTCAGTGCTAGTAGTGGTTGAGGTGCGGGCGGCGGACAGCTGACGGCTGGAATCTTCTCATCAGCAGCGGGCACAGGTGGGGAAGGTAGGCAGAACTCAATCGTAGTGCTGAGTTGCAGCGCAGCAAAGTCCCGGGTCGGAGCGCACAACCTCCCACGGCACCATGCCGCAGACAGTTTGCAGATCCCCTGAGTGGAAGAGCCCACCCCCCCCCCCCCCCCAGGTAAAACTTCCCAACCCCCACTGGAGAACTGTAGTATCATAGACCAGCCCAGGTGTGAAGGGACCTTGAAAGATCATTTGGTGTAGCCTGTTGTGGGAAAGGGAGCCTAGATGAGATTATTTAGCACCCTGTCCTATCGCATCTGGAAAACCTCCAGCAACGGGGACTGGTGCAACTTGTGCCCGTTGTCCGTTGTCTTCTCCACGTGGCTCCCTTGAACTACTGGAATACTGTGTGGAGGTTCCCCCTGAGCCTAGGTAGGTGCCTAACATTTTGCAACTAATTCCTTTGTCATTGCTAGCCTTCATGCAGCTGCTAGCTGCTTTTAGATGTTCCTCCACAGCTTTTGGATCATGCTGAGCCCATTTGCCTGAGTATTTAGGACTTAGGCTTATTCGCTGCTTCTGTAAGTATTCAACGATATCTCTTGCCATCCCTCTGACTATGCCAATTGGTGCAAACGGGTGTTTTAGGTCGCTTAGAATCGCCAGAAAAAGTATCAGCAAAAGCAGGTTCTCCAGCCCTTTGGGCATCTTCATGGCCCTCCTTGGGACGCTCTCCAGTCTGTCTGCCTTTTTTATTGAATTCTGGGGACCAGAACTGGACACAGAGTGCGGCCTGCAGGCATGGCCTCTGTGAGAAGAGGCCAGGGTCTGCTCTGTGCTAGACGCAGCTAGTTTTCACCAGCTCGGCACCAGACTTCCCTGAGAGCCAAAGCTGAGCAACTCAGCAGAGCTGGTGGCACCCCTGTGTAAGCATATTTAAGAGAGGGTAAAGTGCTGTCTGGGGCGGGTATTTCCCTGCTGCCCTTAGATCTGGCAGGTGGCTATGTCCTGAAGGAACTTTTTCATCTTATTGTCTCCTCCTGTCCTATTGAGAAGGGGCGGTGAGAGAACAGCTGGTTGAGCCCCTGGCAGCCCGCCAAGGTCTGACCTCATAAAGCCTGAAAGGCATATTCTTCCTTGTAGAAGGGGGTGTGTGGCTTAGAGATTTTAGGAACAGGGAAATTAATTAGGGACTGAATGTTGATTTGAGTGAAGGGCGGGTACCAATCCGTCTTCTATAACTGCAACTTCAGCAGCAAAGGACAGCTGAGAATCGGGCCCCAATGATGCTGGTTTGGGTGTTGCTAAGACGGAGTTCATTTCCCCATAGCAGCTCTCACAGTGCCATGTGTCACGTGAAAAAGGGAGGAGGCTTCCTTGACCCTTGGTGTGGGGGGATTTACTCAGTCTGTAGTGTTTAATTTGTCTGTGTTTCAGGAAGGTTGAGACCGTTGTGCCCGACCAGTCTGTCAGCATCCCGTTGTGGGGATCCTTCACTGAGCAGTCCTACTGGATCAGAGGCTGGTTCGACTGACTTAGGGAAACACACCAACAGTGTAAGGGAGACCCCTCAGCAGGTCTTCCCCTTTACCCACTGTGTTACCTGCTGCTGCCGACTGGTAGCGTCCGCCAAGGATTCACACTAACAGTTTACAGAATAGCACTCTTTATTAATATAAATTGTGACGGGTTACGGTTCGAAGATTGTCGGTGATAGTGTCTGACTGCAAAAATATATCTGAAGGAATATACAGACAAGCTCTAATCCCCAATAAAATGTTCAGCGTGCATAGAGTATGATTCTTATCCAACACGCATCTCTATGGGGGAGAAGACAGGTTGAGCCCATCAACTGATCCCAGCAGCTATGATGGAGTCTTCCCTAACTTTTCCCCATTCTCGACTTATTTTTATAGTATTTCTGTGTGTTTAGGTGGAGCTTGAGTGACCCTAGTCATGCATACTTTTGTTACTGATTGGTGTAAAATTCTCTTGCTTTGCTTTTAAAGATACAGTCAAAAAGAATATAGAGCACATGCCCAGGGAGGGGTGGTTGCGCTTTGGAGGTGGGTAACTTTGGGATGGAGGTGTACGTTAATATTATTATTAGGCTTTAATGAAGCAAGTTCACCTAAGGAGAGTGATTTCACCACAGTTGCTGCCTCAGCAGTAAGACATCTTCCCCTATCTCCCTTGGTTGACAGGTGGTATGCCGTTTATCAGCTGCAAAGTGCCGTCGAGTTCCCTTCCCTGCAAGGATTTCTGCAGAGCCTGGCCTTCGCTCTGCTCCACCCTCCGTTCCATCCCCCTTAGCAGGTGTGTGTGTGTATGGGGAATCATCACGGAATAGGTTTCAAACCATGCCAACTGCATTCCACCCAGGGAGCAGCAACTGTGATTTACCCTATAATTCCCGCACTGTTATAACTCCTGTGAGGATGCTAATATAACCCCTAAGTTTCCTCTAATTGAATCCCCAGTTACCGGTCCACAGGGTCCCCGGTCATTTTCCCACACCGAGCTTTGCACTGGTAGCTAGAAAGGTGTTGATCACACCCCAGCGTTTTGGCTACTGCTGGGCAGTGTTGGCACAGCATCAGCGCTGTCTCTCCAACATTCTGTCCCTCATCAGTAGGCTGGGGGTGGGCAAGGTCCTGGGAGGAGACACAACCAGGACAGCTGACCCAAACTGGCCAGAGGGCTATTCCATACCATATGACATCAGCCCAGAAATAAAAGCTAAGTTAAGGAGGGGGAAGGGGGCACATTCCTTATTTACAACGTTTGCCTTTCGGAGCAACCCCTACGCGTGCTGGAGCCCTGCTTCTTAGAAAGTGGTCGGACAGTGCTTGCTGATGGGAACTAGAGGATATAATTATTTGTTTTTCCTGTTTGCTTTTTCGTGCAAAAACCTTCTCTTTTCCTTTAGTAAACTGCCTTATCTCACCCTGTGAGTTGTTTTCCATCTTATTTTCTCTCTGTGTCAAGCTGAGAAGGGGGAGTGATAGAGCGGCTCTGTGGGCACCTGGCATCTGGCCAAGGTCAACCCACCACCGATGCTTTTGATGCCATCCAGGTGTTGCAGGATAAGGGCGCTGATAATGCGGGTAAATAATTGGCTGCAGAGCTGGTGCTTGCAACAGTGTTCTGGGTTCTATGAGCATGGGACCCTGTTTTTGGATCAGCATGTGCTTGGGAGAGCGGGGCTCCACCTCACTGAGCGGAGCAAAGATATTTTTGCCAGTAGGATAGCTGACCTCATTAGGAGGGCTTTAAACTAAAAGTGAGCTGTCGCGGCTGGGCGTCCCCAAACTGGTTGTAATTGGCATTGACTCCATGATTCACAGAAGGCTGATCGATCTCTTTAATATAAAATAAATAAATATATCATTATTAAGAAACCCATTGCTTTTATAGACAGTGAGGATACACCTGGACCTAATTGGTCCTCCAATCCAAACACCATCGCCATTGGCTAATTAAGAAACCACCCTTTGGCAAACAAATCTCCATAACACATTCCACATGTTCACAATAAGAGGTGCAGCAAGTGAAGATAAGAATTGTTTCTCATTCTTTTCTCTGACCTTCTCACAGCCTTCCTCAGAAAGGCCTGGGAAAGTTATGTGTTGCTCTCTGTGGCCAGAGAGCTGCTGCCACAGTGAGGGCGTGAGGAGGGAGAGAATAATCAGCAGCCCTGTGCGGGAGTGATGGACAGGGTCAATGAACAAAGGGCAGGGCAAGAGCTCCAGTACCTGAGAGTCCCCCTTAGAACCTGAAGGCAGCGGTGGATGTCACAGCTGCAAAGTGTGCCCAGCAGAAAGATCTCCTTGGACGCGTAAGTTTTAAAAGAGGAGATTGACAGGAATCCAGGTACACGGACAGGAGTTCAATGCCAGGTATTGTACGCTGTCCCAGGCTAACCGACGTCCTGCCTTCAGAGTGCACAAAAGAGAGGTAAGCCAGAATGTAACCTCGGGGTGACTGACACAAGTAACTCCTGAGATGAAGGAGACCGGATGCACTTCTGTGCTCAGGGTAGAAGGAAGAACCCTCCCCCATCTCCTGAAGTGCCCCTACATAACAGACAGGATGCTCCTGGTTTGGAGACTGAAGAGCACATGAGTAATGGACGGGACCCAGGACAAAGCCAACCATGCAGAGCTGACCTAACCACCTGCCCACGTTAGAACCAGTGCGACCAGAGAAGCACATAAAGGTATTAGTAATTGGAGATTTCCTCCTGAGAAACACTGAGACACTCATTTCCCACCCAGACGATTTCTCTAGAGAGCGCTGCTGCCTACCAGGAGCTGGCATTCACGGTGTCACTGAGAGGCTGCTGAGGCTGGTGAACCCTACAGGTTATTGCCTGCTCCTACTCTTCTCTGTAGTTTCAGATAAGGCAACTTAGAGCCCTCTCAGGAGTCTATTATGTCTGTAGGAGCGATGCAAAAAGGATGGGGAGCACAGGTGATGGTCGGCTCTGGTGGTGTCCAGTCTGAGGAAGGGGTCCAGGAAGGAGGAGACGGACTGAACAGCTGAATGCCGGGCTGCGTAGCTGGTGCCATACTCAAGGTTTTGGCTTCTATGATCATGGATGTACCTTTAAGAAGCCGGGTCTGTTGGGAGCTGATGGGATTCATGCGACCAAGCGGGGCGAGATCGTCTTTGCCGGTAAGCCGGTTAGACTTACAAGGAGGGCTTTAAACGAGACTCAGCAGGGAAAGACGATGGAGTTCTGAGCAACAGAGAAGAGCCAGGGGCTGGTGATGTGTTGGGAACCAAGAGGGGAATACTTGAGAAATGCTGCAAAGGAATTGGGGCTTGATCCTTGTCCAAAAAAGTGACGCAGTCGACAGCCCAACGGAAGTGCCTCTGTACCAATTCATGCAGCATGCATAAGAGAGAGGAGCTGGAAACCACTGTGCAGCCGGAAACCTAACAATGTAATCACTATGGTAGAAATGTGCTGGGACAACTCAAATGACTGGAGCTGTGCAATCAGTGGCTATAAACTGGAAGCAGGGACACACATTCTGGGAAGAATCTAAAGATGCCGCCCAGGTCTGTAGGGATGGGATCAGAAAAGCTCAGGCAAAGCTGCAGCTGACTATGGCAGGGGATGTAAAGAATCGGACAATGGGCTTCCACAGGTGCATTGGTCAGAAAATAAGACTAAAGAAAGCGTACGCAACCCATGTGCCCCCTCCCTCCCCCCCGCCCCCCGCTGCTGATAAATAAGCCAGGAAGTCTAGTGGCCAGCAACATGGAGAAGGCTGTGGTACTCGGTGATTCATTTTTCTCTGTTTTCACAGGCACAGTTACCACACCTCTTGAGACCCTGAACCTCAAGGCAGGGACTTGGGGAACAAAATCCCTTCCATCATAGGAAACGATCTCTTTTGAGACCACCTGAGGAACCTGTGGATACACAAGTCCTGCACCTCTGGGGAGGCGCAACCCCATGCACCAGTACATGCTGGAGGCCGTTTGGCTGGAAAGCAGCTTTGCAAAATAGGACAGTGTGTCCTTGCCTGAAAGGCGGCCAAGGATATCCTTAGCCCGATATAGAGGAAAGCAGGGTTCATATATGTATATATGATACAAGACAGTTGAGCGGATCATTCAAGGTGGTCACTGTCCCCGGGGGTGCAGGGCACCAAAGAGCACCCTTGGGCAGCTCTGGGGGCACTGCCTATTTTTTTAGAAGCCTCCTATCCAGCTTAACGCAAATCCTACTCTCCTGAGCCCTCAAGCCAGCAGTGCGGAACGCACGCTTTGCATTTTATTTGCTTCCAGGAGACGTGCAGCTTAGAAATGTCTGCAATGGAAGTGGGGCTTTCAGCAAACAATGTAGAGCAACTTCTGTTGTTTTTTCAAAATGTCCTGAGAAGTTAAAGCCAGGCCTGCCCTGGCCAAAGCAGTCATTTGACTGGAGGGAGCAGCACCAAAAAGGGACAGGCACCTTTGGGGTGGACTCGATGTGGTAACAAATAACAAGCAACAGTACTTGTAGCTACTACAGCGTCTTCTGCGACCTCGTAGCCCGCCCTCAGGGTCGCAGCACTACACGGGACAGATCCCTCCGCGCCCCGCGGGCGCCAAGTCGACGAGGGCGGACTCGCCAAGGGGGCGGGGGAAAGCGAAAATGGCAGGCGAGACAGCAAATGGAGACGCGGGCCACGATCCGTCGGCCCAATGGGCGCCGCGGAGGGCTCGGCTTAGTGGAGGAAGTGTCGGGGCGGCCACGGGCGTTGTCCTTGGCTGGCGAGAGTGTCGGCGTGCCGGCCTGTGGCCCTGGTGGTGCCACTACTGTCTTCGGAAAGATTATCGGCAAGGCGTTTCTCTGGTGTCGTTAGCGACGAGGACGAGGAGGTAGCCGCACCCTTGCTCTGTGCGCGGTTCCTCTTCCCTTCCCCCTCCTCCCCCTACCCCCTCCTCCCGCGCTTGCAGGCATCTGAGCCGAGGACCGGTGTGCGGTGCCCGGGCGCGCGGCAGGGTGCTGCTGCTGCGGGTGGGTGCAGGGACGGGGGACGGACGGGGCCTCTCTGGGTTGTGGCGCTCTCTACTGCACCATCCCCTAAACTTGTTCTGAGCCGCACCCCCACCCCTCCGGCTGCCGCGGGCCTACTGGGTTGCTGGTGTTGTCCGGACTCGCCTCGCATTCCACCCCCACCGTGTCGTGTGCGCGCGTAGAGAAGGGCCTCTGACGGTAACTTGGCCTCAATGTGTCTCCTAACAGCATCGAAGAGGTTTCGCAGCTTCACTCTGCTGGGCTGTGATTCTGAACCCACAAGCTGGATTATTAGGGCAAGGAATTACGGCTTTCTCTAGTTAAAAAAATAAAATAAAATAAAAAATTACAAAGTGGCCATCCTGCAGGCTGCAAAGGCTTTCCAGAACTTGTTTCTGTGGGGAAGTAAGACCGTGATAACAGCATTCTTGCAAGGGTCACTAGTGTTGGTGCTGGAAACTAGAGTGAGCTGCTTAGCCCAGGGGGAAACCAGTACAGCCGTTGCCTATGCGATGTTAACTTTAAGGTAATATCCCATATGACTTGGTTATTAAAATGCTAACGTTCAGTTAACAGGGATGCCTTTTGCTTTTAAAGGCAGAGCTTGCATGCAGTATAGAAGACAGACTCATCCTATGCACTTGCAGGCTGCCTGTCATTATGCGTGTGTTCGATACTTGAGCTCCCTGTCCTGTGGGAAATGAATGGCCGCTGCTCTTCCACTTCACTAAACTCTTTGATGATTCAGTTAAGCCATTTGTCTCCAGTCTCTGCATGGCCCACATCCAGTAGAAAAACTGCTTAGGAAACAATCAGCCCGAACTAAAACATACCGGAGGTTGTTAATTGCAAGTAGTGGCCTGTCTCCTTAGCCCATTCTCTTGCATGACGAATCCCACTTCTGGAGGGGGCTCTGTGAAGATGTCGTGTTTTGGGTATAGAAAGCATTATAATAATGCAAGAAAAATCAATGTTCTGGCTGGTGTTTGGGTATCTGGTAATCTGCTTCTGTAGGAGTTCAGCGGGGCAGATGGGTTTGCATAAGCTCTTACCTTTCTCTAAAGCCGGTTATGTTTTAACTGTTTAATCTTCCTCCAGTGCCGTACGTTCCATGATCTTTTGCCCCTAGACGGGACGCTTTTCCTAGTCATGCCTAAGGAGCCAATTATCGAGTTGTCTGAAGCAGGAGGTTCTGGTGAATCTGTAAGTACTGTGTGAGCTTTCTGTATGCTAAACTGTACCTGTAGATAGTTCCTCATTTACTGGACTCTTTCCTCTGCCCCCTTTCCCCCTTGATAGGGCACAGTAGGCTCCTTTGGGTTTTCTGGCGCTGTCATCTTTTTGCCTCTAGCTTGTAATGGAGTTGAGCTTTTTGACTAAAAGCAGTGCTATCAAGCAGTACTGGTCCCTGGGTATGTATTTCTGGTGCAAAATGCAGTGTTGTTTTGGAGCGCAGTCTGGTGCCTATTGCCGTGGTTTAGAGTAAGAGTAGTAGAACTTCTAACATGCAGAAGAGCGCTTGGGGTTTTTGGCAGGTCAGGGGCAAGGAAGGACAAAGCTGGTTGAGAGGTGCTGGATTTTTTGCTTTTAGCTATGAAAGCCATGTTGAAAGACTTTGTAAACCTACGCAAAAGGCAGCGTAAAGTTTCTTTTCCACCAGGGTTGGTTATGTTGCCTGAAGACACAATGGGGGCTTTAACCCTGAGACAAAGTCTGCTTGCGTGGCTGTTTTGTAGTCCTTTGCTGTTTAGCTTGAGAAAAATTGCCTAGCTCTCTGTGGCCCCTATGGCGTGCATAATTGGTCTTGGTGACTTTGCTTGGAACGCTTCAGTTGCCGGCAGTCGGACGGGCATTAATTTGACATGCAACGGTTGAATTGCTAGGAATTGGCTAGCTGCTTTCGCTGGGTGGTTCTCTGCTCTCGTTCCTTCCCTTCCTGCCCTCTTTATGTCTTCCTTTTTCTTTTAATTTTACTTATTTATGGGTTTGTACTTCCTTCTCCAGCTTCTTGGGCATGTAATGATTGTTGGCGAGATGTGTGTTGCTCACCTGGGCCTGACCAATGGATTCCGGATGGTTGTGGATGAAGGGCCCGAGGGTGGGCAGTCTGTCTATCGCATGCATCTACCCGTTCTGGGTGGCCGTCAGTTGGGCTGGCCGCCTGGCTAAGATTTTAGCACCGCAGGAGTTGCTGCAAGTGTACAAATCACCACTGAATGGATTTCGTCTGTTGCCCATCAATCTAGCGGCTTTTGATGTGTAATTTTTTTTTTTTTTTTTTGCCGTGTGTCTGTGGAAGGTAATAAAAGCTTTGAGCAGCAGTTGCACAATAAAGATTTGTCATGGGGATATCACCTCCGTGTTGCGTGTCTTACTGAGGGGAAGTAGTTCTGCAAGTTCAAACGGTGTCTCCCTGGAATGCAAGTAGTGGAATGTTTCAGCCAGGTAACAGCATTTCAGAGATAGGTAGTGATTGGCCTGTTTGTGTGAAGCTGGAAGCGCATCTTGTAGGAAGCAAAGTCTTAGCTCTTTGGCAGTGGTACGCCAACGTAGTAGGCTGCAGCTAAAACTGTAGAAGATACTGTGTGTGAGGCTGCATGCATGCTTTCCGAGGGTGTTTTCATCGAGGTGCCCTGTGTTGGAAGCATGCACCTCCTGTTGGACCTGGGTGTCCTGGTAACAGGAGTCGGGGTGCCAGTTTGGCACTATGTGCATGTCAGCAAACTGTATTGTACCACCCTCTGTCATTCCTGATGAACTGCCAATGATGGATCACTTGCAGTAGCTGCCTCCTGTACCCCCAACACCTCAGGCTACAAAGATGAGTGTTAAATGAGATAAGGGAGAAGAGGTAAACCTTCAAAGGCAGGGTAGTGTTTCTTTTCTTCACACAAATGACTCAGCCCTGATAACTCCCCTCTGGGGAAGCACCGGCACATTCCCACCCAGCCTGCGGGGTCATCTCTGCTAATGGGCCATAATGGACTCAATGGCACTAGGATAATAGGCAGCTGCAAGGACTTAGACCATCATAGACTCCCAGAATATCCCATGACTCACAGTATTGCATTCCTCCACTGTAAAACTCCCTGTCCTGGGGGAGGTACTGAGCATTCTCACCTGAACCTGAGCATATATATAATCCTTGGGTTTGGGGACTTGGGGCACCACCATTTGATGGATCCGGGGGAAGACCAGAATTTCAACAGTACTGTGACCCTCACCTTACGAACAGTGTGCCAATTTATACTCCGACTCTGTGGGTTAAAACCAGTTTTCTCTGTATCATTGTATTTTTTGTAATCTCGAATAAATTGTAACTCTGACCTGTAATCTCTCTTGAGGTAGTTGAATGGGATTAATTTCTCCTGCCGGTTTACTTTTAAACCAGCACATCTTTTGGGGCCCAGTGTGAGGCTCGAGAGAGGTCGGAATTGCAGTTTTGTTCTATAGCATTTGTGTATTGGGGTATAGCAACTTTCCTGGTCATCCTGTTTCTCGGTGTATTCACGTGCGTGTTGTGCCCTGTACATATTTCTGCATAGGGGGAAGTATTTGCCCCTCATGATGCTCTCTTTACGATCAGGAGAGGAATCAAAATTGCTTTGCTGATTTACTGCGTTTATGGCATGATAACATCAGCGGCACTGAGTTTCATTTGGAATGTGTATTCAGTCTTGTTTGCCTGTCCTAGTCTGGGCTGCTACCTCTGGGGCCTCATTGAGAGTGTCACCCAGCCTGATGCCTTGGAGTGGCTACCTGGAACAGAGGCTAGACAAGGTTTAGGAGGATAAAAGTAGGTATTTATTATGGGCCTTCAAAAGGTACACCTTGGGCAGTCAGAAGCCTCAGAGGCTACACCCAAGATGGACGATGGTGATGAGTTTTTCAGACAGATATAAGTTTGGTCCATTTACATATCAGGGGTTAATCCTCTAATTACAGCTTCAGTTAATGAAGTCATATGCCCCCAGTTTGCTCGCCGCCCCCAGTTCACTTTTGCTTATACTTTCCGGGGCCTGAGGCAGTAGGGTGTCCTTGGATCTCAGGCCTAGATGGGTTGTTTTGTCTGACTAAAATGTGGAGACAGTTAGCTAACACTTTATATGGAGTTCAGAGTTCTGCACTAGTGCAGTACAGGATTTGAAGAATATAAGGCATCAAGCCTGTGGGGTGAAGAGGAGAGAATGTTTTTTTTCCAGCCCTTCAGGCCTGCTACAACAGTTTTTGAGAATGTTGAGTTCCCTCTAGATGTTAAGGACAGCATAACCTTCTTGTTAGTTCTGCTAAGTTTTCCCTATACGGCTTGCCCTGTCTACACCATGTTTAGAGTCAGGACACAGGCTTCTAGGGAATTTGTCTGGAGACCTGCCCTGGGAGCAGATCATCCTGAGTGGCATGGGATGTCGAAGGAGATGGGCCAGTATTTTATAAAATTTCTCTCTTCCAATGGTCTGGAAGTTCACCTCTGAACAACTGCAAGGACCCTGTTAAGAGATTTAGTTATGTGAAGGGAAAAGGCTCTTGACAGCTCCAGAGATGGACAACTCACAGCAACATGCTGGGCCCTGATCATTGCTTACCAGACACTGCTTGGTATGGTACAACACGTTCCGGAGGAGGAGAAAAGAAACAACTCAACAGGAACCATGTCCACACAAACCACATCTGAGCCAGAGGGAAAAGGAAACAAATCAACAGGCACCGTATGCATGCAAGCCATTGCTGAACCAGAAGGACAGCCTAAGCTGGTAGCAGTCGCCCTTGTTCAGAAAAGAAAATCTGCATAGTGAGTGACGAGGAAGAGTCAGGACCTTCACATCCAGCAGAAGAGACAGAGCCAGAAAACGTCACTCGATCCCAATCCCTGGGCAAGCTGCGTGAGCTGCGTAAAGAGTTCACACGCGAGTCAAATGAGTCCATATTGACCTTGCTGCTCTGAATCTGGGATGCCATGGCTGATGATACAATTCTAGATGGTAGCGAAGCCAGGCGACTGGGATCCAGTGTCCGGGGGTGTGGCTATTGACCGGGGGATTGGGAAAAGACAGGAAACTTTGAGCCTCTGGCGACGACTGCTGTCAAGTGTGAGGGAAAGACACCTTTGTAAAGGAGGATCTCCATGTGCCGCGAGGACAGTGGAACATGATGGAGCAAGGTGTCCGATGCCTGAGGGAATTAGCTGTGCTGGAGATCCTTTTTCTCAGAGGACAAGGGATTCCCTAAAAGTCTAGACGGTGTCCAGTACGCAGCACAAATGTGGCTGAAATTCGCTCAGCTCGGGTCAGAAATATATTCCTGTTACTTAGCGACGCTGCAATGGAGGGAGGGAGAAGATAAGGTGGGTGCATTGGTTAGTAAACTCAGCATTTATGAAGACACTGTCGCTGCCCCGTTACGGGCCCACGTCTCACCGGTGGAAATGAAACTGGCTGAGCATGTCTGGAGCCTGGAAGAGAAAATTGAAGAGGGCTACAGAAACTAAGAGAGGAGCTTAGGGAGGGAATCTTCCATATCTCGCCAGGACAGACGAGAGTCTCTGCTATTAGGAGCAGGCATCCCCCAGCTAAGGAGAGATTGTACGCTCCACGAGAGTATACTCCCGGCAGCATAGGAGTGATGATGTTATGTGCAATCCTCTTGAAGCGA
The DNA here is from genome assembly GCF_048771995.1 of Taeniopygia guttata. Lineage (NCBI taxonomy): Eukaryota > Metazoa > Chordata > Aves > Passeriformes > Estrildidae > Taeniopygia > Taeniopygia guttata. The sequence goes on from NC_133064.1 coordinate 17,025,889, forward strand.
CCTCCTGGTCATATTTAAAGGAAGGGAACAATAAGTACCGTGTCCAGAACTAGAGAAGCCCTGCCTCTAGCCAGGTAAAGGAGAGGGTCTATTGGATTGTGTTGATCCGATGGCCTGGCACATCAGACCCCAAAAAGTATAAGTCTTTAGTTGACACTGGCACACAATGTACTTTAATGCCATTGAGAAATGTGGGGGCAGAATCCATCTCTTATTTCTGGGGTGACAGGGGTATCCCAACAGCTGACTGGACTGGAAGCTGAAGTGAGCTTGACCAGGAAGGAATGGCACAAACACCCCATCGTGACTGGTCCAGAGGCCCTGTGTATCCTTGGCATAGATTACCTCAGAAGTGGGTATTTCAAAGACCCAAAAGGACACCGCAAGGAGAGGCAAGGCAAAAGCTCTAGTAGCTGATTTGCCGCTGGCAGAGGCCGCTCTGATGCGAGCTTGGAACCTCCCCAGGTGGCCTGGACTGGCACCTAGATGAGAGAGGAAAAGGGGGTGCTTCCCATTTCAAAAAGGTTCCTGCAAACTCACGGGGGTGGCAGCTGGTCTCAGTGCTAGTAGTGGTTGAGGTGCGGGCGGCGGACAGCTGACGGCTGGAATCTTCTCATCAGCAGCGGGCACAGGTGGGGAAGGTAGGCAGAACTCAATCGTAGTGCTGAGTTGCAGCGCAGCAAAGTCCCGGGTCGGAGCGCACAACCTCCCACGGCACCATGCCGCAGACAGTTTGCAGATCCCCTGAGTGGAAGAGCCCACCCCCCCCCCCCCCCCAGGTAAAACATCCCAACCCCCACTGGAGAACTGTAGTATCATAGACCAGCCCAGGTGTGAAGGGACCTTGAAAGATCATTTGGTGTAGCCTGTTGTGGGAAAGGGAGCCTAGATGAGATTATTTAGCACCCTGTCCTATCGCATCTGGAAAACCTCCAGCAACGGGGACTGGTGCAACTTGTGCCCGTTGTCCGTTGTCTTCTCCACGTGGCTCCCTTGAACTACTGGAATACTGTGTGGAGGTTCCCCCTGAGCCTAGGTAGGTGCCTAACATTTTGCAACTAATTCCTTTGTCATTGCTAGCCTTCATGCAGCTGCTAGCTGCTTTTAGATGTTCCTCCACAGCTTTTGGATCATGCTGAGCCCATTTGCCTGAGTATTTAGGACTTAGGCTTATTCGCTGCTTCTGTAAGTATTCAACGATATCTCTTGCCATCCCTCTGACTATGCCAATTGGTGCAAACGGGTGTTTTAGGTCGCTTAGAATCGCCAGAAAAAGTATCAGCAAAAGCAGGTTCTCCAGCCCTTTGGGCATCTTCATGGCCCTCCTTGGGACGCTCTCCAGTCTGTCTGCCTTTTTTATTGAATTCTGGGGACCAGAACTGGACACAGAGTGCGGCCTGCAGGCATGGCCTCTGTGAGAAGAGGCCAGGGTCTGCTCTGTGCTAGACGCAGCTAGTTTTCACCAGCTCGGCACCAGACTTCCCTGAGAGCCAAAGCTGAGCAACTCAGCAGAGCTGGTGGCACCCCTGTGTAAGCATATTTAAGAGAGGGTAAAGTGCTGTCTGGGGCGGGTATTTCCCTGCTGCCCTTAGATCTGGCAGGTGGCTATGTCCTGAAGGAACTTTTTCATCTTATTGTCTCCTCCTGTCCTATTGAGAAGGGGCGGTGAGAGAACAGCTGGTTGAGCCCCTGGCAGCCCGCCAAGGTCTGACCTCATAAAGCCTGAAAGGCATATTCTTCCTTGTAGAAGGGGGTGTGTGGCTTAGAGATTTTAGGAACAGGGAAATTAATTAGGGACTGAATGTTGATTTGAGTGAAGGGCGGGTACCAATCCGTCTTCTATAACTGCAACTTCAGCAGCAAAGGACAGCTGAGAATCGGGCCCCAATGATGCTGGTTTGGGTGTTGCTAAGACGGAGTTCATTTCCCCATAGCAGCTCTCACAGTGCCATGTGTCACGTGAAAAAGGGAGGAGGCTTCCTTGACCCTTGGTGTGGGGGGATTTACTCAGTCTGTAGTGTTTAATTTGTCTGTGTTTCAGGAAGGTTGAGACCGTTGTGCCCGACCAGTCTGTCAGCATCCCGTTGTGGGGATCCTTCACTGAGCAGTCCTACTGGATCAGAGGCTGGTTCGACTGACTTAGGGAAACACACCAACAGTGTAAGGGAGACCCCTCAGCAGGTCTTCCCCTTTACCCACTGTGTTACCTGCTGCTGCCGACTGGTAGCGTCCGCCAAGGATTCACACTAACAGTTTACGGAATAGCACTCTTTATTAATATAAATTGTGACGGGTTACGGTTCGAAGATTGTCGGTGATAGTGTCTGACTGCAAAAATATATCTGAAGGAATATACAGACAAGCTCTAATCCCCAATAAAATGTTCAGCGTGCATAGAGTATGATTCTTATCCAACACGCATCTCTATGGGGGAGAAGACAGGTTGAGCCCATCAACTGATCCCAGCAGCTATGATGGAGTCTTCCCTAACTTTTCCCCATTCTCGACTTATTTTTATAGTATTTCTGTGTGTTTAGGTGGAGCTTGAGTGACCCTAGTCATGCATACTTTTGTTACTGATTGGTGTAAAATTCTCTTGCTTTGCTTTTAAAGATACAGTCAAAAAGAATATAGAGCACATGCCCAGGGAGGGGTGGTTGCGCTTTGGAGGTGGGTAACTTTGGGATGGAGGTGTACGTTAATATTATTATTAGGCTTTAATGAAGCAAGTTCACCTAAGGAGAGTGATTTCACCACAGTTGCTGCCTCAGCAGTAAGACATCTTCCCCTATCTCCCTTGGTTGACAGGTGGTATGCCGTTTATCAGCTGCAAAGTGCCGTCGAGTTCCCTTCCCTGCAAGGATTTCTGCAGAGCCTGGCCTTCGCTCTGCTCCACCCTCCGTTCCATCCCCCTTAGCAGGTGTGTGTGTGTATGGGGAATCATCACGGAATAGGTTTCAAACCATGCCAACTGCATTCCACCCAGGGAGCAGCAACTGTGATTTACCCTATAATTCCCGCACTGTTATAACTCCTGTGAGGATGCTAATATAACCCCTAAGTTTCCTCTAATTGAATCCCCAGTTACCGGTCCACAGGGTCCCCGGTCATTTTCCCACACCGAGCTTTGCACTGGTAGCTAGAAAGGTGTTGATCACACCCCAGCGTTTTGGCTACTGCTGGGCAGTGTTGGCACAGCATCAGCGCTGTCTCTCCAACATTCTGTCCCTCATCAGTAGGCTGGGGGTGGGCAAGGTCCTGGGAGGAGACACAACCAGGACAGCTGACCCAAACTGGCCAGAGGGCTATTCCATACCATATGACATCAGCCCAGAAATAAAAGCTAAGTTAAGGAGGGGGAAGGGGGCACATTCCTTATTTACAACGTTTGCCTTTCGGAGCAACCCCTACGCGTGCTGGAGCCCTGCTTCTTAGAAAGTGGTCGGACAGTGCTTGCTGATGGGAACTAGAGGATATAATTATTTGTTTTTCCTGTTTGCTTTTTCGTGCAAAAACCTTCTCTTTTCCTTTAGTAAACTGCCTTATCTCACCCTGTGAGTTGTTTTCCATCTTATTTTCTCTCTGTGTCAAGCTGAGAAGGGGGAGTGATAGAGCGGCTCTGTGGGCACCTGGCATCTGGCCAAGGTCAACCCACCACCGATGCTTTTGATGCCATCCAGGTGTTGTAGGATAAGGGCACTGATAATGCGGGTAAATAATTGGCTGCAGAGCTGGTGCTTGCAACAGTGTTCTGGGTTCTATGAGCATGGGACCCTGTTTTTGGATCAGCATGTGCTTGGGAGAGCGGGGCTCCACCTCACTGAGCGGAGCAAAGATATTTTTGCCAGTAGGATAGCTGACCTCATTAGGAGGGCTTTAAACTAAAAGTGAGCTGTCGCGGCTGGGCGTCCCCAAACTGGTTGTAATTGGCATTGACTCCATGATTCACAGAAGGCTGATCGATCTCTTTAATATAAAATAAATAAATATATCATTATTAAGAAACCCATTGCTTTTATAGACAGTGAGGATACACCTGGACCTAATTGGTCCTCCAATCCAAACACCATCGCCATTGGCTAATTAAGAAACCACCCTTTGGCAAACAAATCTCCATAACACATTCCACATGTTCACAATAAGAGGTGCAGCAAGTGAAGATAAGAATTGTTTCTCATTCTTTTCTCTGACCTTCTCACAGCCTTCCTCAGAAAGGCCTGGGAAAGTTATGTGTTGCTCTCTGTGGCCAGAGAGCTGCTGCCACAGTGAGGGCGTGAGGAGGGAGAGAATAATCAGCAGCCCTGTGCGGGAGTGATGGACAGGGTCAATGAACAAAGGGCAGGGCAAGAGCTCCAGTACCTGAGAGTCCCCCTTAGAACCTGAAGGCAGCGGTGGATGTCACAGCTGCAAAGTGTGCCCAGCAGAAAGATCTCCTTGGACGCGTAAGTTTTAAAAGAGGAGATTGACAGGAATCCAGGTACACGGACAGGAGTTCAATGCCAGGTATTGTACGCTGTCCCAGGCTAACCGACGTCCTGCCTTCAGAGTGCACAAAAGAGAGGTAAGCCAGAATGTAACCTCGAGGTGACTGACACAAGTAACTCCTGAGATGAAGGAGACCGGATGCACTTCTGTGCTCAGGGTAGAAGGAAGAACCCTCCCCCATCTCCTGAAGTGCCCCTACATAACAGACAGGATGCTCCTGGTTTGGAGACTGAAGAGCACATGAGTAATGGACGGGACCCAGGACAAAGCCAACCATGCAGAGCTGACCTAACCGCCTGCCCACGTTAGAACCAGTGCGACCAGAGAAGCACATAAAGGTATTAGTAATTGGAGATTTCCTCCTGAGAAACACTGAGACACCCATTTCCCACCCAGACGATTTCTCTAGAGAGCGCTGCTGCCTACCAGGAGCTCGCATTCACGGTGTCACTGAGAGGCTGCTGAGGCTGGTGAACCCTACAGGTTATTGCCTGCTCCTACTCTTCTCTGTAGTTTCAGATAAGGCAACTTAGAGCCCTCTCAGGAGTCTATTATGTCTGTAGGAGCGATGCAAAAAGGATGGGGAGCACAGGTGATGGTCGGCTCTGGTGGTGTCCAGTCTGAGGAAGGGGTCCAGGAAGGAGGAGACGGACTGAACAGCTGAATGCCGGGCTGCGTAGCTGGTGCCATACTCAAGGTTTTGGCTTCTATGATCATGGATGTACCTTTAAGAAGCCGGGTCTGTTGGGAGCTGATGGGATTCATGCGACCAAGCGGGGCGAGATCGTCTTTGCCGGTAAGCCGGTTAGACTTACAAGGAGGGCTTTAAACGAGACTCAGCAGGGAAAGACGATGGAGTTCTGAGCAACAGAGAAGAGCCAGGGGCTGGTGATGTGTTGGGAACCAAGAGGGGAATACTTGAGAAATGCTGCAAAGGAATTGGGGCTTGATCCTTGTCCAAAAAAGTGACGCAGTCGACAGCCCAACGGAAGTGCCTCTGTACCAATTCATGCAGCATGCATAAGAGAGAGGAGCTGGAAACCACTGTGCAGCCGGAAAGCTAACAATGTAATCACTATGGTAGAAATGTGCTGGGACAACTCAAATGACTGGAGCTGTGCAATCAGTGGCTATAAACTGGAAGCAGGGACACACATTCTGGGAAGAATCTAAAGATGCCGCCCAGGTCTGTAGGGATGGGATCAGAAAAGCTCAGGCAAAGCTGCAGCTGACTATGGCAGGGGATGTAAAGAATCGGACAATGGGCTTCCACAGGTGCATTGGTCAGAAAATAAGACTAAAGAAAGCGTACGCAACCCACGTGCCCCCTCCCTCCCCCCCGCCCCCCGCTGCTGATAAATAAGCCAGGAAGTCTAGTGGCCAGCAACATGGAGAAGGCTGTGGTACTCGGTGATTCATTTTTCTCTGTTTTCACAGGCACAGTTACCACACCTCTTGAGACCCTGAACCTCAAGGCAGGGACTTGGGGAACAAAATCCCTTCCATCATAGGAAACGATCTCTTTTGAGACCACCTGAGGAACCTGTGGATACACAAGTCCTGCACCTCTGGGGAGGCGCAACCCCATGCACCAGTACATGCTGGAGGCCGTTTGGCTGGAAAGCAGCTTTGCAAAATAGGACAGTGTGTCCTTGCCTGAAAGGCGGCCAAGGATATCCTTAGCCCGATATAGAGGAAAGCAGGGTTCATATATGTATATATGATACAAGACAGTTGAGCGGATCATTCAAGGTGGTCACTGTCCCCGGGGGTGCAGGGCACCAAAGAGCACCCTTGGGCAGCTCTGGGGGCACTGCCTATTTTTTTAGAAGCCTCCTATCCAGCTTAACGCAAATCCTACTCTCCTGAGCCCTCAAGCCAGCAGTGCGGAACGCACGCTTTGCATTTTATTTGCTTCCAGGAGACGTGCAGCTTAGAAATGTCTGCAATGGAAGTGGGGCTTTCAGCAAACAATGTAGAGCAACTTCTGTTGTTTTTTCAAAATGTCCTGAGAAGTTAAAGCCAGGCCTGCCCTGGCCAAAGCAGTCATTTGACTGGAGGGAGCAGCACCAAAAAGGGACAGGCACCTTTGGGGTGGACTCGATGTGGTAACAAATAACAAGCAACAGTACTTGTAGCTACTACAGCGTCTTCTGCGACCTCGTAGCCCGCCCTCAGGGTCGCAGCACTACACGGGACAGATCCCTCCGCGCCCCGCGGGCGCCAAGTCGACGAGGGCGGACTCGCCAAGGGGGCGGGGGAAAGCGAAAATGGCAGGCGAGACAGCAAATGGAGACGCGGGCCACGATCCGTCGGCCCAATGGGCGCCGCGGAGGGCTCGGCTTAGTGGAGGAAGTGTCGGGGCGGCCACGGGCGTTGTCCTTGGCTGGCGAGAGTGTCGGCGTGCCGGCCTGTGGCCCTGGTGGTGCCACTACTGTCTTCGGAAAGATTATCGGCAAGGCGTTTCTCTGGTGTCGTTAGCGACGAGGACGAGGAGGTAGCCGCACCCTTGCTCTGTGCGCGGTTCCTCTTCCCTTCCCCCTCCTCCCCCTACCCCCTCCTCCCGCGCTTGCAGGCATCTGAGCCGAGGACCGGTGTGCGGTGCCCGGGCGCGCGGCAGGGTGCTGCTGCTGCGGGTGGGTGCAGGGACGGGGGACGGACGGGGCCTCTCTGGGTTGTGGCGCTCTCTACTGCACCATCCCCTAAACTTGTTCTGAGCCGCACCCCCACCCCTCCGGCTGCCGCGGGCCTACTGGGTTGCTGGTGTTGTCCGGACTCGCCTCGCATTCCACCCCCACCGTGTCGTGTGCGCGCGTAGAGAAGGGCCTCTGACGGTAACTTGGCCTCAATGTGTCTCCTAACAGCATCGAAGAGGTTTCGCAGCTTCACTCTGCTGGGCTGTGATTCTGAACCCACAAGCTGGATTATTAGGGCAAGGAATTACGGCTTTCTCTAGTTAAAAAAATAAAATAAAATAAAAAATTACAAAGTGGTCATCCTGCAGGCTGCAAAGGCTTTCCAGAACTTGTTTCTGTGGGGAAGTAAGACCGTGATAACAGCATTCTTGCAAGGGTCACTAGTGTTGGTGCTGGAAACTAGAGTGAGCTGCTTAGCCCAGGGGGAAACCAGTACAGCCGTTGCCTATGCGATGTTAACTTTAAGGTAATATCCCATATGACTTGGTTATTAAAATGCTAACGTTCAGTTAACAGGGATGCCTTTTGCTTTTAAAGGCAGAGCTTGCATGCAGTATAGAAGACAGACTCATCCTATGCACTTGCAGGCTGCCTGTCATTATGCGTGTGTTCGATACTTGAGCTCCCTGTCCTGTGGGAAATGAATGGCCGCTGCTCTTCCACTTCACTAAACTCTTTGATGATTCAGTTAAGCCATTTGTCTCCAGTCTCTGCATGGCCCACATCCAGTAGAAAAACTGCTTAGGAAACAATCAGCCCGAACTAAAACATACCGGAGGTTGTTAATTGCAAGTAGTGGCCTGTCTCCTTAGCCCATTGTCTTGCATGACGAATCCCACTTCTGGAGGGGGCTCTGTGAAGATGTCGTGTTTTGGGTATAGAAAGCATTATAATAATGCAAGAAAAATCAATGTTCTGGCTGGTGTTTGGGTATCTGGTAATCTGCTTCTGTAGGAGTTCAGCGGGGCAGATGGGTTTGCATAAGCTCTTACCTTTCTCTAAAGCCGGTTATGTTTTAACTGTTTAATCTTCCTCCAGTGCCGTACGTTCCATGATCTTTTGCCCCTAGACGGGACGCTTTTCCTAGTCATGCCTAAGGAGCCAATTATCGAGTTGTCTGAAGCAGGAGGTTCTGGTGAATCTGTAAGTACTGTGTGAGCTTTCTGTATGCTAAACTGTACCTGTAGATAGTTCCTCATTTACTGGACTCTTTCCTCTGCCCCCTTTCCCCCTTGATAGGGCACAGTAGGCTCCTTTGGGTTTTCTGGCGCTGTCATCTTTTTGCCTCTAGCTTGTAATGGAGTTGAGCTTTTTGACTAAAAGCAGTGCTATCAAGCAGTACTGGTCCCTGGGTATGTATTTCTGGTGCAAAATGCAGTGTTGTTTTGGAGCGCAGTCTGGTGCCTATTGCCGTGGTTTAGAGTAAGAGTAGTAGAACTTCTAACATGCAGAAGAGTGCTTGGGGTTTTTGGCAGGTCAGGGGCAAGGAAGGACAAAGCTGGTTGAGAGGTGCTGGATTTTTTGCTTTTAGCTATGAAAGCCATGTTGAAAGACTTTGTAAACCTACGCAAAAGGCAGCGTAAAGTTTCTTTTCCACCAGGGTTGGTTATGTTGCCTGAAGACACAATGGGGGCTTTAACCCTGAGACAAAGTCTGCTTGCGTGGCTGTTTTGTAGTCCTTTGCTGTTTAGCTTGAGAAAAATTGCCTAGCTCTCTGTGGCCCCTATGGCGTGCATAATTGGTCTTGGTGACTTTGCTTGGAACGCTTCAGTTGCCGGCAGTCGGACGGGCATTAATTTGACATGCAATGGTTGAATTGCTAGGAATTGGCTAGCTGCTTTCGCTGGGTGGTTCTCTGCTCTCGTTCCTTCCCTTCCTGCCCTCTTTATGTCTTCCTTTTTCGTTTAATTTTACTTATTTATGGGTTTGTACTTCCTTCTCCAGCTTCTTGGGCATGTAATGATTGTTGGCGAGATGTGTGTTGCTCACCTGGGCCTGACCAATGGATTCCGGATGGTTGTGGATGAAGGGCCCGAGGGTGGGCAGTCTGTCTATCGCATGCATCTACCCGTTCTGGGTGGCCGTCAGTTGGGCTGGCCGCCTGGCTAAGATTTTAGCACCGCAGGAGTTGCTGCAAGTGTACAAATCACCACTGAATGGATTTCGTCTGTTGCCCATCAATCTAGCGGCTTTTGATGTGTAATATTTTTTTTTTTTTTTTGCCGTGTGTCTGTGGAAGGTAATAAAAGCTTTGAGCAGCAGTTGCACAATAAAGATTTGTCATGGGGATATCACCTCCGTGTTGCGTGTCTTACTGAGGGGAAGTAGTTCTGCAAGTTCAAACGGTGTCTCCCTGGAATGCAAGTAGTGGAATGTTTCAGCCAGGTAACAGCATTTCAGAGATAGGTAGTGATTGGCCTGTTTGTGTGAAGCTGGAAGCGCATCTTGTAGGAAGCAAAGTCTTAGCTCTTTGGCAGTGGTACGCCAACGTAGTAGGCTGCAGCTAAAACTGTAGAAGATACTGTGTGTGAGGCTGCATGCATGCTTTCCGAGGGTGTTTTCATCGAGGTGCCCTGTGTTGGAAGCATGCACCTCCTGTTGGACCTGGGTGTCCTGGTAACAGGAGTCGGGGTGCCAGTTTGGCACTATGTGCATGTCAGCAAACTGTATTGTACCACCCTCTGTCATTCCTGATGAACTGCCAATGATGGATCACTTGCAGTAGCTGCCTCCTGTACCCCCAACACCTCAGGCTACAAAGATGAGTGTTAAATGAGATAAGGGAGAAGAGGTAAACCTTCAAAGGCAGGGTAGTGTTTCTTTTCTTCACACAAATGACTCAGCCCTGATAACTCCCCTCTGGGGAAGCACCGGCACATTCCCACCCAGCCTGCGGGGTCATCTCTGCTAATGGGCCATAATGGACTCAATGGCACTAGGATAATAGGCAGCTGCAAGGACTTAGACCATCATAGACTCCCAGAATATCCCATGACTCACAGTATTGCATTCCTCCACTGTAAAACTCCCTGTCCTGGGGGAGGTACTGAGCATTCTCACCTGAACCTGAGCATATATATAATCCTTGGGTTTGGGGACTTGGGGCACCACCATTTGATGGATCCGGGGGAAGACCAGAATTTCAACAGTACTGTGACCCTCACCTTACGAACAGTGTGCCAATTTATACTCCGACTCTGTGGGTTAAAACCAGTTTTCTCTGTATCATTGTATTTTTTGTAATCTCGAATAAATTGTAACTCTGACCTGTAATCTCTCTTGAGGTAGTTGAATGGGATTAATTTCTCCTGCCGGTTTACTTTTAAACCAGCACATCTTTTGGGGCCCAGTGTGAGGCTCGAGAGAGGTCGGAATTGCAGTTTTGTTCTATAGCATTTGTGTATTGGGGTTTAGCAACTTTCCTGGTCATCCTGTTTCTCGGTGTATTCACGTGCGTGTTGTGCCCTGTACATATTTCTGCATAGGGGGAAGTATTTGCCCCTCATGATGCTCTCTTTACGATCAGGAGAGGAATCAAAATTGCTTTGCTGATTTACTGCGTTTATGGCATGATAACATCAGCGGCACTGAGTTTCATTTGGAATGTGTATTCAGTCTTGTTTGCCTGTCCTAGTCTGGGCTGCTACCTCTGGGGCCTCATTGAGAGTGTCACCCAGCCTGATGCCTTGGAGTGGCTACCTGGAACAGAGGCTAGACAAGGTTTAGGAGGATAAAAGTAGGTATTTATTATGGGCCTTCAAAAGGTACACCTTGGGCAGTCAGAAGCCTCAGAGGCTACACCCAAGATGGACGATGGTGATGAGTTTTTCAGACAGATATAAGTTTGGTCCATTTACATATCAGGGGTTAATCCTCTAATTACAGCTTCAGTTAATGAAGTCATATGCCCCCAGTTTGCTCGCCGCCCCCAGTTCACTTTTGCTTATACTTTCCGGGGCCTGAGGCAGTAGGGTGTCCTTGGATCTCAGGCCTAGATGGGTTGTTTTGTCTGACTAAAATGTGGAGACAGTTAGCTAACACTTTATATGGAGTTCAGAGTTCTGCACTAGTGCAGTACAGGATTTGAAGAATATAAGGCATCAAGCCTGTGGGGTGAAGAGGAGAGAATGTTTTTTTTCCAGCCCTTCAGGCCTGCTACAACAGTTTTTGAGAATGTTGAGTTCCCTCTAGATGTTAAGGACAGCATAACCTTCTTGTTAGTTCTGCTAAGTTTTCCCTATACGGCTTGCCCTGTCTACACCATGTTTAGAGTCAGGACACAGGCTTCTAGGGAATTTGTCTGGAGACCTGCCCTGGGAGCAGATCATCCTGAGTGGCATGGGATGTCGAAGGAGATGGGCCAGTATTTTATAAAATTTCTCTCTTCCAATGGTCTGGAAGTTCACCTCTGAACAACTGCAAGGACCCTGTTAAGAGATTTAGTTATGTGAAGGGAAAAGGCTCTTGACAGCTCCAGAGATGGACAACTCACAGCAACATGCTGGGCCCTGATCATTGCTTACCAGACACTGCTTGGTATGGTACAACACGTTCCGGAGGAGGAGAAAAGAAACAACTCAACAGGAACCATGTCCACACAAACCACATCTGAGCCAGAGGGAAAAGGAAACAAATCAACAGGCACCGTATGCATGCAAGCCATTGCTGAACCAGAAGGACAGCCTAAGCTGGTAGCAGTCGCCCTTGTTCAGAAAAGAAAATCTGCATAGTGAGTGACGAGGAAGAGTCAGGACCTTCACATCCAGCAGAAGAGACAGAGCCAGAAAACGTCACTCGATCCCAATCCCTGGGCAAGCTGCGTGAGCTGCGTAAAGAGTTCACACGCGAGTCAAATGAGTCCATATTGACCTTGCTGCTCTGAATCTGGGATGCCATGGCTGATGATACAATTCTAGATGGTAGCGAAGCCAGGCGACTGGGATCCAGTGTCCGGGGGTGTGGCTATTGACCGGGGGATTGGGAAAAGACAGGAAACTTTGAGCCTCTGGCGACGACTGCTGTCAAGTGTGAGGGAAAGACACCTTTGTAAAGGAGGATCTCCATGTGCCGCGAGGACAGTGGAACATGATGGAGCAAGGTGTCCGATGCCTGAGGGAATTAGCTGTGCTGGAGATCCTTTTTCTCAGAGGACAAGGGATTCCCTAAAAGTCTAGACGGTGTCCAGTACGCAGCACAAATGTGGCTGAAATTCGCTCAGCTCGGGTCAGAAATATATTCCTGTTACTTAGCGACGCTGCAATGGAGGGAGGGAGAAGATAAGGTGGGTGCATTGGTTAGTAAACTCAGCATTTATGAAGACACTGTCGCTGCCCCGTTACGGGCCCACGTCTCACCGGTGGAAATGAAACTGGCTGAGCATGTCTGGAGCCTGGAAGAGAAAATTGAAGAGGGCTACAGAAACTAAGAGAGGAGCTTAGGGAGGGAATCTTCCATATCTCGCCAGGACAGACGAGAGTCTCTGCTATTAGGAGCAGGCATCCCCCAGCTAAGGAGAGATTGTACGCTCCACGAGAGTATACTCCCGGCAGCATAGGAGTGATGATGTTATGTGCAATCCTCTTGAAGCGACCTCCTGGTCATATTTAAAGGAAGGGAACAATAAGTACCGTGTCCAGAACTAGAGAAGCCCTGCCTCTAGCCAGGTAAAGGAGAGGGTCTATTGGATTGTGTTGATCCGATGGCCTGGCACATCAGACCCCAAAAAGTATAAGTCTTTAGTTGACACTGGCACACAATGTACTTTAATGCCATTGAGAAATGTGGGGGCAGAATCCATCTCTTATTTCTGGGGTGACAGGGGTATCCCAACAGCTGACTGGACTGGAAGCTGAAGTGAGCTTGACCAGGAAGGAATGGCACAAACACCCCATCGTGACTGGTCCAGAGGCCCTGTGTATCCTTGGCATAGATTGCCTCAGAAGTGGGTATTTCAAAGACCCAAAAGGACACCGCAAGGAGAGGCAAGGCAAAAGCTCTAGTAGCTGATTTGCCGCTGGCAGAGGCCGCTCTGATGCGAGCTTGGAACCTCCCCAGGTGGCCTGGACTGGCACCTAGATGAGAGAGGAAAAGGGGGTGCTTCCCATTTCAAAAAGGTTCCTGCAAACTCACGGGGGTGGCAGCTGGTCTCAGTGCTAGTAGTGGTTGAGGTGCGGGCGGCGGACAGCTGACGGCTGGAATCTTCTCATCAGCAGCGGGCACAGGTGGGGAAGGTAGGCAGAACTCAATCGTAGTGCTGAGTTGCAGCGCAGCAAAGTCCCGGGTCGGAGCGCACAACCTCTCACGGCACCATGCCGCAGACAGTTTGCAGATCCCCTGAGTGGAAGAGCCCACACCCCCCCCCCCCCCCAGGTAAAACTTCCCAACCCCCACTGGAGAACTGTAGTATCATAGACCAGCCCAGGTGTGAAGGGACCTTGAAAGATCATTTGGTGTAGCCTGTTGTGGGAAAGGGAGCCTAGATGAGATTATTTAGCACCCTGTCCTATCGCATCTGGAAAACCTCCAGCAACGGGGACTGGTGCAACTTGTGCCCGTTGTCCGTTGTCTTCTCCACGTGGCTCCCTTGAACTACTGGAATACTGTGTGGAGGTTCCCCCTGAGCCTAGGTAGGTGCCTAACATTTTGCAACTAATTCCTTTGTCATTGCTAGCCTTCATGCAGCTGCTAGCTGCTTTTAGATGTTCCTCCACAGCTTTTGGATCATGCTGAGCCCATTTGCCTGAGTATTTAGGACTTAGGCTTATTCGCTGCTTCTGTAAGTATTCAACGATATCTCTTGCCATCCCTCTGACTATGCCAATTGGTGCAAACGGGTGTTTTAGGTCGCTTAGAATCGCCAGAAAAAGTATCAGCAAAAGCAGGTTCTCCAGCCCTTTGGGCATCTTCATGGCCCTCCTTGGGACGCTCTCCAGTCTGTCTGCCTTTTTTATTGAATTCTGGGGACCAGAACTGGACACAGAGTGCGGCCTGCAGGCATGGCCTCTGTGAGAAGAGGCCAGGGTCTGCTCTGTGCTAGACGCAGCTAGTTTTCACCAGCTCGGCACCAGACTTCCCTGAGAGCCAAAGCTGAGCAACTCAGCAGAGCTGGTGGCACCCCTGTGTAAGCATATTTAAGAGAGGGTAAAGTGCTGTCTGGGGCGGGTATTTCCCTGCTGCCCTTAGATCTGGCAGGTGGCTATGTCCTGAAGGAACTTTTTCATCTTATTGTCTCCTCCTGTCCTATTGAGAAGGGGCGGTGAGAGAACAGCTGGTTGAGCCCCTGGCAGCCCGCCAAGGTCTGACCTCATAAAGCCTGAAAGGCATATTCTTCCTTGTAGAAGGGGGTGTGTGGCTTAGAGATTTTAGGAACAGGGAAATTAATTAGGGACTGAATGTTGATTTGAGTGAAGGGCGGGTACCAATCCGTCTTCTATAACTGCAACTTCAGCAGCAAAGGACAGCTGAGAATCGGGCCCCAATGATGCTGGTTTGGGTGTTGCTAAGACGGAGTTCATTTCCCCATAGCAGCTCTCACAGTGCCATGTGTCACGTGAAAAAGGGAGGAGGCTTCCTTGACCCTTGGTGTGGGGGGATTTACTCAGTCTGTAGTGTTTAATTTGTCTGTGTTTCAGGAAGGTTGAGACCGTTGTGCCCGACCAGTCTGTCAGCATCCCGTTGTGGGGATCCTTCACTGAGCAGTCCTACTGGATCAGAGGCTGGTTCGACTGACTTAGGGAAACACACCAACAGTGTAAGGGAGACCCCTCAGCAGGTCTTCCCCTTTACCCACTGTGTTACCTGCTGCTGCCGACTGGTAGCGTCCGCCAAGGATTCACACTAACAGTTTACGGAATAGCACTCTTTATTAATATAAATTGTGACGGGTTACGGTTCGAAGATTGTCGGTGATAGTGTCTGACTGCAAAAATATATCTGAAGGAATATACAGACAAGCTCTAATCCCCAATAAAATGTTCAGCGTGCATAGAGTATGATTCTTATCCAACACGCATCTCTATGGGGGAGAAGACAGGTTGAGCCCATCAACTGATCCCAGCAGCTATGATGGAGTCTTCCCTAACTTTTCCCCATTCTCGACTTATTTTTATAGTATTTCTGTGTGTTTAGGTGGAGCTTGAGTGACCCTAGTCATGCATACTTTTGTTACTGATTGGTGTAAAATTCTCTTGCTTTGCTTTTAAAGATACAGTCAAAAAGAATATAGAGCACATGCCCAGGGAGGGGTGGTTGCGCTTTGGAGGTGGGTAACTTTGGGATGGAGGTGTACGTTAATATTATTATTAGGCTTTAATGAAGCAAGTTCACCTAAGGAGAGTGATTTCACCACAGTTGCTGCCTCAGCAGTAAGACATCTTCCCCTATCTCCCTTGGTTGACAGGTGGTATGCTGTTTATCAGCTGCAAAGTGCCGTCGAGTTCCCTTCCCTGCAAGGATTTCTGCAGAGCCTGGCCTTCGCTCTGCTCCACCCTCCGTTCCATCCCCCTTAGCAGGTGTGTGTGTGTATGGGGAATCATCACGGAATAGGTTTCAAACCATGCCAACTGCATTCCACCCAGGGAGCAGCAACTGTGATTTACCCTATAATTCCCGCACTGTTATAACTCCTGTGAGGATGCTAATATAACCCCTAAGTTTCCTCTAATTGAATCCCCAGTTACCGGTCCACAGGGTCCCCGGTCATTTTCCCACACCGAGCTTTTCACTGGTAGCTAGAAAGGTGTTGATCACACCCCAGCATTTTGGCTACTGCTGGGCAGTGTTGGCACAGCATCAGCGCTGTCTCTCCAACATTCTGTCCCTCATCAGTAGGCTGGGGGTGGGCAAGGTCCTGGGAGGAGACACAACCAGGACAGCTGACCCAAACTGGCCAGAGGGCTATTCCATACCATATGACATCAGTCCAGAAATAAAAGCTAAGTTAAGGAGGGGGAAGGGGACACATTCCTTATTTACAACGTTTGCCTTTCGGAGCAACCCCTACGCGTGCTGGAGCCCTGCTTCTTAGAAAGTGGTCGGACAGTGCTTGCTGATGGGAACTAGAGGATATAATTATTTGTTTTTCCTGTTTGCTTTTTCGTGCAAAAACCTTCTCTTTTCCTTTAGTAAACTGCCTTATCTCACCCTGTGAGTTGTTTTCCATCTTATTTTCTCTCTGTGTCAAGCTGAGAAGGGGGAGTGATAGAGCGGCTCTGTGGGCACCTGGCATCTGGCCAAGGTCAACCCACCACCGATGCTTTTGATGCCATCCAGGTGTTGCAGGATAAGGGCGCTGATAATGCGGGTAAATAATTGGCTGCAGAGCTGGTGCTTGCAACAGTGTTCTGGGTTCTATGAGCATGGGACCCTGTTTTTGGATCAGCATGTGCTTGGGAGAGCGGGGCTCCACCTCACTGAGCGGAGCAAAGATATTTTTGCCAGTAGGATAGCTGACCTCATTAGGAGGGCTTTAAACTAAAAGTGAGCTGTCGCGGCTGGGCGTCCCCAAACTGGTTGTAATTGGCATTGACTCCATGATTCACAGAAGGCTGATCGATCTCTTTAATATAAAATAAATAAATATATCATTATTAAGAAACCCATTGCTTTTATAGACAGTGAGGATACACCTGGACCTAATTGGTCCTCCAATCCAAACACCATCGCCATTGGCTAATTAAGAAACCACCCTTTGGCAAACAAATCTCCATAACACATTCCACATGTTCACAATAAGAGGTGCAGCAAGTGAAGATAAGAATTGTTTCTCATTCTTTTCTCTGACCTTCTCACAGCCTTCCTCAGAAAGGCCTGGGAAAGTTATGTGTTGCTCTCTGTGGCCAGAGAGCTGCTGCCACAGTGAGGGCGTGAGGAGGGAGAGAATAATCAGCAGCCCTGTGCGGGAGTGATGGACAGGGTCAATGAACAAAGGGCAGGGCAAGAGCTCCAGTACCTGAGAGTCCCCCTTAGAACCTGAAGGCAGCGGTGGATGTCACAGCTGCAAAGTGTGCCCAGCAGAAAGATCTCCTTGGACGCGTAAGTTTTAAAAGAGGAGATTGACAGGAATCCAGGTACACGGACAGGAGTTCAATGCCAGGTATTGTACGCTGTCCCAGGCTAACCGACGTCCTGCCTTCAGAGTGCTCAAAAGAGAGGTAAGCCAGAATGTAACCTCGGGGTGACTGACACAAGTAACTCCTGAGATGAAGGAGACCGGATGCACTTCTGTGCTCAGGGTAGAAGGAAGAACCCTCCCCCATCTCCTGAAGTGCCCCTACATAACAGACAGGATGCTCCTGGTTTGGAGACTGAAGAGCACATGAGTAATGGACGGGACCCAGGACAAAGCCAACCATGCAGAGCTGACCTAACCACCTGCCCACGTTAGAACCAGTGCGACCAGAGAAGCACATAAAGGTATTAGTAATTGGAGATTTCCTCCTGAGAAACACTGAGACACTCATTTCCCACCCAGACGATTTCTCTAGAGAGCGCTGCTGCCTACCAGGAGCTGGCATTCACGGTGTCACTGAGAGGCTGCTGAGGCTGGTGAACCCTACAGGTTATTGCCTGCTCCTACTCTTCTCTGTAGTTTCAGATAAGGCAACTTAGAGCCCTCTCAGGAGTCTATTATGTCTGTAGGAGCGATGCAAAAAGGATGGGGAGCACAGGTGATGGTCGGCTCTGGTGGTGTCCAGTCTGAGGAAGGGGTCCAGGAAGGAGGAGACGGACTGAACAGCTGAATGCCGGGCTGCGTAGCTGGTGCCATACTCAAGGTTTTGGCTTCTATGATCATGGATGTACCTTTAAGAAGCCGGGTCTGTTGGGAGCTGATGGGATTCATGCGACCAAGCGGGGCGAGATCGTCTTCGCCGGTAAGCCGGTTAGACTTACAAGGAGGGCTTTAAACGAGACTCAGCAGGGAAAGACGATGGAGTTCTGAGCAACAGAGAAGAGCCAGGGGCTGGTGATGTGTTGGGAACCAAGAGGGGAATACTTGAGAAATGCTGCAAAGGAATTGGGGCTTGATCCTTGTCCAAAAAAGTGACGCAGTCGACAGCCCAACGGAAGTGCCTCTGTACCAATTCATGCAGCATGCATAAGAGAGAGGAGCTGGAAACCACTGTGCAGCCGGAAAGCTAACAATGTAATCACTATGGTAGAAATGTGCTGGGACAACTCAAATGACTGGAGCTGTGCAATCAGTGGCTATAAACTGGAAGCAGGGACACACATTCTGGGAAGAATCTAAAGATGCCGCCCAGGTCTGTAGGGATGGGATCAGAAAAGCTCAGGCAAAGCTGCAGCTGACTATGGCAGGGGATGTAAAGAATCGGACAATGGGCTTCCACAGGTGCATTGGTCAGAAAATAAGACTAAAGAAAGCGTACGCAACCCACGTGCCCCCTCCCTCCCCCCCGCCCCCCGCTGCTGATAAATAAGCCAGGAAGTCTAGTGGCCAGCAACATGGAGAAGGCTGTGGTACTCGGTGATTCATTTTTCTCTGTTTTCACAGGCACAGTTACCACACCTCTTGAGACCCTGAACCTCAAGGCAGGGACTTGGGGAACAAAATCCCTTCCATCATAGGAAACGATCTCTTTTGAGACCACCTGAGGAACCTGTGGATACACAAGTCCTGCACCTCTGGGGAGGCGCAACCCCATGCACCAGTACATGCTGGAGGCCGTTTGGCTGGAAAGCAGCTTTGCAAAATAGGACAGTGTGTCCTTGCCTGAAAGGCGGCCAAGGATATCCTTAGCCCGATATAGAGGAAAGCAGGGTTCATATATGTATATATGATACAAGACAGTTGAGCGGATCATTCAAGGTGGTCACTGTCCCCGGGGGTGCAGGGCACCAAAGAGCACCCTTGGGCAGCTCTGGGGGCACTGCCTATTTTTTTAGAAGCCTCCTATCCAGCTTAACGCAAATCCTACTCTCCTGAGCCCTCAAGCCAGCAGTGCGGAACGCACGCTTTGCATTTTATTTGCTTCCAGGAGACGTGCAGCTTAGAAATGTCTGCAATGGAAGTGGGGCTTTCAGCAAACAATGTAGAGCAACTTCTGTTGTTTTTTCAAAATGTCCTGAGAAGTTAAAGCCAGGCCTGCCCTGGCCAAAGCAGTCATTTGACTGGAGGGAGCAGCACCAAAAAGGGACAGGCACCTTTGGGGTGGACTCGATGTGGTAACAAATAACAAGCAACAGTACTTGTAGCTACTACAGCGTCTTCTGCGACCTCGTAGCCCGCCCTCAGGGTCGCAGCACTACACGGGACAGATCCCTCCGCGCCCCGCGGGCGCCAAGTCGACGAGGGCGGACTCGCCAAGGGGGCGGGGGAAAGCGAAAATGGCAGGCGAGACAGCAAATGGAGACGCGGGCCACGATCCGTCGGCCCAATGGGCGCCGCGGAGGGCTCGGCTTAGTGGAGGAAGTGTCGGGGCGGCCACGGGCGTTGTCCTTGGCTGGCGAGAGTGTCGGCGTGCCGGCCTGTGGCCCTGGTGGTGCCACTACTGTCTTCGGAAAGATTATCGGCAAGGCGTTTCTCTGGTGTCGTTAGCGACGAGGACGAGGAGGTAGCCGCACCCTTGCTCTGTGCGCGGTTCCTCTTCCCTTCCCCCTCCTCCCCCTACCCCCTCCTCCCGCGCTTGCAGGCATCTGAGCCGAGGACCGGTGTGCGGTGCCCGGGCGCGCGGCAGGGTGCTGCTGCTGCGGGTGGGTGCAGGGACGGGGGACGGACGGGGCCTCTCTGGGTTGTGGCGCTCTCTACTGCACCATCCCCTAAACTTGTTCTGAGCCGCACCCCCACCCCTCCGGCTGCCGCGGGCCTACTGGGTTGCTGGTGTTGTCCGGACTCGCCTCGCATTCCACCCCCACCGTGTCGTGTGCGCGCGTAGAGAAGGGCCTCTGACGGTAACTTGGCCTCAATGTGTCTCCTAACAGCATCGAAGAGGTTTCGCAGCTTCACTCTGCTGGGCTGTGATTCTGAACCCACAAGCTGGATTATTAGGGCAAGGAATTACGGCTTTCTCTAGTTAAAAAAATAAAATAAAATAAAAAATTACAAAGTGGCCATCCTGCAGGCTGCAAAGGCTTTCCAGAACTTGTTTCTGTGGGGAAGTAAGACCGTGATAACAGCATTCTTGCAAGGGTCACTAGTGTTGGTGCTGGAAACTAGAGTGAGCTGCTTAGCCCAGGGGGAAACCAGTACAGCCGTTGCCTATGCGATGTTAACTTTAAGGTAATATCCCATATGACTTGGTTATTAAAATGCTAACGTTCAGTTAACAGGGATGCCTTTTGCTTTTAAAGGCAGAGCTTGCATGCAGTATAGAAGACAGACTCATCCTATGCACTTGCAGGCTGCCTGTCATTATGCGTGTGTTCGATACTTGAGCTCCCTGTCCTGTGGGAAATGAATGGCCGCTGCTCTTCCACTTCACTAAACTCTTTGATGATTCAGTTAAGCCATTTGTCTCCAGTCTCTGCATGGCCCACATCCAGTAGAAAAACTGCTTAGGAAACAATCAGCCCGAACTAAAACATACCGGAGGTTGTTAATTGCAAGTAGTGGCCTGTCTCCTTAGCCCATTCTCTTGCATGACGAATCCCACTTCTGGAGGGGGCTCTGTGAAGATGTCGTGTTTTGGGTATAGAAAGCATTATAATAATGCAAGAAAAATCAATGTTCTGGCTGGTGTTTGGGTATCTGGTAATCTGCTTCTGTAGGAGTTCAGCGGGGCAGATGGGTTTGCATAAGCTCTTACCTTTCTCTAAAGCCGGTTATGTTTTAACTGTTTAATCTTCCTCCAGTGCCGTACGTTCCATGATCTTTTGCCCCTAGACGGGACGCTTTTCCTAGTCATGCCTAAGGAGCCAATTATCGAGTTGTCTGAAGCAGGAGGTTCTGGTGAATCTGTAAGTACTGTGTGAGCTTTCTGTATGCTAAACTGTACCTGTAGATAGTTCCTCATTTACTGGACTCTTTCCTCTGCCCCCTTTCCCCCTTGATAGGGCACAGTAGGCTCCTTTGGGTTTTCTGGCGCTGTCATCTTTTTGCCTCTAGCTTGTAATGGAGTTGAGCTTTTTGACTAAAAGCAGTGCTATCAAGCAGTACTGGTCCCTGGGTATGTATTTCTGGTGCAAAATGCAGTGTTGTTTTGGAGCGCAGTCTGGTGCCTATTGCCGTGGTTTAGAGTAAGAGTAGTAGAACTTCTAACATGCAGAAGAGCGCTTGGGGTTTTTGGCAGGTCAGGGGCAAGGAAGGACAAAGCTGGTTGAGAGGTGCTGGATTTTTTGCTTTTAGCTATGAAAGCCATGTTGAAAGACTTTGTAAACCTACGCAAAAGGCAGCGTAAAGTTTCTTTTCCACCAGGGTTGGTTATGTTGCCTGAAGACACAATGGGGGCTTTAACCCTGAGACAAAGTCTGCTTGCGTGGCTGTTTTGTAGTCCTTTGCTGTTTAGCTTGAGAAAAATTGCCTAGCTCTCTGTGGCCCCTATGGCGTGCATAATTGGTCTTGGTGACTTTGCTTGGAACGCTTCAGTTGCCGGCAGTCGGACGGGCATTAATTTGACATGCAACGGTTGAATTGCTAGGAATTGGCTAGCTGCTTTCGCTGGGTGGTTCTCTGCTCTCGTTCCTTCCCTTCCTGCCCTCTTTATGTCTTCCTTTTTCTTTTAATTTTACTTATTTATGGGTTTGTACTTCCTTCTCCAGCTTCTTGGGCATGTAATGATTGTTGGCGAGATGTGTGTTGCTCACCTGGGCCTGACCAATGGATTCCGGATGGTTGTGGATGAAGGGCCCGAGGGTGGGCAGTCTGTCTATCGCATGCATCTACCCGTTCTGGGTGGCCGTCAGTTGGGCTGGCCGCCTGGCTAAGATTTTAGCACCGCAGGAGTTGCTGCAAGTGTACAAATCACCACTGAATGGATTTCGTCTGTTGCCCATCAATCTAGCGGCTTTTGATGTGTAATTTTTTTTTTTTTTTTTTGCCGTGTGTCTGTGGAAGGTAATAAAAGCTTTGAGCAGCAGTTGCACAATAAAGATTTGTCATGGGGATATCACCTCCGTGTTGCGTGTCTTACTGAGGGGAAGTAGTTCTGCAAGTTCAAACGGTGTCTCCCTGGAATGCAAGTAGTGGAATGTTTCAGCCAGGTAACAGCATTTCAGAGATAGGTAGTGATTGGCCTGTTTGTGTGAAGCTGGAAGCGCATCTTGTAGGAAGCAAAGTCTTAGCTCTTTGGCAGTGGTACGCCAACGTAGTAGGCTGCAGCTAAAACTGTAGAAGATACTGTGTGTGAGGCTGCATGCATGCTTTCCGAGGGTGTTTTCATCGAGGTGCCCTGTGTTGGAAGCATGCACCTCCTGTTGGACCTGGGTGTCCTGGTAACAGGAGTCGGGGTGCCAGTTTGGCACTATGTGCATGTCAGCAAACTGTATTGTACCACCCTCTGTCATTCCTGATGAACTGCCAATGATGGATCACTTGCAGTAGCTGCCTCCTGTACCCCCAACACCTCAGGCTACAAAGATGAGTGTTAAATGAGATAAGGGAGAAGAGGTAAACCTTCAAAGGCAGGGTAGTGTTTCTTTTCTTCACACAAATGACTCAGCCCTGATAACTCCCCTCTGGGGAAGCACCGGCACATTCCCACCCAGCCTGCGGGGTCATCTCTGCTAATGGGCCATAATGGACTCAATGGCACTAGGATAATAGGCAGCTGCAAGGACTTAGACCATCATAGACTCCCAGAATATCCCATGACTCACAGTATTGCATTCCTCCACTGTAAAACTCCCTGTCCTGGGGGAGGTACTGAGCATTCTCACCTGAACCTGAGCATATATATAATCCTTGGGTTTGGGGACTTGGGGCACCACCATTTGATGGATCCGGGGGAAGACCAGAATTTCAACAGTACTGTGACCCTCACCTTACGAACAGTGTGCCAATTTATACTCCGACTCTGTGGGTTAAAACCAGTTTTCTCTGTATCATTGTATTTTTTGTAATCTCGAATAAATTGTAACTCTGACCTGTAATCTCTCTTGAGGTAGTTGAATGGGATTAATTTCTCCTGCCGGTTTACTTTTAAACCAGCACATCTTTTGGGGCCCAGTGTGAGGCTCGAGAGAGGTCGGAATTGCAGTTTTGTTCTATAGCATTTGTGTATTGGGGTATAGCAACTTTCCTGGTCATCCTGTTTCTCGGTGTATTCACGTGCGTGTTGTGCCCTGTACATATTTCTGCATAGGGGGAAGTATTTGCCCCTCATGATGCTCTCTTTACGATCAGGAGAGGAATCAAAATTGCTTTGCTGATTTACTGCGTTTATGGCATGATAACATCAGCGGCACTGAGTTTCATTTGG
The DNA here is from genome assembly GCF_048771995.1 of Taeniopygia guttata. NCBI lineage: Eukaryota > Metazoa > Chordata > Aves > Passeriformes > Estrildidae > Taeniopygia > Taeniopygia guttata. The sequence goes on from NC_133064.1 coordinate 17,049,443, forward strand.
AATGTGTATTCAGTCTTGTTTGCCTGTCCTAGTCTGGGCTGCTACCTCTGGGGCCTCATTGAGAGTGTCACCCAGCCTGATGCCTTGGAGTGGCTACCTGGAACAGAGGCTAGACAAGGTTTAGGAGGATAAAAGTAGGTATTTATTATGGGCCTTCAAAAGGTACACCTTGGGCAGTCAGAAGCCTCAGAGGCTACACCCAAGATGGACGATGGTGATGAGTTTTTCAGACAGATATAAGTTTGGTCCATTTACATATCAGGGGTTAATCCTCTAATTACAGCTTCAGTTAATGAAGTCATATGCCCCCAGTTTGCTCGCCGCCCCCAGTTCACTTTTGCTTATACTTTCCGGGGCCTGAGGCAGTAGGGTGTCCTTGGATCTCAGGCCTAGATGGGTTGTTTTGTCTGACTAAAATGTGGAGACAGTTAGCTAACACTTTATATGGAGTTCAGAGTTCTGCACTAGTGCAGTACAGGATTTGAAGAATATAAGGCATCAAGCCTGTGGGGTGAAGAGGAGAGAATGTTTTTTTTCCAGCCCTTCAGGCCTGCTACAACAGTTTTTGAGAATGTTGAGTTCCCTCTAGATGTTAAGGACAGCATAACCTTCTTGTTAGTTCTGCTAAGTTTTCCCTATACGGCTTGCCCTGTCTACACCATGTTTAGAGTCAGGACACAGGCTTCTAGGGAATTTGTCTGGAGACCTGCCCTGGGAGCAGATCATCCTGAGTGGCATGGGATGTCGAAGGAGATGGGCCAGTATTTTATAAAATTTCTCTCTTCCAATGGTCTGGAAGTTCACCTCTGAACAACTGCAAGGACCCTGTTAAGAGATTTAGTTATGTGAAGGGAAAAGGCTCTTGACAGCTCCAGAGATGGACAACTCACAGCAACATGCTGGGCCCTGATCATTGCTTACCAGACACTGCTTGGTATGGTACAACACGTTCCGGAGGAGGAGAAAAGAAACAACTCAACAGGAACCATGTCCACACAAACCACATCTGAGCCAGAGGGAAAAGGAAACAAATCAACAGGCACCGTATGCATGCAAGCCATTGCTGAACCAGAAGGACAGCCTAAGCTGGTAGCAGTCGCCCTTGTTCAGAAAAGAAAATCTGCATAGTGAGTGACGAGGAAGAGTCAGGACCTTCACATCCAGCAGAAGAGACAGAGCCAGAAAACGTCACTCGATCCCAATCCCTGGGCAAGCTGCGTGAGCTGCGTAAAGAGTTCACACGCGAGTCAAATGAGTCCATATTGACCTTGCTGCTCTGAATCTGGGATGCCATGGCTGATGATACAATTCTAGATGGTAGCGAAGCCAGGCGACTGGGATCCAGTGTCCGGGGGTGTGGCTATTGACCGGGGGATTGGGAAAAGACAGGAAACTTTGAGCCTCTGGCGACGACTGCTGTCAAGTGTGAGGGAAAGACACCTTTGTAAAGGAGGATCTCCATGTGCCGCGAGGACAGTGGAACATGATGGAGCAAGGTGTCCGATGCCTGAGGGAATTAGCTGTGCTGGAGATCCTTTTTCTCAGAGGACAAGGGATTCCCTAAAAGTCTAGACGGTGTCCAGTACGCAGCACAAATGTGGCTGAAATTCGCTCAGCTCGGGTCAGAAATATATTCCTGTTACTTAGCGACGCTGCAATGGAGGGAGGGAGAAGATAAGGTGGGTGCATTGGTTAGTAAACTCAGCATTTATGAAGACACTGTCGCTGCCCCGTTACGGGCCCACGTCTCACCGGTGGAAATGAAACTGGCTGAGCATGTCTGGAGCCTGGAAGAGAAAATTGAAGAGGGCTACAGAAACTAAGAGAGGAGCTTAGGGAGGGAATCTTCCATATCTCGCCAGGACAGACGAGAGTCTCTGCTATTAGGAGCAGGCATCCCCCAGCTAAGGAGAGATTGTACGCTCCACGAGAGTATACTCCCGGCAGCATAGGAGTGATGATGTTATGTGCAATCCTCTTGAAGCGACCTCCTGGTCATATTTAAAGGAAGGGAACAATAAGTACCGTGTCCAGAACTAGAGAAGCCCTGCCTCTAGCCAGGTAAAGGAGAGGGTCTATTGGATTGTGTTGATCCGATGGCCTGGCACATCAGACCCCAAAAAGTATAAGTCTTTAGTTGACACTGGCACACAATGTACTTTAATGCCATTGAGAAATGTGGGGGCAGAATCCATCTCTTATTTCTGGGGTGACAGGGGTATCCCAACAGCTGACTGGACTGGAAGCTGAAGTGAGCTTGACCAGGAAGGAATGGCACAAACACCCCATCGTGACTGGTCCAGAGGCCCTGTGTATCCTTGGCATAGATTACCTCAGAAGTGGGTATTTCAAAGACCCAAAAGGACACCGCAAGGAGAGGCAAGGCAAAAGCTCTAGTAGCTGATTTGCCGCTGGCAGAGGCCGCTCTGATGCGAGCTTGGAACCTCCCCAGGTGGCCTGGACTGGCACCTAGATGAGAGAGGAAAAGGGGGTGCTTCCCATTTCAAAAAGGTTCCTGCAAACTCACGGGGGTGGCAGCTGGTCTCAGTGCTAGTAGTGGTTGAGGTGCGGGCGGCGGACAGCTGACGGCTGGAATCTTCTCATCAGCAGCGGGCACAGGTGGGGAAGGTAGGCAGAACTCAATCGTAGTGCTGAGTTGCAGCGCAGCAAAGTCCCGGGTCGGAGCGCACAACCTCTCACGGCACCATGCCGCAGACAGTTTGCAGATCCCCTGAGTGGAAGAGCCCACCCCCCCCCCCCCCCCAGGTAAAACATCCCAACCCCCACTGGAGAACTGTAGTATCATAGACCAGCCCAGGTGTGAAGGGACCTTGAAAGATCATTTGGTGTAGCCTGTTGTGGGAAAGGGAGCCTAGATGAGATTATTTAGCACCCTGTCCTATCGCATCTGGAAAACCTCCAGCAACGGGGACTGGTGCAACTTGTGCCCGTTGTCCGTTGTCTTCTCCACGTGGCTCCCTTGAACTACTGGAATACTGTGTGGAGGTTCCCCCTGAGCCTAGGTAGGTGCCTAACATTTTGCAACTAATTCCTTTGTCATTGCTAGCCTTCATGCAGCTGCTAGCTGCTTTTAGATGTTCCTCCACAGCTTTTGGATCATGCTGAGCCCATTTGCCTGAGTATTTAGGACTTAGGCTTATTCGCTGCTTCTGTAAGTATTCAACGATATCTCTTGCCATCCCTCTGACTATGCCAATTGGTGCAAACGGGTGTTTTAGGTCGCTTAGAATCGCCAGAAAAAGTATCAGCAAAAGCAGGTTCTCCAGCCCTTTGGGCATCTTCATGGCCCTCCTTGGGACGCTCTCCAGTCTGTCTGCCTTTTTTATTGAATTCTGGGGACCAGAACTGGACACAGAGTGCGGCCTGCAGGCATGGCCTCTGTGAGAAGAGGCCAGGGTCTGCTCTGTGCTAGACGCAGCTAGTTTTCACCAGCTCGGCACCAGACTTCCCTGAGAGCCAAAGCTGAGCAACTCAGCAGAGCTGGTGGCACCCCTGTGTAAGCATATTTAAGAGAGGGTAAAGTGCTGTCTGGGGCGGGTATTTCCCTGCTGCCCTTAGATCTGGCAGGTGGCTATGTCCTGAAGGAACTTTTTCATCTTATTGTCTCCTCCTGTCCTATTGAGAAGGGGCGGTGAGAGAACAGCTGGTTGAGCCCCTGGCAGCCCGCCAAGGTCTGACCTCATAAAGCCTGAAAGGCATATTCTTCCTTGTAGAAGGGGGTGTGTGGCTTAGAGATTTTAGGAACAGGGAAATTAATTAGGGACTGAATGTTGATTTGAGTGAAGGGCGGGTACCAATCCGTCTTCTATAACTGCAACTTCAGCAGCAAAGGACAGCTGAGAATCGGGCCCCAATGATGCTGGTTTGGGTGTTGCTAAGACGGAGTTCATTTCCCCATAGCAGCTCTCACAGTGCCATGTGTCACGTGAAAAAGGGAGGAGGCTTCCTTGACCCTTGGTGTGGGGGGATTTACTCAGTCTGTAGTGTTTAATTTGTCTGTGTTTCAGGAAGGTTGAGACCGTTGTGCCCGACCAGTCTGTCAGCATCCCGTTGTGGGGATCCTTCACTGAGCAGTCCTACTGGATCAGAGGCTGGTTCGACTGACTTAGGGAAACACACCAACAGTGTAAGGGAGACCCCTCAGCAGGTCTTCCCCTTTACCCACTGTGTTACCTGCTGCTGCCGACTGGTAGCGTCCGCCAAGGATTCACACTAACAGTTTACGGAATAGCACTCTTTATTAATATAAATTGTGACGGGTTACGGTTCGAAGATTGTCGGTGATAGTGTCTGACTGCAAAAATATATCTGAAGGAATATACAGACAAGCTCTAATCCCCAATAAAATGTTCAGCGTGCATAGAGTATGATTCTTATCCAACACGCATCTCTATGGGGGAGAAGACAGGTTGAGCCCATCAACTGATCCCAGCAGCTATGATGGAGTCTTCCCTAACTTTTCCCCATTCTCGACTTATTTTTATAGTATTTCTGTGTGTTTAGGTGGAGCTTGAGTGACCCTAGTCATGCATACTTTTGTTACTGATTGGTGTAAAATTCTCTTGCTTTGCTTTTAAAGATACAGTCAAAAAGAATATAGAGCACATGCCCAGGGAGGGGTGGTTGCGCTTTGGAGGTGGGTAACTTTGGGATGGAGGTGTACGTTAATATTATTATTAGGCTTTAATGAAGCAAGTTCACCTAAGGAGAGTGATTTCACCACAGTTGCTGCCTCAGCAGTAAGACATCTTCCCCTATCTCCCTTGGTTGACAGGTGGTATGCCGTTTATCAGCTGCAAAGTGCCGTCGAGTTCCCTTCCCTGCAAGGATTTCTGCAGAGCCTGGCCTTCGCTCTGCTCCACCCTCCGTTCCATCCCCCTTAGCAGGTGTGTGTGTGTATGGGGAATCATCACGGAATAGGTTTCAAACCATGCCAACTGCATTCCACCCAGGGAGCAGCAACTGTGATTTACCCTATAATTCCCGCACTGTTATAACTCCTGTGAGGATGCTAATATAACCCCTAAGTTTCCTCTAATTGAATCCCCAGTTACCGGTCCACAGGGTCCCCGGTCATTTTCCCACACCGAGCTTTGCACTGGTAGCTAGAAAGGTGTTGATCACACCCCAGCGTTTTGGCTACTGCTGGGCAGTGTTGGCACAGCATCAGCGCTGTCTCTCCAACATTCTGTCCCTCATCAGTAGGCTGGGGGTGGGCAAGGTCCTGGGAGGAGACACAACCAGGACAGCTGACCCAAACTGGCCAGAGGGCTATTCCATACCATATGACATCAGCCCAGAAATAAAAGCTAAGTTAAGGAGGGGGAAGGGGGCACATTCCTTATTTACAACGTTTGCCTTTCGGAGCAACCCCTACGCGTGCTGGAGCCCTGCTTCTTAGAAAGTGGTCGGACAGTGCTTGCTGATGGGAACTAGAGGATATAATTATTTGTTTTTCCTGTTTGCTTTTTCGTGCAAAAACCTTCTCTTTTCCTTTAGTAAACTGCCTTATCTCACCCTGTGAGTTGTTTTCCATCTTATTTTCTCTCTGTGTCAAGCTGAGAAGGGGGAGTGATAGAGCGGCTCTGTGGGCACCTGGCATCTGGCCAAGGTCAACCCACCACCGATGCTTTTGATGCCATCCAGGTGTTGTAGGATAAGGGCACTGATAATGCGGGTAAATAATTGGCTGCAGAGCTGGTGCTTGCAACAGTGTTCTGGGTTCTATGAGCATGGGACCCTGTTTTTGGATCAGCATGTGCTTGGGAGAGCGGGGCTCCACCTCACTGAGCGGAGCAAAGATATTTTTGCCAGTAGGATAGCTGACCTCATTAGGAGGGCTTTAAACTAAAAGTGAGCTGTCGCGGCTGGGCGTCCCCAAACTGGTTGTAATTGGCATTGACTCCATGATTCACAGAAGGCTGATCGATCTCTTTAATATAAAATAAATAAATATATCATTATTAAGAAACCCATTGCTTTTATAGACAGTGAGGATACACCTGGACCTAATTGGTCCTCCAATCCAAACACCATCGCCATTGGCTAATTAAGAAACCACCCTTTGGCAAACAAATCTCCATAACACATTCCACATGTTCACAATAAGAGGTGCAGCAAGTGAAGATAAGAATTGTTTCTCATTCTTTTCTCTGACCTTCTCACAGCCTTCCTCAGAAAGGCCTGGGAAAGTTATGTGTTGCTCTCTGTGGCCAGAGAGCTGCTGCCACAGTGAGGGCGTGAGGAGGGAGAGAATAATCAGCAGCCCTGTGCGGGAGTGATGGACAGGGTCAATGAACAAAGGGCAGGGCAAGAGCTCCAGTACCTGAGAGTCCCCCTTAGAACCTGAAGGCAGCGGTGGATGTCACAGCTGCAAAGTGTGCCCAGCAGAAAGATCTCCTTGGACGCGTAAGTTTTAAAAGAGGAGATTGACAGGAATCCAGGTACACGGACAGGAGTTCAATGCCAGGTATTGTACGCTGTCCCAGGCTAACCGACGTCCTGCCTTCAGAGTGCACAAAAGAGAGGTAAGCCAGAATGTAACCTCGAGGTGACTGACACAAGTAACTCCTGAGATGAAGGAGACCGGATGCACTTCTGTGCTCAGGGTAGAAGGAAGAACCCTCCCCCATCTCCTGAAGTGCCCCTACATAACAGACAGGATGCTCCTGGTTTGGAGACTGAAGAGCACATGAGTAATGGACGGGACCCAGGACAAAGCCAACCATGCAGAGCTGACCTAACCGCCTGCCCACGTTAGAACCAGTGCGACCAGAGAAGCACATAAAGGTATTAGTAATTGGAGATTTCCTCCTGAGAAACACTGAGACACCCATTTCCCACCCAGACGATTTCTCTAGAGAGCGCTGCTGCCTACCAGGAGCTCGCATTCACGGTGTCACTGAGAGGCTGCTGAGGCTGGTGAACCCTACAGGTTATTGCCTGCTCCTACTCTTCTCTGTAGTTTCAGATAAGGCAACTTAGAGCCCTCTCAGGAGTCTATTATGTCTGTAGGAGCGATGCAAAAAGGATGGGGAGCACAGGTGATGGTCGGCTCTGGTGGTGTCCAGTCTGAGGAAGGGGTCCAGGAAGGAGGAGACGGACTGAACAGCTGAATGCCGGGCTGCGTAGCTGGTGCCATACTCAAGGTTTTGGCTTCTATGATCATGGATGTACCTTTAAGAAGCCGGGTCTGTTGGGAGCTGATGGGATTCATGCGACCAAGCGGGGCAAGATCGTCTTTGCCGGTAAGCCGGTTAGACTTACAAGGAGGGCTTTAAACGAGACTCAGCAGGGAAAGACGATGGAGTTCTGAGCAACAGAGAAGAGCCAGGGGCTGGTGATGTGTTGGGAACCAAGAGGGGAATACTTGAGAAATGCTGCAAAGGAATTGGGGCTTGATCCTTGTCCAAAAAAGTGACGCAGTCGACAGCCCAACGGAAGTGCCTCTGTACCAATTCATGCAGCATGCATAAGAGAGAGGAGCTGGAAACCACTGTGCAGCCGGAAAGCTAACAATGTAATCACTATGGTAGAAATGTGCTGGGACAACTCAAATGACTGGAGCTGTGCAATCAGTGGCTATAAACTGGAAGCAGGGACACACATTCTGGGAAGAATCTAAAGATGCCGCCCAGGTCTGTAGGGATGGGATCAGAAAAGCTCAGGCAAAGCTGCAGCTGACTATGGCAGGGGATGTAAAGAATCGGACAATGGGCTTCCACAGGTGCATTGGTCAGAAAATAAGACTAAAGAAAGCGTACGCAACCCACGTGCCCCCTCCCTCCCCCCCGCCCCCCGCTGCTGATAAATAAGCCAGGAAGTCTAGTGGCCAGCAACATGGAGAAGGCTGTGGTACTCGGTGATTCATTTTTCTCTGTTTTCACAGGCACAGTTACCACACCTCTTGAGACCCTGAACCTCAAGGCAGGGACTTGGGGAACAAAATCCCTTCCATCATAGGAAACGATCTCTTTTGAGACCACCTGAGGAACCTGTGGATACACAAGTCCTGCACCTCTGGGGAGGCGCAACCCCATGCACCAGTACATGCTGGAGGCCGTTTGGCTGGAAAGCAGCTTTGCAAAATAGGACAGTGTGTCCTTGCCTGAAAGGCGGCCAAGGATATCCTTAGCCCGATATAGAGGAAAGCAGGGTTCATATATGTATATATGATACAAGACAGTTGAGCGGATCATTCAAGGTGGTCACTGTCCCCGGGGGTGCAGGGCACCAAAGAGCACCCTTGGGCAGCTCTGGGGGCACTGCCTATTTTTTTAGAAGCCTCCTATCCAGCTTAACGCAAATCCTACTCTCCTGAGCCCTCAAGCCAGCAGTGCGGAACGCACGCTTTGCATTTTATTTGCTTCCAGGAGACGTGCAGCTTAGAAATGTCTGCAATGGAAGTGGGGCTTTCAGCAAACAATGTAGAGCAACTTCTGTTGTTTTTTCAAAATGTCCTGAGAAGTTAAAGCCAGGCCTGCCCTGGCCAAAGCAGTCATTTGACTGGAGGGAGCAGCACCAAAAAGGGACAGGCACCTTTGGGGTGGACTCGATGTGGTAACAAATAACAAGCAACAGTACTTGTAGCTACTACAGCGTCTTCTGCGACCTCGTAGCCCGCCCTCAGGGTCGCAGCACTACACGGGACAGATCCCTCCGCGCCCCGCGGGCGCCAAGTCGACGAGGGCGGACTCGCCAAGGGGGCGGGGGAAAGCGAAAATGGCAGGCGAGACAGCAAATGGAGACGCGGGCCACGATCCGTCGGCCCAATGGGCGCCGCGGAGGGCTCGGCTTAGTGGAGGAAGTGTCGGGGCGGCCACGGGCGTTGTCCTTGGCTGGCGAGAGTGTCGGCGTGCCGGCCTGTGGCCCTGGTGGTGCCACTACTGTCTTCGGAAAGATTATCGGCAAGGCGTTTCTCTGGTGTCGTTAGCGACGAGGACGAGGAGGTAGCCGCACCCTTGCTCTGTGCGCGGTTCCTCTTCCCTTCCCCCTCCTCCCCCTACCCCCTCCTCCCGCGCTTGCAGGCATCTGAGCCGAGGACCGGTGTGCGGTGCCCGGGCGCGCGGCAGGGTGCTGCTGCTGCGGGTGGGTGCAGGGACGGGGGACGGACGGGGCCTCTCTGGGTTGTGGCGCTCTCTACTGCACCATCCCCTAAACTTGTTCTGAGCCGCACCCCCACCCCTCCGGCTGCCGCGGGCCTACTGGGTTGCTGGTGTTGTCCGGACTCGCCTCGCATTCCACCCCCACCGTGTCGTGTGCGCGCGTAGAGAAGGGCCTCTGACGGTAACTTGGCCTCAATGTGTCTCCTAACAGCATCGAAGAGGTTTCGCAGCTTCACTCTGCTGGGCTGTGATTCTGAACCCACAAGCTGGATTATTAGGGCAAGGAATTACGGCTTTCTCTAGTTAAAAAAATAAAATAAAATAAAAAATTACAAAGTGGTCATCCTGCAGGCTGCAAAGGCTTTCCAGAACTTGTTTCTGTGGGGAAGTAAGACCGTGATAACAGCATTCTTGCAAGGGTCACTAGTGTTGGTGCTGGAAACTAGAGTGAGCTGCTTAGCCCAGGGGGAAACCAGTACAGCCGTTGCCTATGCGATGTTAACTTTAAGGTAATATCCCATATGACTTGGTTATTAAAATGCTAACGTTCAGTTAACAGGGATGCCTTTTGCTTTTAAAGGCAGAGCTTGCATGCAGTATAGAAGACAGACTCATCCTATGCACTTGCAGGCTGCCTGTCATTATGCGTGTGTTCGATACTTGAGCTCCCTGTCCTGTGGGAAATGAATGGCCGCTGCTCTTCCACTTCACTAAACTCTTTGATGATTCAGTTAAGCCATTTGTCTCCAGTCTCTGCATGGCCCACATCCAGTAGAAAAACTGCTTAGGAAACAATCAGCCCGAACTAAAACATACCGGAGGTTGTTAATTGCAAGTAGTGGCCTGTCTCCTTAGCCCATTCTCTTGCATGACGAATCCCACTTCTGGAGGGGGCTCTGTGAAGATGGCGTGTTTTGGGTATAGAAAGCATTATAATAATGCAAGAAAAATCAATGTTCTGGCTGGTGTTTGGGTATCTGGTAATCTGCTTCTGTAGGAGTTCAGCGGGGCAGATGGGTTTGCATAAGCTCTTACCTTTCTCTAAAGCCGGTTATGTTTTAACTGTTTAATCTTCCTCCAGTGCCGTACGTTCCATGATCTTTTGCCCCTAGACGGGACGCTTTTCCTAGTCATGCCTAAGGAGCCAATTATCGAGTTGTCTGAAGCAGGAGGTTCTGGTGAATCTGTAAGTACTGTGTGAGCTTTCTGTATGCTAAACTGTACCTGTAGATAGTTCCTCATTTACTGGACTCTTTCCTCTGCCCCCTTTCCCCCTTGATAGGGCACAGTAGGCTCCTTTGGGTTTTCTGGCGCTGTCATCTTTTTGCCTCTAGCTTGTAATGGAGTTGAGCTTTTTGACTAAAAGCAGTGCTATCAAGCAGTACTGGTCCCTGGGTATGTATTTCTGGTGCAAAATGCAGTGTTGTTTTGGAGCGCAGTCTGGTGCCTATTGCCGTGGTTTAGAGTAAGAGTAGTAGAACTTCTAACATGCAGAAGAGTGCTTGGGGTTTTTGGCAGGTCAGGGGCAAGGAAGGACAAAGCTGGTTGAGAGGTGCTGGATTTTTTGCTTTTAGCTATGAAAGCCATGTTGAAAGACTTTGTAAACCTACGCAAAAGGCAGCGTAAAGTTTCTTTTCCACCAGGGTTGGTTATGTTGCCTGAAGACACAATGGGGGCTTTAACCCTGAGACAAAGTCTGCTTGCGTGGCTGTTTTGTAGTCCTTTGCTGTTTAGCTTGAGAAAAATTGCCTAGCTCTCTGTGGCCCCTATGGCGTGCATAATTGGTCTTGGTGACTTTGCTTGGAACGCTTCAGTTGCCGGCAGTCGGACGGGCATTAATTTGACATGCAATGGTTGAATTGCTAGGAATTGGCTAGCTGCTTTCGCTGGGTGGTTCTCTGCTCTCGTTCCTTCCCTTCCTGCCCTCTTTATGTCTTCCTTTTTCGTTTAATTTTACTTATTTATGGGTTTGTACTTCCTTCTCCAGCTTCTTGGGCATGTAATGATTGTTGGCGAGATGTGTGTTGCTCACCTGGGCCTGACCAATGGATTCCGGATGGTTGTGGATGAAGGGCCCGAGGGTGGGCAGTCTGTCTATCGCATGCATCTACCCGTTCTGGGTGGCCGTCAGTTGGGCTGGCCGCCTGGCTAAGATTTTAGCACCGCAGGAGTTGCTGCAAGTGTACAAATCACCACTGAATGGATTTCGTCTGTTGCCCATCAATCTAGCGGCTTTTGATGTGTAATATTTTTTTTTTTTTTTTTGCCGTGTGTCTGTGGAAGGTAATAAAAGCTTTGAGCAGCAGTTGCACAATAAAGATTTGTCATGGGGATATCACCTCCGTGTTGCGTGTCTTACTGAGGGGAAGTAGTTCTGCAAGTTCAAACGGTGTCTCCCTGGAATGCAAGTAGTGGAATGTTTCAGCCAGGTAACAGCATTTCAGAGATAGGTAGTGATTGGCCTGTTTGTGTGAAGCTGGAAGCGCATCTTGTAGGAAGCAAAGTCTTAGCTCTTTGGCAGTGGTACGCCAACGTAGTAGGCTGCAGCTAAAACTGTAGAAGATACTGTGTGTGAGGCTGCATGCATGCTTTCCGAGGGTGTTTTCATCGAGGTGCCCTGTGTTGGAAGCATGCACCTCCTGTTGGACCTGGGTGTCCTGGTAACAGGAGTCGGGGTGCCAGTTTGGCACTATGTGCATGTCAGCAAACTGTATTGTACCACCCTCTGTCATTCCTGATGAACTGCCAATGATGGATCACTTGCAGTAGCTGCCTCCTGTACCCCCAACACCTCAGGCTACAAAGATGAGTGTTAAATGAGATAAGGGAGAAGAGGTAAACCTTCAAAGGCAGGGTAGTGTTTCTTTTCTTCACACAAATGACTCAGCCCTGATAACTCCCCTCTGGGGAAGCACCGGCACATTCCCACCCAGCCTGCGGGGTCATCTCTGCTAATGGGCCATAATGGACTCAATGGCACTAGGATAATAGGCAGCTGCAAGGACTTAGACCATCATAGACTCCCAGAATATCCCATGACTCACAGTATTGCATTCCTCCACTGTAAAACTCCCTGTCCTGGGGGAGGTACTGAGCATTCTCACCTGAACCTGAGCATATATATAATCCTTGGGTTTGGGGACTTGGGGCACCACCATTTGATGGATCCGGGGGAAGACCAGAATTTCAACAGTACTGTGACCCTCACCTTACGAACAGTGTGCCAATTTATACTCCGACTCTGTGGGTTAAAACCAGTTTTCTCTGTATCATTGTATTTTTTGTAATCTCGAATAAATTGTAACTCTGACCTGTAATCTCTCTTGAGGTAGTTGAATGGGATTAATTTCTCCTGCCGGTTTACTTTTAAACCAGCACATCTTTTGGGGCCCAGTGTGAGGCTCGAGAGAGGTCGGAATTGCAGTTTTGTTCTATAGCATTTGTGTATTGGGGTTTAGCAACTTTCCTGGTCATCCTGTTTCTCGGTGTATTCACGTGCGTGTTGTGCCCTGTACATATTTCTGCATAGGGGGAAGTATTTGCCCCTCATGATGCTCTCTTTACGATCAGGAGAGGAATCAAAATTGCTTTGCTGATTTACTGCGTTTATGGCATGATAACATCAGCGGCACTGAGTTTCATTTGGAATGTGTATTCAGTCTTGTTTGCCTGTCCTAGTCTGGGCTGCTACCTCTGGGGCCTCATTGAGAGTGTCACCCAGCCTGATGCCTTGGAGTGGCTACCTGGAACAGAGGCTAGACAAGGTTTAGGAGGATAAAAGTAGGTATTTATTATGGGCCTTCAAAAGGTACACCTTGGGCAGTCAGAAGCCTCAGAGGCTACACCCAAGATGGACGATGGTGATGAGTTTTTCAGACAGATATAAGTTTGGTCCATTTACATATCAGGGGTTAATCCTCTAATTACAGCTTCAGTTAATGAAGTCATATGCCCCCAGTTTGCTCGCCGCCCCCAGTTCACTTTTGCTTATACTTTCCGGGGCCTGAGGCAGTAGGGTGTCCTTGGATCTCAGGCCTAGATGGGTTGTTTTGTCTGACTAAAATGTGGAGACAGTTAGCTAACACTTTATATGGAGTTCAGAGTTCTGCACTAGTGCAGTACAGGATTTGAAGAATATAAGGCATCAAGCCTGTGGGGTGAAGAGGAGAGAATGTTTTTTTTCCAGCCCTTCAGGCCTGCTACAACAGTTTTTGAGAATGTTGAGTTCCCTCTAGATGTTAAGGACAGCATAACCTTCTTGTTAGTTCTGCTAAGTTTTCCCTATACGGCTTGCCCTGTCTACACCATGTTTAGAGTCAGGACACAGGCTTCTAGGGAATTTGTCTGGAGACCTGCCCTGGGAGCAGATCATCCTGAGTGGCATGGGATGTCGAAGGAGATGGGCCAGTATTTTATAAAATTTCTCTCTTCCAATGGTCTGGAAGTTCACCTCTGAACAACTGCAAGGACCCTGTTAAGAGATTTAGTTATGTGAAGGGAAAAGGCTCTTGACAGCTCCAGAGATGGACAACTCACAGCAACATGCTGGGCCCTGATCATTGCTTACCAGACACTGCTTGGTATGGTACAACACGTTCCGGAGGAGGAGAAAAGAAACAACTCAACAGGAACCATGTCCACACAAACCACATCTGAGCCAGAGGGAAAAGGAAACAAATCAACAGGCACCGTATGCATGCAAGCCATTGCTGAACCAGAAGGACAGCCTAAGCTGGTAGCAGTCGCCCTTGTTCAGAAAAGAAAATCTGCATAGTGAGTGACGAGGAAGAGTCAGGACCTTCACATCCAGCAGAAGAGACAGAGCCAGAAAACGTCACTCGATCCCAATCCCTGGGCAAGCTGCGTGAGCTGCGTAAAGAGTTCACACGCGAGTCAAATGAGTCCATATTGACCTTGCTGCTCTGAATCTGGGATGCCATGGCTGATGATACAATTCTAGATGGTAGCGAAGCCAGGCGACTGGGATCCAGTGTCCGGGGGTGTGGCTATTGACCGGGGGATTGGGAAAAGACAGGAAACTTTGAGCCTCTGGCGACGACTGCTGTCAAGTGTGAGGGAAAGACACCTTTGTAAAGGAGGATCTCCATGTGCCGCGAGGACAGTGGAACATGATGGAGCAAGGTGTCCGATGCCTGAGGGAATTAGCTGTGCTGGAGATCCTTTTTCTCAGAGGACAAGGGATTCCCTAAAAGTCTAGACGGTGTCCAGTACGCAGCACAAATGTGGCTGAAATTCGCTCAGCTCGGGTCAGAAATATATTCCTGTTACTTAGCGACGCTGCAATGGAGGGAGGGAGAAGATAAGGTGGGTGCATTGGTTAGTAAACTCAGCATTTATGAAGACACTGTCGCTGCCCCGTTACGGGCCCACGTCTCACCGGTGGAAATGAAACTGGCTGAGCATGTCTGGAGCCTGGAAGAGAAAATTGAAGAGGGCTACAGAAACTAAGAGAAGAGCTTAGGGAGGGAATCTTCCATATCTCGCCAGGACAGACGAGAGTCTCTGCTATTAGGAGCAGGCATCCCCCAGCTAAGGAGAGATTGTACGCTCCACGAGAGTATACTCCCGGCAGCATAGGAGTGATGATGTTATGTGCAATCCTCTTGAAGCGACCTCCTGGTCATATTTAAAGGAAGGGAACAATAAGTACCGTGTCCAGAACTAGAGAAGCCCTGCCTCTAGCCAGGTAAAGGAGAGGGTCTATTGGATTGTGTTGATCCGATGGCCTGGCACATCAGACCCCAAAAAGTATAAGTCTTTAGTTGACACTGGCACACAATGTACTTTAATGCCATTGAGAAATGTGGAGGCAGAATCCATCTCTTATTTCTGGGGTGACAGGGGTATCCCAACAGCTGACTGGACTGGAAGCTGAAGTGAGCTTGACCAGGAAGGAATGGCACAAACACCCCATCGTGACTGGTCCAGAGGCCCTGTGTATCCTTGGCATAGATTGCCTCAGAAGTGGGTATTTCAAAGACCCAAAAGGACACCGCAAGGAGAGGCAAGGCAAAAGCTCTAGTAGCTGATTTGCCGCTGGCAGAGGCCGCTCTGATGCGAGCTTGGAACCTCCCCAGGTGGCCTGGACTGGCACCTAGATGAGAGAGGAAAAGGGGGTGCTTCCCATTTCAAAAAGGTTCCTGCAAACTCACGGGGGTGGCAGCTGGTCTCAGTGCTAGTAGTGGTTGAGGTGCGGGCGGCGGACAGCTGACGGCTGGAATCTTCTCATCAGCAGCGGGCACAGGTGGGGAAGGTAGGCAGAACTCAATCGTAGTGCTGAGTTGCAGCGCAGCAAAGTCCCGGGTCGGAGCGCACAACCTCTCACGGCACCATGCCGCAGACAGTTTGCAGATCCCCTGAGTGGAAGAGCCCACCCCCCCCCCCCCCCCAGGTAAAACTTCCCAACCCCCACTGGAGAACTGTAGTATCATAGACCAGCCCAGGTGTGAAGGGACCTTGAAAGATCATTTGGTGTAGCCTGTTGTGGGAAAGGGAGCCTAGATGAGATTATTTAGCACCCTGTCCTATCGCATCTGGAAAACCTCCAGCAACGGGGACTGGTGCAACTTGTGCCCGTTGTCCGTTGTCTTCTCCACGTGGCTCCCTTGAACTACTGGAATACTGTGTGGAGGTTCCCCCTGAGCCTAGGTAGGTGCCTAACATTTTGCAACTAATTCCTTTGTCATTGCTAGCCTTCATGCAGCTGCTAGCTGCTTTTAGATGTTCCTCCACAGCTTTTGGATCATGCTGAGCCCATTTGCCTGAGTATTTAGGACTTAGGCTTATTCGCTGCTTCTGTAAGTATTCAACGATATCTCTTGCCATCCCTCTGACTATGCCAATTGGTGCAAACGGGTGTTTTAGGTCGCTTAGAATCGCCAGAAAAAGTATCAGCAAAAGCAGGTTCTCCAGCCCTTTGGGCATCTTCATGGCCCTCCTTGGGACGCTCTCCAGTCTGTCTGCCTTTTTTATTGAATTCTGGGGACCAGAACTGGACACAGAGTGCGGCCTGCAGGCATGGCCTCTGTGAGAAGAGGCCAGGGTCTGCTCTGTGCTAGACGCAGCTAGTTTTCACCAGCTCGGCACCAGACTTCCCTGAGAGCCAAAGCTGAGCAACTCAGCAGAGCTGGTGGCACCCCTGTGTAAGCATATTTAAGAGAGGGTAAAGTGCTGTCTGGGGCGGGTATTTCCCTGCTGCCCTTAGATCTGGCAGGTGGCTATGTCCTGAAGGAACTTTTTCATCTTATTGTCTCCTCCTGTCCTATTGAGAAGGGGCGGTGAGAGAACAGCTGGTTGAGCCCCTGGCAGCCCGCCAAGGTCTGACCTCATAAAGCCTGAAAGGCATATTCTTCCTTGTAGAAGGGGGTGTGTGGCTTAGAGATTTTAGGAACAGGGAAATTAATTAGGGACTGAATGTTGATTTGAGTGAAGGGCGGGTACCAATCCGTCTTCTATAACTGCAACTTCAGCAGCAAAGGACAGCTGAGAATCAGGCCCCAATGATGCTGGTTTGGGTGTTGCTAAGACGGAGTTCATTTCCCCATAGCAGCTCTCACAGTGCCATGTGTCACGTGAAAAAGGGAGGAGGCTTCCTTGACCCTTGGTGTGGGGGGATTTACTCAGTCTGTAGTGTTTAATTTGTCTGTGTTTCAGGAAGGTTGAGACCGTTGTGCCCGACCAGTCTGTCAGCATCCCGTTGTGGGGATCCTTCACTGAGCAGTCCTACTGGATCAGAGGCTGGTTCGACTGACTTAGGGAAACACACCAACAGTGTAAGGGAGACCCCTCAGCAGGTCTTCCCCTTTACCCACTGTGTTACCTGCTGCTGCCGACTGGTAGCGTCCGCCAAGGATTCACACTAACAGTTTACGGAATAGCACTCTTTATTAATATAAATTGTGACGGGTTACGGTTCGAAGATTGTCGGTGATAGTGTCTGACTGCAAAAATATATCTGAAGGAATATACAGACAAGCTCTAATCCCCAATAAAATGTTCAGCGTGCATAGAGTATGATTCTTATCCAACACGCATCTCTATGGGGGAGAAGACAGGTTGAGCCCATCAACTGATCCCAGCAGCTATGATGGAGTCTTCCCTAACTTTTCCCCATTCTCGACTTATTTTTATAGTATTTCTGTGTGTTTAGGTGGAGCTTGAGTGACCCTAGTCATGCATACTTTTGTTACTGATTGGTGTAAAATTCTCTTGCTTTGCTTTTAAAGATACAGTCAAAAAGAATATAGAGCACATGCCCAGGGAGGGGTGGTTGCGCTTTGGAGGTGGGTAACTTTGGGATGGAGGTGTACGTTAATATTATTATTAGGCTTTAATGAAGCAAGTTCACCTAAGGAGAGTGATTTCACCACAGTTGCTGCCTCAGCAGTAAGACATCTTCCCCTATCTCCCTTGGTTGACAGGTGGTATGCCGTTTATCAGCTGCAAAGTGCCGTCGAGTTCCCTTCCCTGCAAGGATTTCTGCAGAGCCTGGCCTTCGCTCTGCTCCACCCTCCGTTCCATCCCCCTTAGCAGGTGTGTGTGTGTATGGGGAATCATCACGGAATAGGTTTCAAACCATGCCAACTGCATTCCACCCAGGGAGCAGCAACTGTGATTTACCCTATAATTCCCGCACTGTTATAACTCCTGTGAGGATGCTAATATAACCCCTAAGTTTCCTCTAATTGAATCCCCAGTTACCGGTCCACAGGGTCCCCGGTCATTTTCCCACACCGAGCTTTGCACTGGTAGCTAGAAAGGTGTTGATCACACCCCAGCGTTTTGGCTACTGCTGGGCAGTGTTGGCACAGCATCAGCGCTGTCTCTCCAACATTCTGTCCCTCATCAGTAGGCTGGGGGTGGGCAAGGTCCTGGGAGGAGACACAACCAGGACAGCTGACCCAAACTGGCCAGAGGGCTATTCCATACCATATGACATCAGCCCAGAAATAAAAGCTAAGTTAAGGAGGGGGAAGGGGACACATTCCTTATTTACAACGTTTGCCTTTCGGAGCAACCCCTACGCGTGCTGGAGCCCTGCTTCTTAGAAAGTGGTCGGACAGTGCTTGCTGATGGGAACTAGAGGATATAATTATTTGTTTTTCCTGTTTGCTTTTTCGTGCAAAAACCTTCTCTTTTCCTTTAGTAAACTGCCTTATCTCACCCTGTGAGTTGTTTTCCATCTTATTTTCTCTCTGTGTCAAGCTGAGAAGGGGGAGTGATAGAGCGGCTCTGGGGGCACCTGGCATCTGGCCAAGGTCATCCCACCACCGATGCTTTTGATGCCATCCAGGTGTTGCAGGATAAGGGCGCTGATAATGCGGGTAAATAATTGGCTGCAGAGCTGGTGCTTGCAACAGTGTTCTGGGTTCTATGAGCATGGGACCCTGTTTTTGGATCAGCATGTGCTTGGGAGAGCGGGGCTCCACCTCACTGAGCGGAGCAAAGATATTTTTGCCAGTAGGATAGCTGACCTCATTAGGAGGGCTTTAAACTAAAAGTGAGCTGTCGCGGCTGGGCGTCCCCAAACTGGTTGTAATTGGCATTGACTCCATGATTCACAGAAGGCTGATCGATCTCTTTAATATAAAATAAATAAATATATCATTATTAAGAAACCCATTGCTTTTATAGACAGTGAGGATACACCTGGACCTAATTGGTCCTCCAATCCAAACACCATCGCCATTGGCTAATTAAGAAACCACCCTTTGGCAAACAAATCTCCATAACACATTCCACATGTTCACAATAAGAGGTGCAGCAAGTGAAGATAAGAATTGTTTCTCATTCTTTTCTCTGACCTTCTCACAGCCTTCCTCAGAAAGGCCTGGGAAAGTTATGTGTTGCTCTCTGTGGCCAGAGAGCTGCTGCCACAGTGAGGGCGTGAGGAGGGAGAGAATAATCAGCAGCCCTGTGCGGGAGTGATGGACAGGGTCAATGAACAAAGGGCAGGGCAAGAGCTCCAGTACCTGAGAGTCCCCCTTAGAACCTGAAGGCAGCGGTGGATGTCACAGCTGCAAAGTGTGCCCAGCAGAAAGATCTCCTTGGACGCGTAAGTTTTAAAAGAGGAGATTGACAGGAATCCAGGTACACGGACAGGAGTTCAATGCCAGGTATTGTACGCTGTCCCAGGCTAACCGACGTCCTGCCTTCAGAGTGCACAAAAGAGAGGTAAGCCAGAATGTAACCTCGAGGTGACTGACACAAGTAACTCCTGAGATGAAGGAGACCGGATGCACTTCTGTGCTCAGGGTAGAAGGAAGAACCCTCCCCCATCTCCTGAAGTGCCCCTACATAACAGACAGGATGCTCCTGGTTTGGAGACTGAAGAGCACATGAGTAATGGACGGGACCCAGGACAAAGCCAACCATGCAGAGCTGACCTAACCACCTGCCCACGTTAGAACCAGTGCGACCAGAGAAGCACATAAAGGTATTAGTAATTGGAGATTTCCTCCTGAGAAACACTGAGACACCCATTTCCCACCCAGACGATTTCTCTAGAGAGCGCTGCTGCCTACCAGGAGCTCGCATTCACGGTGTCACTGAGAGGCTGCTGAGGCTGGTGAACCCTACAGGTTATTGCCTGCTCCTACTCTTCTCTGTAGTTTCAGATAAGGCAACTTAGAGCCCTCTCAGGAGTCTATTATGTCTGTAGGAGCGATGCAAAAAGGATGGGGAGCACAGGTGATGGTCGGCTCTGGTGGTGTCCAGTCTGAGGAAGGGGTCCAGGAAGGAGGAGACGGACTGAACAGCTGAATGCCGGGCTGCGTAGCTGGTGCCATACTCAAGGTTTTGGCTTCTATGATCATGGATGTACCTTTAAGAAGCCGGGTCTGTTGGGAGCTGATGGGATTCATGCGACCAAGCGGGGCGAGATCGTCTTTGCCGGTAAGCCGGTTAGACTTACAAGGAGGGCTTTAAACGAGACTCAGCAGGGAAAGACGATGGAGTTCTGAGCAACAGAGAAGAGCCAGGGGCTGGTGATGTGTTGGGAACCAAGAGGGGAATACTTGAGAAATGCTGCAAAGGAATTGGGGCTTGATCCTTGTCCAAAAAAGTGACGCAGTCGACAGCCCAACGGAAGTGCCTCTGTACCAATTCATGCAGCATGCATAAGAGAGAGGAGCTGGAAACCACTGTGCAGCCGGAAAGCTAACAATGTAATCACTATGGTAGAAATGTGCTGGGACAACTCAAATGACTGGAGCTGTGCAATCAGTGGCTATAAACTGGAAGCAGGGACACACATTCTGGGAAGAATCTAAAGATGCCGCCCAGGTCTGTAGGGATGGGATCAGAAAAGCTCAGGCAAAGCTGCAGCTGACTATGGCAGGGGATGTAAAGAATCGGACAATGGGCTTCCACAGGTGCATTGGTCAGAAAATAAGACTAAAGAAAGGGTACGCAACCCACGTGCCCCCTCCCTCCCCCCCGCCCCCCGCTGCTGATAAATAAGCCAGGAAGTCTAGTGGCCAGCAACATGGAGAAGGCTGTGGTACTCGGTGATTCATTTTTCTCTGTTTTCACAGGCACAGTTACCACACCTCTTGAGACCCTGAACCTCAAGGCAGGGACTTGGGGAACAAAATCCCTTCCATCATAGGAAACGATCTCTTTTGAGACCACCTGAGGAACCTGTGGATACACAAGTCCTGCACCTCTGGGGAGGCGCAACCCCATGCACCAGTACATGCTGGAGGCCGTTTGGCTGGAAAGCAGCTTTGCAAAATAGGACAGTGTGTCCTTGCCTGAAAGGCGGCCAAGGATATCCTTAGCCCGATATAGAGGAAAGCAGGGTTCATATATGTATATATGATACAAGACAGTTGAGCGGATCATTCAAGGTGGTCACTGTCCCCGGGGGTGCAGGGCACCAAAGAGCACCCTTGGGCAGCTCTGGGGACACTGCCTATTTTTTTAGAAGCCTCCTATCCAGCTTAACGCAAATCCTACTCTCCTGAGCCCTCAAGCCAGCAGTGCGGAACGCACGCTTTGCATTTTATTTGCTTCCAGGAGACGTGCAGCTTAGAAATGTCTGCAATGGAAGTGGGGCTTTCAGCAAACAATGTAGAGCAACTTCTGTTGTTTTTTCAAAATGTCCTGAGAAGTTAAAGCCAGGCCTGCCCTGGCCAAAGCAGTCATTTGACTGGAGGGAGCAGCACCAAAAAGGGACAGGCACCTTTGGGGTGGACTCGATGTGGTAACAAATAACAAGCAACAGTACTTGTAGCTACTACAGCGTCTTCTGCGACCTCGTAGCCCGCCCTCAGGGTCGCAGCACTACACGGGACAGATCCCTCCGCGCCCCGCGGGCGCCAAGTCGACGAGGGCGGACTCGCCAAGGGGGCGGGGGAAAGCGAAAATGGCAGGCGAGACAGCAAATGGAGACGCGGGCCACGATCCGTCGGCCCAATGGGCGCCGCGGAGGGCTCGGCTTAGTGGAGGAAGTGTCGGGGCGGCCACGGGCGTTGTCCTTGGCTGGCGAGAGTGTCGGCGTGCCGGCCTGTGGCCCTGGTGGTGCCACTACTGTCTTCGGAAAGATTATCGGCAAGGCGTTTCTCTGGTGTCGTTAGCGACGAGGACGAGGAGGTAGCCGCACCCTTGCTCTGTGCGCGGTTCCTCTTCCCTTCCCCCTCCTCCCCCTACCCCCTCCTCCCGCGCTTGCAGGCATCTGAGCCGAGGACCGGTGTGCGGTGCCCGGGCGCGCGGCAGGGTGCTGCTGCTGCGGGTGGGTGCAGGGACGGGGGACGGACGGGGCCTCTCTGGGTTGTGGCGCTCTCTACTGCACCATCCCCTAAACTTGTTCTGAGCCGCACCCCCACCCCTCCGGCTGCCGCGGGCCTACTGGGTTGCTGGTGTTGTCCGGACTCGCCTCGCATTTCACCCCCACCGTGTCGTGTGCGCGCGTAGAGAAGGGCCTCTGACGGTAACTTGGCCTCAATGTGTCTCCTAACAGCATCGAAGAGGTTTCGCAGCTTCACTCTGCTGGGCTGTGATTCTGAACCCACAAGCTGGATTATTAGGGCAAGGAATTACGGCTTTCTCTAGTTAAAAAAATAAAATAAAATAAAAAATTACAAAGTGGTCATCCTGCAGGCTGCAAAGGCTTTCCAGAACTTGTTTCTGTGGGGAAGTAAGACCGTGATAACAGCATTCTTGCAAGGGTCACTAGTGTTGGTGCTGGAAACTAGAGTGAGCTGCTTAGCCCAGGGGGAAACCAGTACAGCCGTTGCCTATGCGATGTTAACTTTAAGGTAATATCCCATATGACTTGGTTATTAAAATGCTAACGTTCAGTTAACAGGGATGCCTTTTGCTTTTAAAGGCAGAGCTTGCATGCAGTATAGAAGACAGACTCATCCTATGCACTTGCAGGCTGCCTGTCATTATGCGTGTGTTCGATACTTGAGCTCCCTGTCCTGTGGGAAATGAATGGCCGCTGCTCTTCCACTTCACTAAACTCTTTGATGATTCAGTTAAGCCATTTGTCTCCAGTCTCTGCATGGCCCACATCCAGTAGAAAAACTGCTTAGGAAACAATCAGCCCGAACTAAAACATACCGGAGGTTGTTAATTGCAAGTAGTGGCCTGTCTCCTTAGCCCATTGTCTTGCATGACGAATCCCACTTCTGGAGGGGGCTCTGTGAAGATGTCGTGTTTTGGGTATAGAAAGCATTATAATAATGCAAGAAAAATCAATGTTCTGGCTGGTGTTTGGGTATCTGGTAATCTGCTTCTGTAGGAGTTCAGCGGGGCAGATGGGTTTGCATAAGCTCTTACCTTTCTCTAAAGCCGGTTATGTTTTAACTGTTTAATCTTCCTCCAGTGCCGTACGTTCCATGATCTTTTGCCCCTAGACGGGACGCTTTTCCTAGTCATGCCTAAGGAGCCAATTATCGAGTTGTCTGAAGCAGGAGGTTCTGGTGAATCTGTAAGTACTGTGTGAGCTTTCTGTATGCTAAACTGTACCTGTAGATAGTTCCTCATTTACTGGACTCTTTCCTCTGCCCCCTTTCCCCCTTGATAGGGCACAGTAGGCTCCTTTGGGTTTTCTGGCGCTGTCATCTTTTTGCCTCTAGCTTGTAATGGAGTTGAGCTTTTTGACTAAAAGCAGTGCTATCAAGCAGTACTGGTCCCTGGGTATGTATTTCTGGTGCAAAATGCAGTGTTGTTTTGGAGCGCAGTCTGGTGCCTATTGCCGTGGTTTAGAGTAAGAGTAGTAGAACTTCTAACATGCAGAAGAGCGCTTGGGGTTTTTGGCAGGTCAGGGGCAAGGAAGGACAAAGCTGGTTGAGAGGTGCTGGATTTTTTGCTTTTAGCTATGAAAGCCATGTTGAAAGACTTTGTAAACCTACGCAAAAGGCAGCGTAAAGTTTCTTTTCCACCAGGGTTGGTTATGTTGCCTGAAGACACAATGGGGGCTTTAACCCTGAGACAAAGTCTGCTTGCGTGGCTGTTTTGTAGTCCTTTGCTGTTTAGCTTGAGAAAAATTGCCTAGCTCTCTGTGGCCCCTATGGCGTGCATAATTGGTCTTGGTGACTTTGCTTGGAACGCTTCAGTTGCCGGCAGTCGGACGGGCATTAATTTGACATGCAATGGTTGAATTGCTAGGAATTGGCTAGCTGCTTTCGCTGGGTGGTTCTCTGCTCTCGTTCCTTCCCTTCCTGCCCTCTTTATGTCTTCCTTTTTCGTTTAATTTTACTTATTTATGGGTTTGTACTTCCTTCTCCAGCTTCTTGGGCATGTAATGATTGTTGGCGAGATGTGTGTTGCTCACCTGGGCCTGACCAATGGATTCCGGATGGTTGTGGATGAAGGGCCCGAGGGTGGGCAGTCTGTCTATCGCATGCATCTACCCGTTCTGGGTGGCCGTCAGTTGGGCTGGCCGCCTGGCTAAGATTTTAGCACCGCAGGAGTTGCTGCAAGTGTACAAATCACCACTGAATGGATTTCGTCTGTTGCCCATCAATCTAGCGGCTTTTGATGTGTAATATTTTTTTTTTTTTTTTGCCGTGTGTCTGTGGAAGGTAATAAAAGCTTTGAGCAGCAGTTGCACAATAAAGATTTGTCATGGGGATATCACCTCCGTGTTGCGTGTCTTACTGAGGGGAAGTAGTTCTGCAAGTTCAAACGGTGTCTCCCTGGAATGCAAGTAGTGGAATGTTTCAGCCAGGTAACAGCATTTCAGAGATAGGTAGTGATTGGCCTGTTTGTGTGAAGCTGGAAGCGCATCTTGTAGGAAGCAAAGTCTTAGCTCTTTGGCAGTGGTACGCCAACGTAGTAGGCTGCAGCTAAAACTGTAGAAGATACTGTGTGTGAGGCTGCATGCATGCTTTCCGAGGGTGTTTTCATCGTGGTGCCCTGTGTTGGAAGCATGCACCTCCTGTTGGACCTGGGTGTCCTGGTAACAGGAGTCGGGGTGCCAGTTTGGCACTATGTGCATGTCAGCAAACTGTATTGTACCACCCTCTGTCATTCCTGATGAACTGCCAATGATGGATCACTTGCAGTAGCTGCCTCCTGTACCCCCAACACCTCAGGCTACAAAGATGAGTGTTAAATGAGATAAGGGAGAAGAGGTAAACCTTCAAAGGCAGGGTAGTGTTTCTTTTCTTCACACAAATGACTCAGCCCTGATAACTCCCCTCTGGGGAAGCACCGGCACATTCCCACCCAGCCTGCGGGGTCATCTCTGCTAATGGGCCATAATGGACTCAATGGCACTAGGATAATAGGCAGCTGCAAGGACTTAGACCATCATAGACTCCCAGAATATCCCATGACTCACAGTATTGCATTCCTCCACTGTAAAACTCCCTGTCCTGGGGGAGGTACTGAGCATTCTCACCTGAACCTGAGCATATATATAATCCTTGGGTTTGGGGACTTGGGGCACCACCATTTGATGGATCCGGGGGAAGACCAGAATTTCAACAGTACTGTGACCCTCACCTTACGAACAGTGTGCCAATTTATACTCCGACTCTGTGGGTTAAAACCAGTTTTCTCTGTATCATTGTATTTTTTGTAATCTCGAATAAATTGTAACTCTGACCTGTAATCTCTCTTGAGGTAGTTGAATGGGATTAATTTCTCCTGCCGGTTTACTTTTAAACCAGCACATCTTTTGGGGCCCAGTGTGAGGCTCGAGAGAGGTCGGAATTGCAGTTTTGTTCTATAGCATTTGTGTATTGGGGTATAGCAACTTTCCTGGTCATCCTGTTTCTCGGTGTATTCACGTGCGTGTTGTGCCCTGTACATATTTCTGCATAGGGGGAAGTATTTGCCCCTCATGATGCTCTCTTTACGATCAGGAGAGGAATCAAAATTGCTTTGCTGATTTACTGCGTTTATGGCATGATAACATCAGCGGCACTGAGTTTCATTTGGAATGTGTATTCAGTCTTGTTTGCCTGTCCTAGTCTGGGCTGCTACCTCTGGGGCCTCATTGAGAGTGTCACCCAGCCTGATGCCTTGGAGTGGCTACCTGGAACAGAGGCTAGACAAGGTTTAGGAGGATAAAAGTAGGTATTTATTATGGGCCTTCAAAAGGTACACCTTGGGCAGTCAGAAGCCTCAGAGGCTACACCCAAGATGGACGATGGTGATGAGTTTTTCAGACAGATATAAGTTTGGTCCATTTACATATCAGGGGTTAATCCTCTAATTACAGCTTCAGTTAATGAAGTCATATGCCCCCAGTTTGCTCGCCGCCCCCAGTTCACTTTTGCTTATACTTTCCGGGGCCTGAGGCAGTAGGGTGTCCTTGGATCTCAGGCCTAGATGGGTTGTTTTGTCTGACTAAAATGTGGACACAGTTAGCTAACACTTTATATGGAGTTCAGAGTTCTGCACTAGTGCAGTACAGGATTTGAAGAATATAAGGCATCAAGCCTGTGGGGTGAAGAGGAGAGAATGTTTTTTTTCCAGCCCTTCAGGCCTGCTACAACAGTTTTTGAGAATGTTGAGTTCCCTCTAGATGTTAAGGACAGCATAACCTTCTTGTTAGTTCTGCTAAGTTTTCCCTATACGGCTTGCCCTGTCTACACCATGTTTAGAGTCAGGACACAGGCTTCTAGGGAATTTGTCTGGAGACCTGCCCTGGGAGCAGATCATCCTGAGTGGCATGGGATGTCGAAGGAGATGGGCCAGTATTTTATAAAATTTCTCTCTTCCAATGGTCTGGAAGTTCACCTCTGAACAACTGCAAGGACCCTGTTAAGAGATTTAGTTATGTGAAGGGAAAAGGCTCTTGACAGCTCCAGAGATGGACAACTCACAGCAACACGCCGGGCCCTGATCATTGCTTACCAGACACTGCTTGGTATGGTACAACACTTTCCGGAGGAGGAGAAAAGAAACAACTCAACAGGAACCATGTCCACACAAACCACATCTGAGCCAGAGGGAAAAGGAAACAAATCAACAGGCACCGTATGCATGCAAGCCATTGCTGAACCAGAAGGACAGCCTAAGCTGGTAGCAGTCGCCCTTGTTCAGAAAAGACAATCTGCATAGTGAGTGACGAGGAAGAGTCAGGACCTTCACATCCAGCAGAAGAGACAGAGCCAGAAAACGTCACTCGATCCCAATCCCTGGGCAAGCTGCGTGAGCTGCGTAAAGAGTTCACACGCGAGTCAAATGAGTCCATATTGACCTTGCTGCTCTGAATCTGGGATGCCATGGCTGATGATACAATTCTAGATGGTAGCGAAGCCAGGCGACTGGGATCCAGTGTCCGGGGGTGTGGCTATTGACCGGGGGATTGGGAAAAGACAGGAAACTTTGAGCCTCTGGCGACGACTGCTGTCAAGTGTGAGGGAAAGACACCTTTGTAAAGGAGGATCTCCATGTGCCGCGAGGACAGTGGAACATGATGGAGCAAGGTGTCCGATGCCTGAGGGAATTAGTTGTGCTGGAGATCCTTTTTCTCAGAGGACAAGGGATTCCCTAAAAGTCTAGACGGTGTCCAGTACGCAGCACAAATGTGGCTGAAATTCGCTCAGCTCGGGTCAGAAATATATTCCTGTTACTTAGCGACGCTGCAATGGAGGGAGGGAGAAGATAAGGTGGGTGCATTGGTTAGTAAACTCAGCATTTATGAAGACACTGTCGCTGCCCCGTTACGGGCCCACGTCTCACCGGTGGAAATGAAACTGGCTGAGCATGTCTGGAGCCTGGAAGAGAAAATTGAAGAGGGCTACAGAAACTAAGAGAAGTGCTTAGGGAGGGAATCTTCCATATCTCGCCAGGACAGACGAGAGTCTCTGCTATTAGGAGCAGGCATCCCCCAGCTAAGGAGAGATTGTACGCTCCACGAGAGTATACTCCCGGCAGCATAGGAGTGATGATGTTATGTGCAATCCTCTTGAAGCGACCTCCTGGTCATATTTAAAGGAAGGGAACAATAAGTACCGTGTCCAGAACTAGAGAAGCCCTGCCTCTAGCCAGGTAAAGGAGAGGGTCTATTGGATTGTGTTGATCCGATGGCCTGGCACATCAGACCCCAAAAAGTATAAGTCTTTAGTTGACACTGGCACACAATGTACTTTAATGCCATTGAGAAATGTGGGGGCAGAATCCATCTCTTATTTCTGGGGTGACAGGGGTATCCCAACAGCTGACTGGACTGGAAGCTGAAGTGAGCTTGACCAGGAAGGAATGGCACAAACACCCCATCGTGACTGGTCCAGAGGCCCTGTGTATCCTTGGCATAGATTACCTCAGAAGTGGGTATTTCAAAGACCCAAAAGGACACCGCAAGGAGAGGCAAGGCAAAAGCTCTAGTAGCTGATTTGCCGCTGGCAGAGGCCGCTCTGATGCGAGCTTGGAACCTCCCCAGGTGGCCTGGACTGGCACCTAGATGAGAGAGGAAAAGGGGGTGCTTCCCATTTCAAAAAGGTTCCTGCAAACTCACGGGGGTGGCAGCTGGTCTCAGTGCTAGTAGTGGTTGAGGTGCGGGCGGCGGACAGCTGACGGCTGGAATCTTCTCATCAGCAGCGGGCACAGGTGGGGAAGGTAGGCAGAACTCAATCGTAGTGCTGAGTTGCAGCGCAGCAAAGTCCCGGGTCGGAGCGCACAACCTCTCACGGCACCATGCCGCAGACAGTTTGCAGATCCCCTGAGTGGAAGAGCCCACCCCCCCCCCCCCCCCCCAGGTAAAACTTCCCAACCCCCACTGGAGAACTGTAGTATCATAGACCAGCCCAGGTGTGAAGGGACCTTGAAAGATCATTTGGTGTAGCCTGTTGTGGGAAAGGGAGCCTAGATGAGATTATTTAGCACCCTGTCCTATCGCATCTGGAAAACCTCCAGCAACGGGGACTGGTGCAACTTGTGCCCGTTGTCCGTTGTCTTCTCCACGTGGCTCCCTTGAACTACTGGAATACTGTGTGGAGGTTCCCCCTGAGCCTAGGTAGGTGCCTAACATTTTGCAACTAATTCCTTTGTCATTGCTAGCCTTCATGCAGCTGCTAGCTGCTTTTAGATGTTCCTCCACAGCTTTTGGATCATGCTGAGCCCATTTGCCTGAGTATTTAGGACTTAGGCTTATTCGCTGCTTCTGTAAGTATTCAACGATATCTCTTGCCATCCCTCTGACTATGCCAATTGGTGCAAACGGGTGTTTTAGGTCGCTTAGAATCGCCAGAAAAAGTATCAGCAAAAGCAGGTTCTCCAGCCCTTTGGGCATCTTCATGGCCCTCCTTGGGACGCTCTCCAGTCTGTCTGCCTTTTTTATTGAATTCTGGGGACCAGAACTGGACACAGAGTGCGGCCTGCAGGCATGGCCTCTGTGAGAAGAGGCCAGGGTCTGCTCTGTGCTAGACGCAGCTAGTTTTCACCAGCTCGGCACCAGACTTCCCTGAGAGCCAAAGCTGAGCAACTCAGCAGAGCTGGTGGCACCCCTGTGTAAGCATATTTAAGAGAGGGTAAAGTGCTGTCTGGGGCGGGTATTTCCCTGCTGCCCTTAGATCTGGCAGGTGGCTATGTCCTGAAGGAACTTTTTCATCTTATTGTCTCCTCCTGTCCTATTGAGAAGGGGCGGTGAGAGAACAGCTGGTTGAGCCCCTGGCAGCCCGCCAAGGTCTGACCTCATAAAGCCTGAAAGGCATATTCTTCCTTGTAGAAGGGGGTGTGTGGCTTAGAGATTTTAGGAACAGGGAAATTAATTAGGGACTGAATGTTGATTTGAGTGAAGGGCGGGTGTTATTTCTATTGGTTTTCCCCCCCTCCACGCAGCCCCCCGAATGAATCCGACTAGCTCAGAGATAGGGGCTGTGAGGGGAGGAAATAGCATGGGAGAGGGAAAGGTATACAGAAGAGGCTCCTTACCCCAGGGTGTTGGAACAGCTCTCTTTATTCTGTGGTGTCCATGGAGAGCGGGGCAAAAGAGAAAGAGCAGGAAGTTTCAGGGGTCTATATAGGTTTTGGACAGGGTGGGCACTCCTGGCTCCCCGCCAACCCCATTGGGGCAGGAAGGAGGATCCAGGGGTTATCATGATCAGAGCCACAGAGGCCCTAGGAAAGGGGGGACAAAAGGGTGTCCAGGAGCTCACCGTAACACCTCCCCCTTATTTGTTTAACAAGGTTACAGGAATTCACTGGGCTCAATTCAACCCCGAGTATGGGTTTCCCACCACCCCATGTTGGTGGCGTGGTCAGGCCTCCTCAGGTTAGCCAACTCTATGTGGTTGACCTCTGAGGTAGAAGGTATGAGGCCCTTGATAGCTTTGAAAATCAAGTGACGCAGGATCCCGAACGCTAGGGTTACAAAGAACAGAATAACAAAGACTAACAAAATTGATCTAACTACAGATGTCCACCACCCCGTGAATCCCCATCCCTTGAACATTCTCTTCATCATTTGCTGGATGACAACTTGCATGGGGTTCATCACAGGGTTGAGTGGGAGGTAGGTTTTCTCTAAAAGGGAAGAACAAACATTTTAAGAACATGTTAAAGCTTCTGTTTCTGCCAGAAGGAATTCCTGCCTAGGAACTTTCTTCTTCTCCCATCCGGCGGCGTCTTCTCTTTGAAGCATCAGATACTTGCTTCTTGTCCCCTTCTGCTTGACCTGGATTCTTGGGGACAAAAGGTTTCACCCACTTCTGGGGAATCCACCGAGGGCCTGAGGGAGTAGCTACACACGCATAGCCACGACCCCAGGTCACAAGTTCATAGGGACCCTTGGTTTCCCAGGTTTCTGGATCCCTAATCAAGACCGGTGGATGCTGAGACAATTTAAACTGCTTGCCACTGTTAAAGTGACGTACAACCGGTGGACTCATATTTTCGAATGAACAATTCAGAAAATTGATAGTAAACATAGCTTTACAGAGCTTCTCTCGTGGAGACATCCACGGAGCTGAGCTGTTTTGTTTTTTCAATACCTGCTTGAGCGTCTGGTGTGCACGCTCGACTACAGCTTGACCTGTGGGGGAGTGGGCAATGCCAGTCTTATGTTCCACTCCCCACTGCTGGAGAAATTCCAGGAACTCCTTGGATACATATGCTGGGCCATTATCTGTTTTGATCATTTTTGGCACCCCCAATACTGAAAATGCTTGTACTAGGTGTTGTTTGACATGTGCAGCCTTTTGTCCTATATGGGCAGAGGCATACACTGCACCTGAGAATGTGTCCACGCTTACATGAACGCATTCAAGGCGACCAAAACTCTGAATGTGTGTGATGTCTGTCTGCCATACCTCACAGCTGCTAAGGCCTCTGGGGTTTACCCCCATGCCTAAGGATGGCACCGCCTGGAGCTGGCAATTAGGACAGTTGGTCACAATGGCTCGGGCCTGACTCCCTGTTAGCTGGAACTGTCGAATCAAACCTGGTACATTTTGGTGGTAATGCTCGTGACTCAGCTTTGCCTGTTGGAAAACATCAGGGAGACTTGCCTTTTCAGCTGGTGCAGCGAAGGAGTCCGCTCTTTGGTTCCCCTCTGCAATCTCACCTGGCAAATCAGTGTGTGACCTCACATGCATCACAAAGAATGGATGCTCTCGGTGCGAGATTAAATAAATTAGCCTTGAGAGTAACCTGAAGAGATGTTCATTTTCTATTTCTCTGAGCACAGCCTGCTCCGCCCTGGACACTATACCTGCCACATAGGCAGAGTCTGTCACCAAGTTGAACGGCTCGGAAAACCTCTCAAAAGCTCTCACCACTGCAGCCAGTTCAGCCACCTGGGGGGATCCCTCCACAAGCTCAACATCAGCTTCCCAATGCTGAGTCTGTGGATTTCTCCAAGTCATCACCGACTTGTGGGAAGCCCCAGAGGCATCAGTGAACACTGTGAGAGCTCTGAGTGCCCTCCGGCTCCTTTTCTCTTGAGGAATCAGGTGGAATTCCTCATTGAACAACTTGTGAGACGGGGCATGGACTGATATTTGTCCCCTATAGCTGTCCAGAGATAGCTGGAGACTGGCACTGCTCTGGAGCAAATGCTCAAACATCCCTTTGGTCAGCCTCTCAGGAGAGTTCCTTCCCTCCTCAGAAAGCCTGACTGGAAGGTGAATACATGCAAAGTCACACCCTGCTAATTCACACAACCTCACCCTGGCCTTCTGAATCAGCTTTGCTATCAGCTCTTGTGGCCTAGTGATGGTTTTGGATCTTTGGAACGATAGGAAAACCCATTCTATGATTAAGAGTGGGTCCTTCTGCCCCTTGATCCATTGGAAAATCAACCCATGCAGGTGTGGGAGCTTTCCTAGAACAATGAACTGGAAAGGCAGATTTGGGTCACATCGATGTGCCTGCCTTTCTGACAAGGCCTTCTGTACCTTTTCGATTGCTGTCTTTGCTTCTGGAGTCAGTTCCCTGGGGGAGGTCAGCTCCCTCTCCCCCTTCAATAAATTGAAAAGAGGTTCCAGGTCCTCGTTTGTGAGGCCTAGCCAGGGCCTTACCCAATTTAAAGACCCACACAGCGAGTGGAGGTCTGCTAGTGTTCTGGGGTTGCAATTTATCTCCAATTTCTGTGGGACAATAGTCCTTGCAGAGATTTCCAGGCCCAGGTATCTCCAAGGTGGCATTCTTTGAACTTTGTCTTCCTGCAATTTGAATCCAGCAGAGGTTAAAACTTTAACCACTAGGTCAAGTGTATATTGGAGTATAGAGTCATTGGGAGCACACACAAGCACGTCATCCATATAGTGTAGGATGATGGCATCCTTTCTCTCTGCACGTACTGGAGACAGTAGTGCTGCTACATACTGTTGGCATATGAAAGGGCTGGATTTTAGACCTTGGGGCAAAACTTTCCAGTGGTAGCATTTCATCGGTGCTTCTCTATTGACTGTGGGAACAGAGAATGCAAACCTCGGGGCATCTTCAGGGTGCAATGGAATTTGGAAGAAGCAGTCCTTTATATCTAACACAGCCAATTTCCAGTCCTGGGGAAGCATAGCTGGACTCGGCATCCCCGGTTGGAGAGGTCCCATGTCATCCACAATCTTGTTTATCTCTCTGAGATCATGGAGCAATCTCCATTTGTCCTTCCCAGGCTTCTTTATTACAAAGACTGGGAAAATCCAAGGGCTGTCTGTTTCTTGCAGGTGTCCTTGAGCCACCTGCTCCTCCACAAGTTTTTCAAGCGCCTCGAGTTTTTCTCTACTCAAAGGCCACTGTGCTACCCACTTTGGGGTGTTATCCAACCACTTTAACTTGTGGGCATGGCGCTCCACAGTGGCGACTCCCGAAAATCCTGGGGTGTCTTAGGAATGATTAATTGGACTCCCCACTGGGACATGGTGTCTCTCCCCCACAGAGGAGCCTTATAGTCTGCCACAAACGGGCGAACACTTGCTGATTTCCCGTCAGGTCCCTCAATTTGCACTACATTTTTAGAAATTTTTGCCAATGTAGTTCCTCCTCTACCCTGAAGTTTGCCTGCCACAGGTTGCAATTCCCAGTGTGATGGCCACATGGTTTTGGGTATCACCGTGATGTCTGCACCTGTGTCCAGAACACCTTCCACATGAAGGTATTCTGACCCATGTGCTAGGTTGTATGTCATGGAGGGTTTGTCCTCTCCTACCACTTCCGCCCAGTAGACTTCTGGAGATTTTCCTTCTACTGTGATTTCCACTGGGATGGGAATGGCTTGTGCCAGAAGTTGCCCCTTTTCTAGATAGAATGGAGGGTGCAAGCAACGTGCCAACAGCATAAGGCTGGATATTTTTCCCTTAGTAGTACTGGGAACTATTTCGATCTCAGGAGGTGTGTATGCTGTGTCCCCAATAACAAAATACTCACTGTCCAGTTCTATATCGTACGCCTGCAGGTCCTGAGGGTTTTTTGATAGGTCCACCACAATGACTTTCCAATCAGTGTTTCTGAAATGAAATCCTTTGGCAGTCACTAAGCGTGGCCGGCCCAGTGGCTGCCAAACCTTGTTAGTAATACATTTTACATTCTTATTTTTCTCTCTCCCCCCATCATAGTATCCACCCTCCCCCTTATTTGTTAAGAGAGAGGTATCATCACATTTGTGTCCCACTATATTTATATCTTTGCGCGTAGCAGTGGGCACGCGCTGTGCATCTAGTTTTTTTGTTTGTTGATCTGTCTCTGGTTCTGGTTCTGAGGACAGTTCCTGGCAAAGTGTCCTGGTTTCTTGCAACGCAGGCAGATGATTTGCTGCAGCTGTTGTGATGATCTGGGTGGCTTCCTGGGGTTTGATGTAGCAGTGGCAACAGGCTGTAAGTCTGCTGGTGCTCTATGACTGACAGGAGTATCAAGCAGCTCTGCTTTCTTAGCGCAGGCCTCGATCATCTGGCCAAGAGTAGGTGCTGGATCAAGAGGAAGGCTGAGAAGAATCCTACGACAGGTCTCGTTGGCATTCCTCTGGGCCATTTCTTTAATCAACTCTGTTTGCACACTGGTGTGTTGCACCTGTTTTTCGACTTGGCTTCTCAAACGATCCACAAACTGCAAAAAACTCTCAGAAGGAAACTGTTTGATATTAACATAACTGCATTCAACCTCAGAGCCTGGTAATTGATACAGTGTCTTTTCTGCAGCAGTACAGATTTTTTCTAAAACTGATCTAGATAACAGTCTGGTTTGTTTTTCTGGACATTGTATGTCTCCTGTCCCACACAAATGGTGTATTGTAAGGGGCTGGCCATCCATGTCGGTGGCATCACTGGGTGTACGCTGTATTTCTTGCAACACTGTTTCCAAAGCCAATTTCCACTTACTTTCCCATATCTCATATTCAGAGGATGTTAGTAAACATTTAAACAAATCAGTTATATCTTTTGGCACCATTTCATTTGAATGGAATGTTGCCCTCATCAGACCCTTAAAAATCTCACTCGATCTCCCAAATTCTCTCTGAACCTTACAGATTTCTGGTTTGTCCCTGTATGGAAGAGGTTGGTATGTTCTTGTACCATTTCTTCTCCCTAAATAAACCACAGGAGCTACCGATGGTATAGGGTCCTCGATAAAGTCAGGCTTATGTCCCCCCGCGCCTCCCCCACCCCGGTGAGGGGCAGCTCGGCCCCCCCCCTCGGGCTGTCTGCTCCGCGGTGCAGACTCGGTCCCCGCCCCGGCTCTGAGCTGCGGGGCTGCTGTGCCCCGCCTCCGCCCTGCTCTGAGCCGCGGGGCTGCTGTGCCGTGTCCCCGCCCTGCCGTCCTCGGTGCTGGGGCTGGGAGGAGTGCAGTGGCCGGCCCCGCCCCTGTTCCCGGGGCAACCCGGGGGCTGGGACTGATAAGGAGTTGCTATGGGAGATAAGCAGGCGTCGGAGGAGGGGAGGGAGGAGGGGGTGGGGGCGGAGGGGGTGCCGGAGGGCAGGGGAGGCAAAGGAATGCGAGTGGGAGGGGGAGTGGGGGCTGGAGCGGCCAGCGCCTGTGAAACCACATGGCCGCCGCCATGATCTGGCCGCGTGTGTTCCAGAGATGCCGCGGAGCTCTTTAAGATAAACTCCGGGCTGTATCTCTCCGAAAAACAAGGTGTTATAGGGAGATAAGGGGTGGGTGAGGGGTTTTCAGGGCTGGGGTATTGAGGGGGTGGGTAGGAAGGGGAAAAGAGAGTGTTAGAACTGTGGATCTGCGTTTGCATGCTCTTTTCTGCTTCTAAAATATTTTTCCGTGCTTGTAAAAATATCGGAATAAATCGAGAAACTTTATGTTCACCATTTTCGACTTTTAAAGTTAATATCTGTCCAATCTGATTCCAAAAAGCAAGCGAATTCAGGTCTTGCACAGTAAAATTTGGTATTTCTGTCTGTAGCCAGCACACAAAACGCAGGAGGAGCTTTTTAGGGAATGATACATGGTTTAAGTTATTGCTAAGATGTGTTAGTATACTCTTCTGCTGCAGTGAAATGTTAGTACCCATGATTTTTAATTGTTTCACTGGTCTAGTCTCCACCAGAGCTAATAACACAGCACGAATGATTCGAATTTCCCTCCTTGGAAAACCCGAGCGGGGGGGCACAGGGGGACGGGCGCTCGTGCCGCCGCTGCCGGGGCGGCTTTAGCCCGTTCCTCCCGTGCCTGTTCCCCGTGGAACGTGGGTATGCGCAGCCCACCGGTTCCCGCTTACTCGCAGTAGGGTCCTGGCTCCCCCTCCCGCAAGCAGCCCCCCGCAGTCCCTTATGGTAATGTCTCCCCGCCAGGCGCGGTCCCGGGTGCCGCGTCGGAGAATTTACCAAGCCTGTGACTGCGGGATTCGTCTGTGAAACCCTCTCTGGGGGTTCCCTCTCCAGTCGGCCCTTCCTGGGTACTCAGGCAGAGGTCCCCGACTGTGCCCCGTGACTCAAAGCTTTTAAAAGCAGATAGAGTACCAGGGCAGTTGGCTGTCCCAAGAGCTTTCGACTCCCACCGAAATAGGGGGTCCAACTTCTTCGTGGGCTCAGAGCAGCACACGTTGGGGCGCCAACTGTTATTTCTATTGGTTTTCCCCCCCTCCACGCAGCCCCCCGAATGAATCCAACTAGCTCAGAGATATGGGGCTGTGGGGGGAGGAAATAGCATGGGAGGGAAAGGTATACAGAAGAGGCTCCTTACCCCAGGGTGTTGGAACAGCTCTCTTTATTCTGTGGTGTCCATGGAGAGCGGGGCAAAAGAGAAAGAGCAGGAAGTTTCAGGGGTCTATATAGGTTTTGGACAGGGTGGGCACTCCTGGCTCCCCGCCAACCCCATTGGGGAGGAAGGAGGATTCAGGGGTTATCATGATCAGATCCACAGAGGCCCTAGGAAAGGGGGGACAAAAGGGTGTCCAGGAGCTCACCGTAACAGGCGGGTACCAATCCGTCTTCTATAACTACAACTTCAGCAGCAAAGGACAGCTGAGAATCAGGCCCCAATGATGCTGGTTTGGGTGTTGCTAAGACGGAGTTCATTTCCGCATAGCAGCTCTCACAGTGCCATGTGTCACGTGAAAAAGGGAGGAGGCTTCCTTGACCCTTGGTGTGGGGGGATTTACTCAGTCTGTAGTGTTTAATTTGTCTGTGTTTCAGGAAGGTTGAGACCGTTGTGCCCGACCAGTCTGTCAGCATCCCGTTGTGGGGATCCTTCACTGAGCAGTCCTACTGGATCAGAGGCTGGTTCGACTGACTTAGGGAAACACACCAACAGTGTAAGGGAGACCCCTCAGCAGGTCTTCCCCTTTACCCACTGTGTTACCTGCTGCTGCCGACTGGTAGCGTTCGCCAAGGATTCACACTAACAGTTTACGGAATAGCACTCTTTATTAATATAAATTGTGACGGGTTACGGTTCGAAGATTGTCGGTGATAGTGTCTGACTGCAAAAATATATCTGAAGGAATATACAGACAAGCTCTAATCCCCAATAAAATGTTCAGCGTGCATAGAGTATGATTCTTATCCAACACGCATCTCTATGGGGGAGAAGACAGGTTGGAGCCCATCAACTGATCCCAGCAGCTATGATGGAGT
This sequence comes from Taeniopygia guttata, assembly GCF_048771995.1. Classification (NCBI taxonomy): domain Eukaryota; kingdom Metazoa; phylum Chordata; class Aves; order Passeriformes; family Estrildidae; genus Taeniopygia; species Taeniopygia guttata. Next base: position 17,086,515 of record NC_133064.1, read on the forward strand.
CTTCCCTAACTTTTCCCCATTCTCGACTTATTTTTATAGTATTTCTGTGTGTTTAGGTGGAGCTTGAGTGACCCTAGTCATGCATACTTTTGTTACTGATTGGTGTAAAATTCTCTTGCTTTGCTTTTAAAGATACAGTCAAAAAGAATATAGAGCACATGCCCAGTGAGGGGTGGTTGCGCTTTGGAGGTGGGTAACTTTGGGATGGAGGTGTACGTTAATATTATTATTAGGCTTTAATGAAGCAAGTTCACCTAAGGAGAGTGATTTCACCACAGTTGCTGCCTCAGCAGTAAGACATCTTCCCCTATCTCCCTTGGTTGACAGGTGGTATGCCGTTTATCAGCTGCAAAGTGCCGTCGAGTTCCCTTCCCTGCAAGGATTTCTGCAGAGCCTGGCCTTCGCTCTGCTCCACCCTCCGTTCCATCCCCCTTAGCAGGTGTGTGTGTGTATGGGGAATCATCACGGAATAGGTTTCAAACCATGCCAACTGCATTCCACCCAGGGAGCAGCAACTGTGATTTACCCTATAATTCCCGCACTGTTATAACTCCTGTGAGGATGCTAATATAACCCCTAAGTTTCCTCTAATTGAATCCCCAGTTACCGGTCCACAGGGTCCCCGGTCATTTTCCCACACCGAGCTTTGCACTGGTAGCTAGAAAGGTGTTGATCACACCCCAGCGTTTTGGCTACTGCTGGGCAGTGTTGGCACAGCATCAGCGCTGTCTCTCCAACATTCTGTCCCTCATCAGTAGGCTGGGGGTGGGCAAGGTCCTGGGAGGAGACACAACCAGGACAGCTGACCCAAACTGGCCAGAGGGCTATTCCATACCATATGACATCAGCCCAGAAATAAAAGCTAAGTTAAGGAGGGGGAAGGGGGCACATTCCTTATTTACAACGTTTGCCTTTCGGAGCAACCCCTACGCGTGCTGGAGCCCTGCTTCTTAGAAAGTGGTCGGACAGTGCTTGCTGATGGGAACTAGAGGATATAATTATTTGTTTTTCCTGTTTGCTTTTTCGTGCAAAAACCTTCTCTTTTCCTTTAGTAAACTGCCTTATCTCACCCTGTGAGTTGTTTTCCATCTTATTTTCTCTCTGTGTCAAGCTGAGAAGGGGGAGTGATAGAGCGGCTCAGTGGGCACCTGGCATCTGGCCAAGGTCAACCCACCACCGATGCTTTTGATGCCATCCAGGTGTTGCAAGATAAGGGCGCTGATAATGCGGGTAAATAATTGGCTGCAGAGCTGGTGCTTGCAACAGTGTTCTGGGTTCTATGAGCATGGGACCCTGTTTTTGGATCAGCATGTGCTTGGGAGAGCGGGGCTCCACCTCACTGAGCGGAGCAAAGATATTTTTGCCAGTAGGATAGCTGACCTCATTAGGAGGGCTTTAAACTAAAAGTGAGCTGTCGCGGCTGGGCGTCCCCAAACTGGTTGTAATTGGCATTGACTCCATGATTCACAGAAGGCTGATCGATCTCTTTAATATAAAATAAATAAATATATCATTATTAAGAAACCCATTGCTTTTATAGACAGTGAGGATACACCTGGACCTAATTGGTCCTCCAATCCAAACACCATCGCCATTGGCTAATTAAGAAACCACCCTTTGGCAAACAAATCTCCATAACACATTCCACATGTTCACAATAAGAGGTGCAGCAAGTGAAGATAAGAATTGTTTCTCATTCTTTTCTCTGACCTTCTCACAGCCTTCCTCAGAAAGGCCTGGGAAAGTTATGTGTTGCTCTCTGTGGCCAGAGAGCTGCTGCCACAGTGAGGGCGTGAGGAGGGAGAGAATAATCAGCAGCCCTGTGCGGGAGTGATGGACAGGGTCAATGAACAAAGGGCAGGGCAAGAGCTCCAGTACCTGAGAGTCCCCCTTAGAACCTGAAGGCAGCGGTGGATGTCACAGCTGCAAAGTGTGCCCAGCAGAAAGATCTCCTTGGACGCGTAAGTTTTAAAAGAGGAGATTGACAGGAATCCAGGTACACGGACAGGAGTTCAATGCCAGGTATTGTACGCTGTCCCAGGCTAACCGACGTCCTGCCTTCAGAGTGCACAAAAGAGAGGTAAGCCAGAATGTAACCTCGGGGTGACTGACACAAGTAACTCCTGAGATGAAGGAGACCGGATGCACTTCTGTGCTCAGGGTAGAAGGAAGAACCCTCCCCCATCTCCTGAAGTGCCCCTACATAACAGACAGGATGCTCCTGGTTTGGAGACTGAAGAGCACATGAGTAATGGACGGGACCCAGGACAAAGCCAACCATGCAGAGCTGACCTAACCACCTGCCCACGTTAGAACCAGTGCGACCAGAGAAGCACATAAAGGTATTAGTAATTGGAGATTTCCTCCTGAGAAACACTGAGACACCCATTTCCCACCCAGACGATTTCTCTAGAGAGCGCTGCTGCCTACCAGGAGCTCGCATTCACGGTGTCACTGAGAGGCTGCTGAGGCTGGTGAACCCTACAGGTTATTGCCTGCTCCTACTCTTCTCTGTAGTTTCAGATAAGGCAATTTAGAGCCCTCTCAGGAGTCTATTATGTCTGTAGGAGCGATGCAAAAAGGATGGGGAGCACAGGTGATGGTCGGCTCTGGTGGTGTCCAGTCTGAGGAAGGGGTCCAGGAAGGAGGAGACGGACTGAACAGCTGAATGCCGGGCTGCGTAGCTGGTGCCATACTCAAGGTTTTGGCTTCTATGATCATGGATGTACCTTTAAGAAGCCGGGTCTGTTGGGAGCTGATGGGATTCATGCGACCAAGCGGGGCGAGATCGTCTTCGCCGGTAAGCCGGTTAGACTTACAAGGAGGGCTTTAAACGAGACTCAGCAGGGAAAGACGATGGAGTTCTGAGCAACAGAGAAGAGCCAGGGGCTGGTGATGTGTTGGGAACCAAGAGGGGAATACTTGAGAAATGCTGCAAAGGAATTGGGGCTTGATCCTTGTCCAAAAAAGTGACGCAGTCGACAGCCCAACGGAAGTGCCTCTGTACCAATTCATGCAGCATGCATAAGAGAGAGGAGCTGGAAACCACTGTGCAGCCGGAAAGCTAACAATGTAATCACTATGGTAGAAATGTGCTGGGACAACTCAAATGACTGGAGCTGTGCAATCAGTGGCTATAAACTGGAAGCAGGGACACACATTCTGGGAAGAATCTAAAGATGCCGCCCAGGTCTGTAGGGATGGGATCAGAAAAGCTCAGGCAAAGCTGCAGCTGACTATGGCAGGGGATGTAAAGAATCGGACAATGGGCTTCCACAGGTGCATTGGTCAGAAAATAAGACTAAAGAAAGGGTACGCAACCCACGTGCCCCCTCCCTCCCCCCCGCCCCCCGCTGCTGATAAATAAGCCAGGAAGTCTAGTGGCCAGCAACATGGAGAAGGCTGTGGTACTCGGTGATTCATTTTTCTCTGTTTTCACAGGCACAGTTACCACACCTCTTGAGACCCTGAACCTCAAGGCAGGGACTTGGGGAACAAAATCCCTTCCATCATAGGAAACGATCTCTTTTGAGACCACCTGAGGAACCTGTGGATACACAAGTCCTGCACCTCTGGGGAGGCGCAACCCCATGCACCAGTACATGCTGGAGGCCGTTTGGCTGGAAAGCAGCTTTGCAAAATAGGACAGTGTGTCCTTGCCTGAAAGGCGGCCAAGGATATCCTTAGCCCGATATAGAGGAAAGCAGGGTTCATATATGTATATATGATACAAGACAGTTGAGCGGATCATTCAAGGTGGTCACTGTCCCCGGGGGTGCAGGGCACCAAAGAGCACCCTTGGGCAGCTCTGGGGGCACTGCCTATTTTTTTAGAAGCCTCCTATCCAGCTTAACGCAAATCCTACTCTCCTGAGCCCTCAAGCCAGCAGTGCGGAACGCACGCTTTGCATTTTATTTGCTTCCAGGAGACGTGCAGCTTAGAAATGTCTGCAATGGAAGTGGGGCTTTCAGCAAACAATGTAGAGCAACTTCTGTTGTTTTTTCAAAATGTCCTGAGAAGTTAAAGCCAGGCCTGCCCTGGCCAAAGCAGTCATTTGACTGGAGGGAGCAGCACCAAAAAGGGACAGGCACCTTTGGGGTGGACTCGATGTGGTAACAAATAACAAGCAACAGTACTTGTAGCTACTACAGCGTCTTCTGCGACCTCGTAGCCCGCCCTCAGGGTCGCAGCACTACACGGGACAGATCCCTCCGCGCCCCGCGGGCGCCAAGTCGACGAGGGCGGACTCGCCAAGGGGGCGGGGGAAAGCGAAAATGGCAGGCGAGACAGCAAATGGAGACGCGGGCCACGATCCGTCGGCCCAATGGGCGCCGCGGAGGGCTCGGCTTAGTGGAGGAAGTGTCGGGGCGGCCACGGGCGTTGTCCTTGGCTGGCGAGAGTGTCGGCGTGCCGGCCTGTGGCCCTGGTGGTGCCACTACTGTCTTCGGAAAGATTATCGGCAAGGCGTTTCTCTGGTGTCGTTAGCGACGAGGACGAGGAGGTAGCCGCACCCTTGCTCTGTGCGCGGTTCCTCTTCCCTTCCCCCTCCTCCCCCTACCCCCTCCTCCCGCGCTTGCAGGCATCTGAGCCGAGGACCGGTGTGCGGTGCCCGGGCGCGCGGCAGGGTGCTGCGGCTGCGGGTGGGTGCAGGGACGGGGGACGGACGGGGCCTCTCTGGGTTGTGGCGCTCTCTACTGCACCATCCCCTAAACTTGTTCTGAGCCGCACCCCCACCCCTCCGGCTGCCGCGGGCCTACTGGGTTGCTGGTGTTGTCCGGACTCGCCTCGCATTCCACCCCCACCGTGTCGTGTGCGCGCGTAGAGAAGGGCCTCTGACGGTAACTTGGCCTCAATGTGTCTCCTAACAGCATCGAAGAGGTTTCGCAGCTTCACTCTGCTGGGCTGTGATTCTGAACCCACAAGCTGGATTATTAGGGCAAGGAATTACGGCTTTCTCTAGTTAAAAAAATAAAATAAAATAAAAAATTACAAAGTGGCCATCCTGCAGGCTGCAAAGGCTTTCCAGAACTTGTTTCTGTGGGGAAGTAAGACCGTGATAACAGCATTCTTGCAAGGGTCACTAGTGTTGGTGCTGGAAACTAGAGTGAGCTGCTTAGCCCAGGGGGAAACCAGTACAGCCGTTGCCTATGCGATGTTAACTTTAAGGTAATATCCCATATGACTTGGTTATTAAAATGCTAACGTTCAGTTAACAGGGATGCCTTTTGCTTTTAAAGGCAGAGCTTGCATGCAGTATAGAAGACAGACTCATCCTATGCACTTGCAGGCTGCCTGTCATTATGCGTGTGTTCGATACTTGAGCTCCCTGTCCTGTGGGAAATGAATGGCCGCTGCTCTTCCACTTCACTAAACTCTTTGATGATTCAGTTAAGCCATTTGTCTCCAGTCTCTGCATGGCCCACATCCAGTAGAAAAACTGCTTAGGAAACAATCAGCCCGAACTAAAACATACCGGAGGTTGTTAATTGCAAGTAGTGGCCTGTCTCCTTAGCCCATTGTCTTGCATGACGAATCCCACTTCTGGAGGGGGCTCTGTGAAGATGTCGTGTTTTGGGTATAGAAAGCATTATAATAATGCAAGAAAAATCAATGTTCTGGCTGGTGTTTGGGTATCTGGTAATCTGCTTCTGTAGGAGTTCAGCGGGGCAGATGGGTTTGCATAAGCTCTTACCTTTCTCTAAAGCCGGTTATGTTTTAACTGTTTAATCTTCCTCCAGTGCCGTACGTTCCATGATCTTTTGCCCCTAGACGGGACGCTTTTCCTAGTCATGCCTAAGGAGCCAATTATCGAGTTGTCTGAAGCAGGAGGTTCTGGTGAATCTGTAAGTACTGTGTGAGCTTTCTGTATGCTAAACTGTACCTGTAGATAGTTCCTCATTTACTGGACTCTTTCCTCTGCCCCCTTTCCCCCTTGATAGGGCACAGTAGGCTCCTTTGGGTTTTCTGGCGCTGTCATCTTTTTGCCTCTAGCTTGTAATGGAGTTGAGCTTTTTGACTAAAAGCAGTGCTATCAAGCAGTACTGGTCCCTGGGTATGTATTTCTGGTGCAAAATGCAGTGTTGTTTTGGAGCGCAGTCTGGTGCCTATTGCCGTGGTTTAGAGTAAGAGTAGTAGAACTTCTAACATGCAGAAGAGCGCTTGGGGTTTTTGGCAGGTCAGGGGCAAGGAAGGACAAAGCTGGTTGAGAGGTGCTGGATTTTTTGCTTTTAGCTATGAAAGCCATGTTGAAAGACTTTGTAAACCTACGCAAAAGGCAGCGTAAAGTTTCTTTTCCACCAGGGTTGGTTATGTTGCCTGAAGACACAATGGGGGCTTTAACCCTGAGACAAAGTCTGCTTGCGTGGCTGTTTTGTAGTCCTTTGCTGTTTAGCTTGAGAAAAATTGCCTAGCTCTCTGTGGCCCCTATGGCGTGCATAATTGGTCTTGGTGACTTTGCTTGGAACGCTTCAGTTGCCGGCAGTCGGACGGGCATTAATTTGACATGCAATGGTTGAATTGCTAGGAATTGGCTAGCTGCTTTCGCTGGGTGGTTCTCTGCTCTCGTTCCTTCCCTTCCTGCCCTCTTTATGTCTTCCTTTTTCGTTTAATTTTACTTATTTATGGGTTTGTACTTCCTTCTCCAGCTTCTTGGGCATGTAATGATTGTTGGCGAGATGTGTGTTGCTCACCTGGGCCTGACCAATGGATTCCGGATGGTTGTGGATGAAGGGCCCGAGGGTGGGCAGTCTGTCTATCGCATGCATCTACCCGTTCTGGGTGGCCGTCAGTTGGGCTGGCCGCCTGGCTAAGATTTTAGCACCGCAGGAGTTGCTGCAAGTGTACAAATCACCACTGAATGGATTTCGTCTGTTGCCCATCGATCTAGCGGCTTTTGATGTGTAATATTTTTTTTTTTTTTTTGCCGTGTGTCTGTGGAAGGTAATAAAAGCTTTGAGCAGCAGTTGCACAATAAAGATTTGTCATGGGGATATCACCTCCGTGTTGCGTGTCTTACTGAGGGGAAGTAGTTCTGCAAGTTCAAACGGTGTCTCCCTGGAATGCAAGTAGTGGAATGTTTCAGCCAGGTAACAGCATTTCAGAGATAGGTAGTGATTGGCCTGTTTGTGTGAAACTGGAAGCGCATCTTGTAGGAAGCAAAGTCTTAGCTCTTTGGCAGTGGTACGCCAACGTAGTAGGCTGCAGCTAAAACTGTAGAAGATACTGTGTGTGAGGCTGCATGCATGCTTTCCGAGGGTGTTTTCATCGAGGTGCCCTGTGTTGGAAGCATGCACCTCCTGTTGGACCTGGGTGTCCTGGTAACAGGAGTCGGGGTGCCAGTTTGGCACTATGTGCATGTCAGCAAACTGTATTGTACCACCCTCTGTCATTCCTGATGAACTGCCAATGATGGATCACTTGCAGTAGCTGCCTCCTGTACCCCCAACACCTCAGGCTACAAAGATGAGTGTTAAATGAGATAAGGGAGAAGAGGTAAACCTTCAAAGGCAGGGTAGTGTTTCTTTTCTTCACACAAATGACTCAGCCCTGATAACTCCCCTCTGGGGAAGCACCGGCACATTCCCACCCAGCCTGCGGGGTCATCTCTGCTAATGGGCCATAATGGACTCAATGGCACTAGGATAATAGGCAGCTGCAAGGACTTAGACCATCATAGACTCCCAGAATATCCCATGACTCACAGTATTGCATTCCTCCACTGTAAAACTCCCTGTCCTGGGGGAGGTACTGAGCATTCTCACCTGAACCTGAGCATATATATATAATCCTTGGGTTTGGGGACTTGGGGCACCACCATTTGATGGATCCGGGGGAAGACCAGAATTTCAACAGTACTGTGACCCTCACCTTACGAACAGTGTGCCAATTTATACTCCGACTCTGTGGGTTAAAACCAGTTTTCTCTGTATCATTGTATTTTTTGTAATCTTGAATAAATTGTAACTCTGACCTGTAATCTCTCTTGAGGTAGTTGAATGGGATTAATTTCTCCTGCCGGTTTACTTTTAAACCAGCACATCTTTTGGGGCCCAGTGTGAGGCTCGAGAGAGGTCGGAATTGCAGTTTTGTTCTATAGCATTTGTGTATTGGGGTATAGCAACTTTCCTGGTCATCCTGTTTCTCGGTGTATTCACGTGCGTGTTGTGCCCTGTACATATTTCTGCATAGGGGGAAGTATTTGCCCCTCATGATGCTCTCTTTACGATCAGGAGAGGAATCAAAATTGCTTTGCTGATTTACTGCGTTTATGGCATGATAACATCAGCGGCACTGAGTTTCATTTGGAATGTGTATTCAGTCTTGTTTGCCTGTCCTAGTCTGGGCTGCTACCTCTGGGGCCTCATTGAGAGTGTCACCCAGCCTGATGCCTTGGAGTGGCTACCTGGAACAGAGGCTAGACAAGGTTTAGGAGGATAAAAGTAGGTATTTATTATGGGCCTTCAAAAGGTACACCTTGGGCAGTCAGAAGCCTCAGAGGCTACACCCAAGATGGACGATGGTGATGAGTTTTTCAGACAGATATAAGTTTGGTCCATTTACATATCAGGGGTTAATCCTCTAATTACAGCTTCAGTTAATGAAGTCATATGCCCCCAGTTTGCTCGCCGCCCCCAGTTCACTTTTGCTTATACTTTCCGGGGCCTGAGGCAGTAGGGTGTCCTTGGATCTCAGGCCTAGATGGGTTGTTTTGTCTGACTAAAATGTGGAGACAGTTAGCTAACACTTTATATGGAGTTCAGAGTTCTGCACTAGTGCAGTACAGGATTTGAAGAATATAAGGCATCAAGCCTGTGGGGTGAAGAGGAGAGAATGTTTTTTTTCCAGCCCTTCAGGCCTGCTACAACAGTTTTTGAGAATGTTGAGTTCCCTCTAGATGTTAAGGACAGCATAACCTTCTTGTTAGTTCTGCTAAGTTTTCCCTATACGGCTTGCCCTGTCTACACCATGTTTAGAGTCAGGACACAGGCTTCTAGGGAATTTGTCTGGAGACCTGCCCTGGGAGCAGATCATCCTGAGTGGCATGGGATGTCGAAGGAGATGGGCCAGTATTTTATAAAATTTCTCTCTTCCAATGGTCTGGAAGTTCACCTCTGAACAACTGCAAGGACCCTGTTAAGAGATTTAGTTATGTGAAGGGAAAAGGCTCTTGACAGCTCCAGAGATGGACAACTCACAGCAACATGCTGGGCCCTGATCATTGCTTACCAGACACTGCTTGGTATGGTACAACACTTTCCGGAGGAGGAGAAAAGAAACAACTCAACAGGAACCATGTCCACACAAACCACATCTGAGCCAGAGGGAAAAGGAAACAAATCAACAGGCACCGTATGCATGCAAGCCATTGCTGAACCAGAAGGACAGCCTAAGCTGGTAGCAGTCGCCCTTGTTCAGAAAAGAAAATCTGCATAGTGAGTGACGAGGAAGAGTCAGGACCTTCACATCCAGCAGAAGAGACAGAGCCAGAAAACGTCACTCGATCCCAATCCCTGGGCAAGCTGCGTGAGCTGCGTAAAGAGTTCACACGCGAGTCAAATGAGTCCATATTGACCTTGCTGCTCTGAATCTGGGATGCCATGGCTGATGATACAATTCTAGATGGTAGCGAAGCCAGGCGACTGGGATCCAGTGTCCGGGGGTGTGGCTATTGACCGGGGGATTGGGAAAAGACAGGAAACTTTGAGCCTCTGGCGACGACTGCTGTCAAGTGTGAGGGAAAGACACCTTTGTAAAGGAGGATCTCCATGTGCCGCGAGGACAGTGGAACATGATGGAGCAAGGTGTCCGATGCCTGAGGGAATTAGTTGTGCTGGAGATCCTTTTTCTCAGAGGACAAGGGATTCCCTAAAAGTCTAGACGGTGTCCAGTACGCAGCACAAATGTGGCTGAAATTCGCTCAGCTCGGGTCAGAAATATATTCCTGTTACTTAGCGACGCTGCAATGAAGGGAGGGAGAAGATAAGGTGGGTGCATTGGTTAGTAAACTCAGCATTTATGAAGACACTGTCGCTGCCCCGTTATGGGCCCACGTCTCACCGGTGGAAATGAAACTGGCTGAGCATGTCTGGAGCCTGGAAGAGAAAATTGAAGAGGGCTACAGAAACTAAGAGAGGAGCTTAGGGAGGGAATCTTCCATATCTCGCCAGGACAGACGAGAGTCTCTGCTATTAGGAGCAGGCATCCCCCAGCTCAGGAGAGATTGTACGCTCCACGAGAGTATACTCCCGGCAGCATAGGAGTGATGATGTTATGTGCAATCCTCTTGAAGCGACCTCCTGGTCATATTTAAAGGAAGGGAACAATAAGTACCGTGTCCAGAACTAGAGAAGCCCTGCCTCTAGCCAGGTAAAGGAGAGGGTCTATTGGATTGTGTTGATCCGATGGCCTGGCACATCAGACCCCAAAAAGTATAAGTCTTTAGTTGACACTGGCACACAATGTACTTTAATGCCATTGAGAAATGTGGGGGCAGAATCCATCTCTTATTTCTGGGGTGACAGGGGTATCCCAACAGCTGACTGGACTGGAAACTGAAGTGAGCTTGACCAGGAAGGAATGGCACAAACACCCCATCGTGACTGGTCCAGAGGCCCTGTGTATCCTTGGCATAGATTACCTCAGAAGTGGGTATTTCAAAGACCCAAAAGGACACCGCAAGGAGAGGCAAGGCAAAAGCTCTAGTAGCTGATTTGCCGCTGGCAGAGGCCGCTCTGATGCGAGCTTGGAACCTCCCCAGGTGGCCTGGACTGGCACCTAGATGAGAGAGGAAAAGGGGGTGCTTCCCATTTCAAAAAGGTTCCTGCAAACTCACGGGGGTGGCAGCTGGTCTCAGTGCTAGTAGTGGTTGAGGTGCGGGCGGCGGACAGCTGATGGCTGGAATCTTCTCATCAGCAGCGGGCACAGGTGGGGAAGGTAGGCAGAACTCAATCGTAGTGCTGAGTTGCAGCGCAGCAAAGTCCCGGGTCGGAGCGCACAACCTCTCACGGCACCATGCCGCAGACAGTTTGCAGATCCCCTGAGTGGAAGAGCCCACCCCCCCCCCCCCCCCCAGGTAAAACTTCCCAACCCCCACTGGAGAACTGTAGTATCATAGACCAGCCCAGGTGTGAAGTGACCTTGAAAGATCATTTGGTGTAGCCTGTTGTGGGAAAGGGAGCCTAGATGAGATTATTTAGCACCCTGTCCTATCGCATCTGGAAAACCTCCAGCAACGGGGACTGGTGCAACTTGTGCCCGTTGTCCGTTGTCTTCTCCACGTGGCTCCCTTGAACTACTGGAATACTGTGTGGAGGTTCCCCCTGAGCCTAGGTAGGTGCCTAACATTTTGCAACTAATTCCTTTGTCATTGCTAGCCTTCATGCAGCTGCTAGCTGCTTTTAGATGTTCCTCCACAGCTTTTGGATCATGCTGAGCCCATTTGCCTGAGTATTTAGGACTTAGGCTTATTCGCTGCTTCTGTAAGTATTCAACGATATCTCTTGCCATCCCTCTGACTATGCCAATTGGTGCAAACGGGTGTTTTAGGTCGCTTAGAATCGCCAGAAAAAGTATCAGCAAAAGCAGGTTCTCCAGCCCTTTGGGCATCTTCATGGCCCTCCTTGGGACGCTCTCCAGTCTGTCTGCCTTTTTTATTGAATTCTGGGGACCAGAACTGGACACAGAGTGCGGCCTGCAGGCATGGCCTCTGTGAGAAGAGGCCAGGGTCTGCTCTGTGCTAGACGCAGCTAGTTTTCACCAGCTCGGCACCAGACTTCCCTGAGAGCCAAAGCTGAGCAACTCAGCAGAGCTGGTGGCACCCCTGTGTAAGCATATTTAAGAGAGGGTAAAGTGCTGTCTGGGGCGGGTATTTCCCTGCTGCCCTTAGATCTGGCAGGTGGCTATGTCCTGAAGGAACTTTTTCATCTTATTGTCTCCTCCTGTCCTATTGAGAAGGGGCGGTGAGAGAACAGCTGGTTGAGCCCCTGGCAGCCCGCCAAGGTCTGACCTCATAAAGCCTGAAAGGCATATTCTTCCTTGTAGAAGGGGGTGTGTGGCTTAGAGATTTTAGGAACAGGGAAATTAATTAGGGACTGAATGTTGATTTGAGTGAAGGGCGGGTGTTATTTCTATTGGTTTTCCCCCCCTCCACGCAGCCCCCCGAATGAATCCGACTAGCTCAGAGATAGGGGCTGTGAGGGGAGGAAATAGCATGGGAGAGGGAAAGGTATACAGAAGAGGCTCCTTACCCCAGGGTGTTGGAACAGCTCTCTTTATTCTGTGGTGTCCATGGAGAGCGGGGCAAAAGAGAAAGAGCAGGAAGTTTCAGGGGTCTATATAGGTTTTGGACAGGGTGGGCACTCCTGGCTCCCCGCCAACCCCATTGGGGCAGGAAGGAGGATCCAGGGGTTATCATGATCAGAGCCACAGAGGCCCTAGGAAAGGGGGGACAAAAGGGTGTCCAGGAGCTCACCGTAACACCTCCCCCTTATTTGTTTAACAAGGTTACAGGAATTCACTGGGCTCAATTCAACCCCGAGTATGGGTTTCCCACCACCCCATGTTGGTGGCGTGGTCAGGCCTCCTCAGGTTAGCCAACTCTATGTGGTTGACCTCTGAGGTAGAAGGTATGAGGCCCTTGATAGCTTTGAAAATCAAGTGACGCAGGATCCCGAACGCTAGGGTTACAAAGAACAGAATAACAAAGACTAACAAAATTGATCTAACTACAGATGTCCACCACCCCGTGAATCCCCATCCCTTGAACATTCTCTTCATCATTTGCTGGATGACAACTTGCATGGGGTTCATCACAGGGTTGAGTGGGAGGTAGGTTTTCTCTAAAAGGGAAGAACAAACATTTTAAGAACATGTTAAAGCTTCTGTTTCTGCCAGAAGGAATTCCTGCCTAGGAACTTTCTTCTTCTCCCATCCGGCGGCGTCTTCTCTTTGAAGCATCAGATACTTGCTTCTTGTCCCCTTCTGCTTGACCTGGATTCTTGGGGACAAAAGGTTTCACCCACTTCTGGGGAATCCACCGAGGGCCTGAGGGAGTAGCTACACACGCATAGCCACGACCCCAGGTCACAAGTTCATAGGGACCCTTGGTTTCCCAGGTTTCTGGATCCCTAATCAAGACCGGTGGATGCTGAGACAATTTAAACTGCTTGCCACTGTTAAAGTGACGTACAACCGGTGGACTCATATTTTCGAATGAACAATTCAGAAAATTGATAGTAAACATAGCTTTACAGAGCTTCTCTCGTGGAGACATCCACGGAGCTGAGCTGTTTTGTTTTTTCAATACCTGCTTGAGCGTCTGGTGTGCACGCTCGACTACAGCTTGACCTGTGGGGGAGTGGGCAATGCCAGTCTTATGTTCCACTCCCCACTGCTGGAGAAATTCCAGGAACTCCTTGGATACATATGCTGGGCCATTATCTGTTTTGATCATTTTTGGCACCCCCAATACTGAAAATGCTTGTACTAGGTGTTGTTTGACATGTGCAGCCTTTTGTCCTATATGGGCAGAGGCATACACTGCACCTGAGAATGTGTCCACGCTTACATGAACGCATTCAAGGCGACCAAAACTCTGAATGTGTGTGATGTCTGTCTGCCATACAGCTGCTAAGGCCTCTGGGGTTTACCCCCATGCCTAAGGATGGCACCGCCTGGAGCTGGCAATTAGGACAGTTGGTCACAATGGCTCGGGCCTGACTCCCTGTTAGCTGGAACTGTCGAATCAAACCTGGTACATTTTGGTGGTAATGCTCGTGACTCAGCTTTGCCTGTTGGAAAACATCAGGGAGACTTGCCTTTTCAGCTGGTGCAGCGAAGGAGTCCGCTCTTTGGTTCCCCTCTGCAATCTCACCTGGCAAATCAGTGTGTGACCTCACATGCATCACAAAGAATGGATGTTCTCGGTGCGAGATTAAATAAATTAGCCTTGAGAGTAACCTGAAGAGATGTTCATTTTCTATTTCTCTGAGCACAGCCTGCTCCGCCCTGGACACTATACCTGCCACATAGGCAGAGTCTGTCACCAAGTTGAACGGCTCGGAAAACCTCTCAAAAGCTCTCACCACTGCAGCCAGTTCAGCCACCTGGGGGGATCCCTCCACAAGCTCAACATCAGCTTCCCAATGCTGAGTCTGTGGATTTCTCCAAGTCATCACCGACTTGTGGGAAGCCCCAGAGGCATCAGTGAACACTGTGAGAGCTCTGAGTGCCCTCCGGCTCCTTTTCTCTTGAGGAATCAGGTGGAATTCCTCATTGAACAACTTGTGAGACGGGGCATGGACTGATATTTGTCCCCTATAGCTGTCCAGAGATAGCTGGAGACTGGCACTGCTCTGGAGCAAATGCTCAAACATCCCTTTGGTCAGCCTCTCAGGAGAGTTCCTTCCCTCCTCAGAAAGCCTGACTGGAAGGTGAATACATGCAAAGTCACACCCTGCTAATTCACACAACCTCACCCTGGCCTTCTGAATCAGCTTTGCTATCAGCTCTTGTGGCCTAGTGATGGTTTTGGATCTTTGGAACGATAGGAAAACCCATTCTATGATTAAGAGTGGGTCCTTCTGCCCCTTGATCCATTGGAAAATCAACCCATGCAGGTGTGGGAGCTTTCCTAGAACAATGAACTGGAAAGGCAGATTTGGGTCACATCGATGTGCCTGCCTTTCTGACAAGGCCTTCTGTACCTTTTCGATTGCTGTCTTTGCTTCTGGAGTCAGTTCCCTGGGGGAGGTCAGCTCCCTCTCCCCCTTCAATAAATTGAAAAGAGGTTCCAGGTCCTCGTTTGTGAGGCCTAGCCAGGGCCTTACCCAATTTAAAGACCCACACAGCGAGTGGAGGTCTGCTAGTGTTCTGGGGTTGCAATTTATCTCCAATTTCTGTGGGACAATAGTCCTTGCAGAGATTTCCAGGCCCAGGTATCTCCAAGGTGGCATTCTTTGAACTTTGTCTTCCTGCAATTTGAATCCAGCAGAGGTTAAAACTTTAACCACTAGGTCAAGTGTATATTGGAGTATAGAGTCATTGGGAGCACACACAAGCACGTCATCCATATAGTGTAGGATGATGGCATCCTTTCTCTCTGCACGTACTGGAGACAGTAGTGCTGCTACATACTGTTGGCATATGAAAGGGCTGGATTTTAGACCTTGGGGCAAAACTTTCCAGTGGTAGCATTTCATCAGTGCTTCTCTATTGACTGTGGGAACAGAGAATGCAAACCTCGGGGCATCTTCAGGGTGCAATGGAATTTGGAAGAAGCAGTCCTTTATATCTAACACAGCCAATTTCCAGTCCTGGGGAAGCATAGCTGGACTCGGCATCCCCGGTTGGAGAGGTCCCATGTCATCCACAATCTTGTTTATCTCTCTGAGATCATGGAGCAATCTCCATTTGTCCTTCCCAGGCTTCTTTATTACAAAGACTGGGAAATTCCAAGGGCTGTCTGTTTCTTGCAGGTGTCCTTGAGCCACCTGCTCCTCCACAAGTTTTTCAAGCGCCTCGAGTTTTTCTCTACTCAAAGGCCACTGTGCTACCCACTTTGGGGTGTTATCCAACCACTTTAACTTGTGGGCATGGCGCTCCACAGTGGCGACTCCCGAAAATCCTGGGGTGTCTTAGGAATGATTAATTGGACTCCCCACTGGGACATGGTGTCTCTCCCCCACAGAGGAGCCTTATAGTCTGCCACAAACGGGCGAACACTTGCTGATTTCCCGTCAGGTCCCTCAATTTGCACTACATTTTTAGAAATTTTTGCCAATGTAGTTCCTCCTCTACCCTGAAGTTTGCCTGCCACAGGTTGCAATTCCCAGTGTGATGGCCACATGGTTTTGGGTATCACCGTGATGTCTGCACCTGTGTCCAGAACACCTTCCACATGAAGGTATTCTGACCCATGTGCTAGGTTGTATGTCATGGAGGGTTTGTCCTCTCCTACCACTTCCGCCCAGTAGACTTCTGGAGATTTTCCTTCTACTGTGATTTCCACTGGGATGGGAATGGCTTGTGCCAGAAGTTGCCCCTTTTCTAGATAGAATGGAGGGTGCAAGCAACGTGCCAACAGCATAAGGCTGGATATTTTTCCCTTAGTAGTACTGGGAACTATTTCGATCTCAGGAGGTGTGTATGCTGTGTCCCCAATAACAAAATACTCACTGTCCAGTTCCATATCGTACGCCTGAAGGTCCTGAGGGTTTTTTGATAGGTCCACCACAATGACTTTCCAATCAGTGTTTCTGAAATGAAATCCTTTGGCAGTCACTAAGCGTGGCCGGCCCAGTGGCTGCCAAACCTTGTTAGTAATACATTTTACATTCTTATTTTTCTCTCTCCCCCCATCATAGTATCCACCCTCCCCCTTATTTGTTAAGAGAGAGGTATCATCACATTTGTGTCCCACTATATTTATATCTTTGCGCGTAGCAGTGGGCACGCGCTGTGCATCTAGTTTTTTTGTTTGTTGATCTGTCTCTGGTTCTGGTTCTGAGGACAGTTCCTGGCAAAGTGTCCTGGTTTCTTGCAACGCAGGCAGATGATTTGCTGCAGCTGTTGTGATGATCTGGGTGGCTTCCTGGGGTTTGATGTAGCAGTGGCAACAGGCTGTAAGTCTGCTGGTGCTCTATGACTGACAGGAGTATCAAGCAGCTCTGCTTTCTTAGCGCAGGCCTCGATCATCTGGCCAAGAGTAGGTGCTGGATCAAGAGGAAGGCTGAGAAGAATCCTACGACAGGTCTCGTTGGCATTCCTCTGGGCCATTTCTTTAATCAACTCTGTTTGCACACTGGTGTGTTGCACCTGTTTTTCGACTTGGCTTCTCAAACGATCCACAAACTGCAAAAAACTCTCAGAAGGAAACTGTTTGATATTAACATAACTGCATTCAACCTCAGAGCCTGGTAATTGATACAGTGTCTTTTCTGCAGCAGTACAGATTTTTTCTAAAACTGATCTAGATAACAGTCTGGTTTGTTTTTCTGGACATTGTATGTCTCCTGTCCCCCACAAATGGTGTATTGTAAGGGGCTGGCCATCCATGTCGGTGGCATCACTGGGTGTACGCTGTATTTCTTGCAACACTGTTTCCAAAGCCAATTTCCACTTACTTTCCCATATCTCATATTCAGAGGATGTTAGTAAACATTTAAACAAATCAGTTATATCTTTTGGCACCATTTCATTTGAATGGAATGTTGCCCTCATCAGACCCTTAAAAATCTCACTCGATCTCCCAAATTCTCTCTGAACCTTACAGATTTCTGGTTTGTCCCTGTATGGAAGAGGTTGGTATGTTCTTGTACCATTTCTTCTCCCTAAATAAACCACAGGAGCTACCGATGGTATAGGGTCCTCGATAAAGTCAGGCTTATGTCCCCCCGCGCCTCCCCCACCCCGGTGAGGGGCAGCTCGGCCCCCCCCCTCGGGCTGTCTGCTCCGCGGTGCAGACTCGGTCCCCGCCCCGGCTCTGAGCTGCGGGGCTGCTGTGCCCCGCCTCCGCCCTGCTCTGAGCCGCGGGGCTGCTGTGCCGTGTCCCCGCCCTGCCGTCCTCGGTGCTGGGGCTGGGAGGAGTGCAGTGGCCGGCCCCGCCCCTGTTCCCGGGGCAACCCGGGGGCTGGGACTGATAAGGAGTTGCTATGGGAGATAAGCAGGCGTCGGAGGAGGGGAGGGAGGAGGGGGTGGGGGCGGAGGGGGTGCCGGAGGGCAGGGGAGGCAAAGGAATGCGAGTGGGAGGGGGAGTGGGGGCTGGAGCGGCCAGCGCCTGTGAAACCACATGGCCGCCGCCATGATCTGGCCGCGTGTGTTCCAGAGATGCCGCGGAGCTCTTTAAGATAAACTCCGGGCTGTATCTCTCCGAAAAACAAGGTGTTATAGGGAGATAAGGGGTGGGTGAGGGGTTTTCAGGGCTGGGGTATTGAGGGGGTGGGTAGGAAGGGGAAAAGAGAGTGTTAGAACTGTGGATCTGCGTTTGCATGCTCTTTTCTGCTTCTAAAATATTTTTCCGTGCTTGTAAAAATATCGGAATAAATCGAGAAACTTTATGTTCACCATTTTCGACTTTTAAAGTTAATATCTGTCCAATCTGATTCCAAAAAGCAAGCGAATTCAGGTCTTGCACAGTAAAATTTGGTATTTCTGTCTGTAGCCAGCACACAAAACGCAGGAGGAGCTTTTTAGGGAATGATACATGGTTTAAGTTATTGCTAAGATGTGTTAGTATACTCTTCTGCTGCAGTGAAATGTTAGTACCCATGATTTTTAATTGTTTCACTGGTCTAGTCTCCACCAGAGCTAATAACACAGCACGAATGATTCGAATTTCCCTCCTTGGAAAACCCGAGCGGGGGGGCACAGGGGGACGGGCGCTCGTGCCGCCGCTGCCGGGGCGGCTTTAGCCCGTTCCTCCCGTGCCTGTTCCCCGTGGAACGTGGGTATGCGCAGCCCACCGGTTCCCGCTTACTCGCAGTAGGGTCCTGGCTCCCCCTCCCGCAAGCAGCCCCCCGCAGTCCCTTATGGTAATGTCTCCCCGCCAGGCGCGGTCCCGGGTGCCGCGTCGGAGAATTTACCAAGCCTGTGACTGCGGGATTCGTCTGTGAAACCCTCTCTGGGGGTTCCCTCTCCAGTCGGCCCTTCCTGGGTACTCAGGCAGAGGTCCCCGACTGTGCCCCGTGACTCAAAGCTTTTAAAAGCAGATAGAGTACCAGGGCAGTTGGCTGTCCCAAGAGCTTTCGACTCCCACCGAAAAAGGGGGTCCAACTTCTTCGTGGGCTCAGAGCAGCACACGTTGGGGCGCCAACTGTTATTTCTATTGGTTTTCCCCCCCTCCACGCAGCCCCCCGAATGAATCCAACTAGCTCAGAGATATGGGGCTGTGGGGGGAGGAAATAGCATGGGAGGGAAAGGTATACAGAAGAGGCTCCTTACCCCAGGGTGTTGGAACAGCTCTCTTTATTCTGTGGTGTCCATGGAGAGCGGGGCAAAAGAGAAAGAGCAGGAAGTTTCAGGGGTCTATATAGGTTTTGGACAGGGTGGGCACTCCTGGCTCCCCGCCAACCCCATTGGGGAGGAAGGAGGATTCAGGGGTTATCATGATCAGATCCACAGAGGCCCTAGGAAAGGGGGGACAAAAGGGTGTCCAGGAGCTCACCGTAACAGGCGGGTACCAATCCGTCTTCTATAACTACAACTTCAGCAGCAAAGGACAGCTGAGAATCAGGCCCCAATGATGCTGGTTTGGGTGTTGCTAAGACGGAGTTCATTTCCGCATAGCAGCTCTCACAGTGCCATGTGTCACGTGAAAAAGGGAGGAGGCTTCCTTGACCCTTGGTGTGGGGGGATTTACTCAGTCTGTAGTGTTTAATTTGTCTGTGTTTCAGGAAGGTTGAGACCGTTGTGCCCGACCAGTCTGTCAGCATCCCGTTGTGGGGATCCTTCACTGAGCAGTCCTACTGGATCAGAGGCTGGTTCGACTGACTTAGGGAAACACACCAACAGTGTAAGGGAGACCCCTCAGCAGGTCTTCCCCTTTACCCACTGTGTTACCTGCTGCTGCCGACTGGTAGCGTTCGCCAAGGATTCACACTAACAGTTTACGGAATAGCACTCTTTATTAATATAAATTGTGACGGGTTACGGTTCGAAGATTGTCGGTGATAGTGTCTGACTGCAAAAATATATCTGAAGGAATATACAGACAAGCTCTAATCCCCAATAAAATGTTCAGCGTGCATAGAGTATGATTCTTATCCAACACGCATCTCTATGGGGGAGAAGACAGGTTGAGCCCATCAACTGATCCCAGCAGCTATGATGGAGTCTTCCCTAACTTTTCCCCATTCTCGACTTATTTTTATAGTATTTCTGTGTGTTTAGGTGGAGCTTGAGTGACCCTAGTCATGCATACTTTTGTTACTGATTGGTGTAAAATTCTCTTGCTTTGCTTTTAAAGATACAGTCAAAAAGAATATAGAGCACATGCCCAGTGAGGGGTGGTTGCGCTTTGGAGGTGGGTAACTTTGGGATGGAGGTGTACGTTAATATTATTATTAGGCTTTAATGAAGCAAGTTCACCTAAGGAGAGTGATTTCACCACAGTTGCTGCCTCAGCAGTAAGACATCTTCCCCTATCTCCCTTGGTTGACAGGTGGTATGCCGTTTATCAGCTGCAAAGTGCCGTCGAGTTCCCTTCCCTGCAAGGATTTCTGCAGAGCCTGGCCTTCGCTCTGCTCCACCCTCCGTTCCATCCCCCTTAGCAGGTGTGTGTGTGTATGGGGAATCATCACGGAATAGGTTTCAAACCATGCCAACTGCATTCCACCCAGGGAGCAGCAACTGTGATTTACCCTATAATTCCCGCACTGTTATAACTCCTGTGAGGATGCTAATATAACCCCTAAGTTTCCTCTAATTGAATCCCCAGTTACCGGTCCACAGGGTCCCCGGTCATTTTCCCACACCGAGCTTTGCACTGGTAGCTAGAAAGGTGTTGATCACACCCCAGCGTTTTGGCTACTGCTGGGCAGTGTTGGCACAGCATCAGCGCTGTCTCTCCAACATTCTGTCCCTCATCAGTAGGCTGGGGGTGGGCAAGGTCCTGGGAGGAGACACAACCAGGACAGCTGACCCAAACTGGCCAGAGGGCTATTCCATACCATATGACATCAGCCCAGAAATAAAAGCTAAGTTAAGGAGGGGGAAGGGGGCACATTCCTTATTTACAACGTTTGCCTTTCGGAGCAACCCCTACGCGTGCTGGAGCCCTGCTTCTTAGAAAGTGGTCGGACAGTGCTTGCTGATGGGAACTAGAGGATATAATTATTTGTTTTTCCTGTTTGCTTTTTCGTGCAAAAACCTTCTCTTTTCCTTTAGTAAACTGCCTTATCTCACCCTGTGAGTTGTTTTCCATCTTATTTTCTCTCTGTGTCAAGCTGAGAAGGGGGAGTGATAGAGCGGCTCTGTGGGCACCTGGCATCTGGCCAAGGTCAACCCACCACCGATGCTTTTGATGCCATCCAGGTGTTGCAAGATAAGGGCGCTGATAATGCGGGTAAATAATTGGCTGCAGAGCTGGTGCTTGCAACAGTGTTCTGGGTTCTATGAGCATGGGACCCTGTTTTTGGATCAGCATGTGCTTGGGAGAGCGGGGCTCCACCTCACTGAGCGGAGCAAAGATATTTTTGCCAGTAGGATAGCTGACCTCATTAGGAGGGCTTTAAACTAAAAGTGAGCTGTCGCGGCTGGGCGTCCCCAAACTGGTTGTAATTGGCATTGACTCCATGATTCACAGAAGGCTGATCGATCTCTTTAATATAAAATAAATAAATATATCATTATTAAGAAACCCATTGCTTTTATAGACAGTGAGGATACACCTGGACCTAATTGGTCCTCCAATCCAAACACCATCGCCATTGGCTAATTAAGAAACCACCCTTTGGCAAACAAATCTCCATAACACATTCCACATGTTCACAATAAGAGGTGCAGCAAGTGAAGATAAGAATTGTTTCTCATTCTTTTCTCTGACCTTCTCACAGCCTTCCTCAGAAAGGCCTGGGAAAGTTATGTGTTGCTCTCTGTGGCCAGAGAGCTGCTGCCACAGTGAGGGCGTGAGGAGGGAGAGAATAATCAGCAGCCCTGTGCGGGAGTGATGGACAGGGTCAATGAACAAAGGGCAGGGCAAGAGCTCCAGTACCTGAGAGTCCCCCTTAGAACCTGAAGGCAGCGGTGGATGTCACAGCTGCAAAGTGTGCCCAGCAGAAAGATCTCCTTGGACGCGTAAGTTTTAAAAGAGGAGATTGACAGGAATCCAGGTACACGGACAGGAGTTCAATGCCAGGTATTGTACGCTGTCCCAGGCTAACCGACGTCCTGCCTTCAGAGTGCACAAAAGAGAGGTAAGCCAGAATGTAACCTCGGGGTGACTGACACAAGTAACTCCTGAGATGAAGGAGACCGGATGCACTTCTGTGCTCAGGGTAGAAGGAAGAACCCTCCCCCATCTCCTGAAGTGCCCCTACATAACAGACAGGATGCTCCTGGTTTGGAGACTGAAGAGCACATGAGTAATGGACGGGACCCAGGACAAAGCCAACCATGCAGAGCTGACCTAACCACCTGCCCACGTTAGAACCAGTGCGACCAGAGAAGCACATAAAGGTATTAGTAATTGGAGATTTCCTCCTGAGAAACACTGAGACACCCATTTCCCACCCAGACGATTTCTCTAGAGAGCGCTGCTGCCTACCAGGAGCTCGCATTCACGGTGTCACTGAGAGGCTGCTGAGGCTGGTGAACCCTACAGGTTATTGCCTGCTCCTACTCTTCTCTGTAGTTTCAGATAAGGCAATTTAGAGCCCTCTCAGGAGTCTATTATGTCTGTAGGAGCGATGCAAAAAGGATGGGGAGCACAGGTGATGGTCGGCTCTGGTGGTGTCCAGTCTGAGGAAGGGGTCCAGGAAGGAGGAGACGGACTGAACAGCTGAATGCCGGGCTGCGTAGCTGGTGCCATACTCAAGGTTTTGGCTTCTATGATCATGGATGTACCTTTAAGAAGCCGGGTCTGTTGGGAGCTGATGGGATTCATGCGACCAAGCGGGGCGAGATCGTCTTCGCCGGTAAGCCGGTTAGACTTACAAGAAGGGCTTTAAACGAGACTCAGCAGGGAAAGACGATGGAGTTCTGAGCAACAGAGAAGAGCCAGGGGCTGGTGATGTGTTGGGAACCAAGAGGGGAATACTTGAGAAATGCTGCAAAGGAATTGGGGCTTGATCCTTGTCCAAAAAAGTGACGCAGTCGACAGCCCAACGGAAGTGCCTCTGTACCAATTCATGCAGCATGCATAAGAGAGAGGAGCTGGAAACCACTGTGCAGCCGGAAAGCTAACAATGTAATCACTATGGTAGAAATGTGCTGGGACAACTCAAATGACTGGAGCTGTGCAATCAGTGGCTATAAACTGGAAGCAGGGACACACATTCTGGGAAGAATCTAAAGATGCCGCCCAGGTCTGTAGGGATGGGATCAGAAAAGCTCAGGCAAAGCTGCAGCTGACTATGGCAGGGGATGTAAAGAATCGGACAATGGGCTTCCACGGGTGCATTGGTCAGAAAATAAGACTAAAGAAAGCGTACGCAACCCACGTGCCCCCTCCCTCCCCCCCGCCCCCCGCTGCTGATAAATAAGCCAGGAAGTCTAGTGGCCAGCAACATGGAGAAGGCTGTGGTACTCGGTGATTCATTTTTCTCTGTTTTCACAGGCACAGTTACCACACCTCTTGAGACCCTGAACCTCAAGGCAGGGACTTGGGGAACAAAATCCCTTCCATCATAGGAAACGATCTCTTTTGAGACCACCTGAGGAACCTGTGGATACACAAGTCCTGCACCTCTGGGGAGGCGCAACCCCATGCACCAGTACATGCTGGAGGCCGTTTGGCTGGAAAGCAGCTTTGCAAAATAGGACAGTGTGTCCTTGCCTGAAAGGCGGCCAAGGATATCCTTAGCCCGATATAGAGGAAAGCAGGGTTCATATATGTATATATGATACAAGACAGTTGAGCGGATCATTCAAGGTGGTCACTGTCCCCGGGGGTGCAGGGCACCAAAGAGCACCCTTGGGCAGCTCTGGGGGCACTGCCTATTTTTTTAGAAGCCTCCTATCCAGCTTAACGCAAATCCTACTCTCCTGAGCCCTCAAGCCAGCAGTGCGGAACGCACGCTTTGCATTTTATTTGCTTCCAGGAGACGTGCAGCTTAGAAATGTCTGCAATGGAAGTGGGGCTTTCAGCAAACAATGTAGAGCAACTTCTGTTGTTTTTTCAAAATGTCCCGAGAAGTTAAAGCCAGGCCTGCCCTGGCCAAAGCAGTCATTTGACTGGAGGGAGCAGCACCAAAAAGGGACAGGCACCTTTGGGGTGGACTCGATGTGGTAACAAATAACAAGCAACAGTACTTGTAGCTACTACAGCGTCTTCTGCGACCTCGTAGCCCGCCCTCAGGGTCGCAGCACTACACGGGACAGATCCCTCCGCGCCCCGCGGGCGCCAAGTCGACGAGGGCGGACTCGCCAAGGGGGCGGGGGAAAGCGAAAATGGCAGGCGAGACAGCAAATGGAGACGCGGGCCACGATCCGTCGGCCCAATGGGCGCCGCGGAGGGCTCGGCTTAGTGGAGGAAGTGTCGGGGCGGCCACGGGCGTTGTCCTTGGCTGGCGAGAGTGTCGGCGTGCCGGCCTGTGGCCCTGGTGGTGCCACTACTGTCTTCGGAAAGATTATCGGCAAGGCGTTTCTCTGGTGTCGTTAGCGACGAGGACGAGGAGGTAGCCGCACCCTTGCTCTGTGCGCGGTTCCTCTTCCCTTCCCCCTCCTCCCCCTACCCCCTCCTCCCGCGCTTGCAGGCATCTGAGCCGAGGACCGGTGTGCGGTGCCCGGGCGCGCGGCAGGGTGCTGCTGCTGCGGGTGGGTGCAGGGACGGGGGACGGACGGGGCCTCTCTGGGTTGTGGCGCTCTCTACTGCACCATCCCCTAAACTTGTTCTGAGCCGCACCCCCACCCCTCCGGCTGCCGCGGGCCTACTGGGTTGCTGGTGTTGTCCGGACTCGCCTCGCATTCCACCCCCACCGTGTCGTGTGCGCGCGTAGAGAAGGGCCTCTGACGGTAACTTGGCCTCAATGTGTCTCCTAACAGCATCGAAGAGGTTTCGCAGCTTCACTCTGCTGGGCTGTGATTCTGAACCCACAAGCTGGATTATTAGGGCAAGGAATTACGGCTTTCTCTAGTTAAAAAAATAAAATAAAATAAAAAATTACAAAGTGGTCATCCTGCAGGCTGCAAAGGCTTTCCAGAACTTGTTTCTGTGGGGAAGTAAGACCGTGATAACAGCATTCTTGCAAGGGTCACTAGTGTTGGTGCTGGAAACTAGAGTGAGCTGCTTAGCCCAGGGGGAAACCAGTACAGCCGTTGCCTATGCGATGTTAACTTTAAGGTAATATCCCATATGACTTGGTTATTAAAATGCTAACGTTCAGTTAACAGGGATGCCTTTTGCTTTTAAAGGCAGAGCTTGCATGCAGTATAGAAGACAGACTCATCCTATGCACTTGCAGGCTGCCTGTCATTATGCGTGTGTTCGATACTTGAGCTCCCTGTCCTGTGGGAAATGAATGGCCGCTGCTCTTCCACTTCACTAAACTCTTTGATGATTCAGTTAAGCCATTTGTCTCCAGTCTCTGCATGGCCCACATCCAGTAGAAAAACTGCTTAGGAAACAATCAGCCCGAACTAAAACATACCGGAGGTTGTTAATTGCAAGTAGTGGCCTGTCTCCTTAGCCCATTGTCTTGCATGACGAATCCCACTTCTGGAGGGGGCTCTGTGAAGATGTCGTGTTTTGGGTATAGAAAGCATTATAATAATGCAAGAAAAATCAATGTTCTGGCTGGTGTTTGGGTATCTGGTAATCTGCTTCTGTAGGAGTTCAGCGGGGCAGATGGGTTTGCATAAGCTCTTACCTTTCTCTAAAGCCGGTTATGTTTTAACTGTTTAATCTTCCTCCAGTGCCGTACGTTCCATGATCTTTTGCCCCTAGACGGGACGCTTTTCCTAGTCATGCCTAAGGAGCCAATTATCGAGTTGTCTGAAGCAGGAGGTTCTGGTGAATCTGTAAGTACTGTGTGAGCTTTCTGTATGCTAAACTGTACCTGTAGATAGTTCCTCATTTACTGGACTCTTTCCTCTGCCCCCTTTCCCCCTTGATAGGGCACAGTAGGCTCCTTTGGGTTTTCTGGCGCTGTCATCTTTTTGCCTCTAGCTTGTAATGGAGTTGAGCTTTTTGACTAAAAGCAGTGCTATCAAGCAGTACTGGTCCCTGGGTATGTATTTCTGGTGCAAAATGCAGTGTTGTTTTGGAGCGCAGTCTGGTGCCTATTGCCGTGGTTTAGAGTAAGAGTAGTAGAACTTCTAACATGCAGAAGAGCGCTTGGGGTTTTTGGCAGGTCAGGGGCAAGGAAGGACAAAGCTGGTTGAGAGGTGCTGGATTTTTTGCTTTTAGCTATGAAAGCCATGTTGAAAGACTTTGTAAACCTACGCAAAAGGCAGCGTAAAGTTTCTTTTCCACCAGGGTTGGTTATGTTGCCTGAAGACACAATGGGGGCTTTAACCCTGAGACAAAGTCTGCTTGCGTGGCTGTTTTGTAGTCCTTTGCTGTTTAGCTTGAGAAAAATTGCCTAGCTCTCTGTGGCCCCTATGGCGTGCATAATTGGTCTTGGTGACTTTGCTTGGAACGCTTCAGTTGCCGGCAGTCGGACGGGCATTAATTTGACATGCAATGGTTGAATTGCTAGGAATTGGCTAGCTGCTTTCGCTGGGTGGTTCTCTGCTCTCGTTCCTTCCCTTCCTGCCCTCTTTATGTCTTCCTTTTTCGTTTAATTTTACTTATTTATGGGTTTGTACTTCCTTCTCCAGCTTCTTGGGCATGTAATGATTGTTGGCGAGATGTGTGTTGCTCACCTGGGCCTGACCAATGGATTCCGGATGGTTGTGGATGAAGGGCCCGAGGGTGGGCAGTCTGTCTATCGCATGCATCTACCCGTTCTGGGTGGCCGTCAGTTGGGCTGGCCGCCTGGCTAAGATTTTAGCACCGCAGGAGTTGCTGCAAGTGTACAAATCACCACTGAATGGATTTCGTCTGTTGCCCATCAATCTAGCGGCTTTTGATGTGTAATTTTTTTTTTTTTTTTGCCGTGTGTCTGTGGAAGGTAATAAAAGCTTTGAGCAGCAGTTGCACAATAAAGATTTGTCATGGGGATATCACCTCCGTGTTGCGTGTCTTACTGAGGGGAAGTAGTTCTGCAAGTTCAAACGGTGTCTCCCTGGAATGCAAGTAGTGGAATGTTTCAGCCAGGTAACAGCATTTCAGAGATAGGTAGTGATTGGCCTGTTTGTGTGAAGCTGGAAGCGCATCTTGTAGGAAGCAAAGTCTTAGCTCTTTGGCAGTGGTACGCCAACGTAGTAGGCTGCAGCTAAAACTGTAGAAGATACTGTGTGTGAGGCTGCATGCATGCTTTCCGAGGGTGTTTTCATCGAGGTGCCCTGTGTTGGAAGCATGCACCTCCTGTTGGACCTGGGTGTCCTGGTAACAGGAGTCGGGGTGCCAGTTTGGCACTATGTGCATGTCAGCAAACTGTATTGTACCACCCTCTGTCATTCCTGATGAACTGCCAATGATGGATCACTTGCAGTAGCTGCCTCCTGTACCCCCAACACCTCAGGCTACAAAGATGAGTGTTAAATGAGATAAGGGAGAAGAGGTAAACCTTCAAAGGCAGGGTAGTGTTTCTTTTCTTCACACAAATGACTCAGCCCTGATAACTCCCCTCTGGGGAAGCACCGGCACATTCCCACCCAGCCTGCGGGGTCATCTCTGCTAATGGGCCATAATGGACTCAATGGCACTAGGATAATAGGCAGCTGCAAGGACTTAGACCATCATAGACTCCCAGAATATCCCATGACTCACAGTATTGCATTCCTCCACTGTAAAACTCCCTGTCCTGGGGGAGGTACTGAGCATTCTCACCTGAACCTGAGCATATATATAATCCTTGGGTTTGGGGACTTGGGGCACCACCATTTGATGGATCCGGGGGAAGACCAGAATTTCAACAGTACTGTGACCCTCACCTTACGAACAGTGTGCCAATTTATACTCCGACTCTGTGGGTTAAAACCAGTTTTCTCTGTATCATTGTATTTTTTGTAATCTCGAATAAATTGTAACTCTGACCTGTAATCTCTCTTGAGGTAGTTGAATGGGATTAATTTCTCCTGCCGGTTTACTTTTAAACCAGCACATCTTTTGGGGCCCAGTGTGAGGCTCGAGAGAGGTCGGAATTGCAGTTTTGTTCTATAGCATTTGTGTATTGGGGTATAGCAACTTTCCTGGTCATCCTGTTTCTCGGTGTATTCACGTGCGTGTTGTGCCCTGTACATATTTCTGCATAGGGGGAAGTATTTGCCCCTCATGATGCTCTCTTTACGATCAGGAGAGGAATCAAAATTGCTTTGCTGATTTACTGCGTTTATGGCATGATAACATCAGCGGCACTGAGTTTCATTTGGAATGTGTATTCAGTCTTGTTTGCCTGTCCTAGTCTGGGCTGCTACCTCTGGGGCCTCATTGAGAGTGTCACCCAGCCTGATGCCTTGGAGTGGCTACCTGGAACAGAGGCTAGACAAGGTTTAGGAGGATAAAAGTAGGTATTTATTATGGGCCTTCAAAAGGTACGCCTTGGGCAGTCAGAAGCCTCAGAGGCTACACCCAAGATGGACGATGGTGATGAGTTTTTCAGACAGATATAAGTTTGGTCCATTTACATATCAGGGGTTAATCCTCTAATTACAGCTTCAGTTAATGAAGTCATATGCCCCCAGTTTGCTCGCCGCCCCCAGTTCACTTTTGCTTATACTTTCCGGGGCCTGAGGCAGTAGGGTGTCCTTGGATCTCAGGCCTAGATGGGTTGTTTTGTCTGACTAAAATGTGGAGACAGTTAGCTAACACTTTATATGGAGTTCAGAGTTCTGCACTAGTGCAGTACAGGATTTGAAGAATATAAGGCATCAAGCCTGTGGGGTGAAGAGGAGAGAATGTTTTTTTTCCAGCCCTTCAGGCCTGCTACAACAGTTTTTGAGAATGTTGAGTTCCCTCTAGATGTTAAGGACAGCATAACCTTCTTGTTAGTTCTGCTAAGTTTTCCCTATACGGCTTGCCCTGTCTACACCATGTTTAGAGTCAGGACACAGGCTTCTAGGGAATTTGTCTGGAGACCTGCCCTGGGAGCAGATCATCCTGAGTGGCATGGGATGTCGAAGGAGATGGGCCAGTATTTTATAAAATTTCTCTCTTCCAATGGTCTGGAAGTTCACCTCTGAACAACTGCAAGGACCCTGTTAAGAGATTTAGTTATGTGAAGGGAAAAGGCTCTTGACAGTCCAGAGATGGACAACTCACAGCAACATGCCGGGCCCTGATCATTGCTTACCAGACACTGCTTGGTATGGTACAACACTTTCCGGAGGAGGAGAAAAGAAACAACTCAACAGGAACCATGTCCACACAAACCACATCTGAGCCAGAGGGAAAAGGAAACAAATCAACAGGCACCGTATGCATGCAAGCCATTGCTGAACCAGAAGGACAGCCTAAGCTGGTAGCAGTCGCCCTTGTTCAGAAAAGAAAATCTGCATAGTGAGTGACGAGGAAGAGTCAGGACCTTCACATCCAGCAGAAGAGACAGAGCCAGAAAACGTCACTCGATCCCAATCCCTGGGCAAGCTGCGTGAGCTGCGTAAAGAGTTCACACGCGAGTCAAATGAGTCCATATTGACCTTGCTGCTCTGAATCTTGGATGCCATGGCTGATGATACAATTCTAGATGGTAGCGAAGCCAGGCGACTGGGATCCAGTGTCCGGGGGTGTGGCTATTGACCGGGGGATTGGGAAAAGACAGGAAACTTTGAGCCTCTGGCGACGACTGCTGTCAAGTGTGAGGGAAAGACACCTTTGTAAAGGAGGATCTCCATGTGCCGCGAGGACAGTGGAACATGATGGAGCAAGGTGTCCGATGCCTGAGGGAATTAGTTGTGCTGGAGATCCTTTTTCTCAGAGGACAAGGGATTCCCTAAAAGTCTAGACGGTGTCCAGTACGCAGCACAAATGTGGCTGAAATTCGCTCAGCTCGGGTCAGAAATATATTCCTGTTACTTAGCGACGCTGCAATGGAGGGAGGGAGAAGATAAGGTGGGTGCATTGGTTAGTAAACTCAGCATTTATGAAGACACTGTCGCTGCCCCGTTACGGGCCCACGTCTCACCGGTGGAAATGAAACTGGCTGAGCATGTCTGGAGCCTGGAAGAGAAAATTGAAGAGGGCTACAGAAACTAAGAGAGGAGCTTAGGGAGGGAATCTTCCATATCTCGCCAGGTGTCCTAGTTTAGGGCAAATTTGGGGAAAACTCCCTGAAAGGAGCCCCCAGGAAACTCCCACGGCCCCTCCCCACCCACCTGGTTTAGGGAAAGAATTGGACTGCTTAACCTAACTAGGAAGCAAAGCAAGAAAGCAAGAAAGCAGGCAAAGCAAGCAAGCTAAGCAAGCAAGCAAGCAAAGCAAGCAAGCCAAGCAAGCAAGCAAAAGCAAAGCCAGCCAGTCAGCCCTAGCTTTTTCTAGCTTTCCAGCAGACATGGGGGGAGGTGAACCAGATGATAACACAGCAAAACAAACTTTCACTTTCAGAGTCAGTTCTGAAAGCACAGAACATAATATCAAACGTAAACAGAACACACGATTGGAGATACAAACACCATAACAGTCACCCTAGGACATTCCACCCCTTATCTCCATATCTTTAACATCATGTAAAAACTCCATTAAGTTAAAACTTGTATTTTTCACTTACTCATACTTTCTTTCTCATGTCTGTGTGTTTTCATGCACAGACATTGACAGTAACATCCAGCAAACAGTGATATTTGCACAATAGTTTCACCCCACAATTAGATCTCTCTGAGGTACACATCGTGTTGTTTCATCTCTCTGCATTATCTACCATGTACAACCTGGTCTCTGAGCAAAGACAATCCCACGAATGGGTTTGTCTGTACTCGAGGCAGGATTGATCCACACTGATTTCTCTAACAAACCTCTGACATGTGCCACTGGGACTTTATCTCCGTCTACTATATTCAGGGGCTCAGACTGGGCAGGACCTGCTCGATTGGTGGAACCTCGGCTGTTAACTAACTAGGTGGCCTTTGCTAAATGTTGCTCCCAATTTTTGAAAGATCCCCCACTCAATGCTTTTAAGGTGGTTTTTAACAGTCCATTGTACCTCTCTACTTTGCCTGCAGCTGGTGCATGGTAGGGGATGTGGTACACCCACTCAATGCTATGTTCCCTAGCCCAGGTGTTGATAAGGCTGTTTTTGAAATGAGTCTTATTGTCTGACTCAATCCTCTCAGGGGTACCATGCCTCCAAAGGACTTGCTTTTCAAGGCCCAGGATGGTGTTACGGGCTGTAGCATGAGACACAGGGTAGGTTTCTAACCATCTAGTGGTGGCTTCTACCATTGTGAGCACGTAGCGCTTGCCTTGGCGTGTCTGGGGCAGTGTGATGTAGTTAATCTGCCAGGCCTCTCCATATTTGTACTTGGACCACCGCCCACCATACCACAGGGGCTTCACTCGCTTGGCCTGTTTGATGGTAGTGCATGTCTCACAGTCATGGATAACTTGAGAAATACTGTCCATGGTTAAATCCACCCCTCGGTCTCGTGCCCACTTATAAGTGGCATCTCTACCCTGATGGCCTGAGGCATCATGGGCCCATCGTGCTAGGAACAACTCCCCCTTGTGTTCCTAATCGAGGTCTATTTTTGACACTCCTATCTTTGCAGCCTGATTTACGTGCTGATTGTTTTGCTGCTCTTCATTAGCTCTACTTCTGGGGACATGGGCATCTACATGGCGAACCTTCACAGGTAGCTTTTTTACCCGGGTAGCGATATCTTTCCACTCTTCAGCAGCCCAAATTGGTTTTCTTCTACGCTGCCAGTTAGCTTCTTTCTACCTCTCTAGCCACCCCCACAGAGCATTGGCTACCATCCATGAATCAGTGTAGAGGTAGAGCTTTGGCCACTTCTCTCTTTCTGCAATGTTTAGGGCCAGTTGAACGGCTTTGAGTTCAGCAAACTGGCTTGATTCACTTTCTCCTTTAGTGGCCTCTGCAACCCGTCGTGTGGGACTCCATACAGCTGCTTTCCACTTCCGATTCATCCCTACGATGCGACAGGAACCGTCAGTGAAGAGAGCATAGCGTGTTTCCTCTGCTGGCAGTTGGTTATATGGTGGAGCTTCTTCAGCCCGTGTCACTGGTTCTTCTTCTTCATCTGCGACACGAAAACTTTTACTTTCGGGCCAATTTGTAATTATTTCCAAAATCCCAGGGCGATTCAGCTTACCAATATGGGCACGCTGCGTGATGAGAGCAATCCACTTGCTCCATGTAGCACTGGTGGCATGGTGGGTGGAGGGAACTTTTCTTCTGAACATCCACCCCAGCACCGGTAGTCGGGGTGCCAGGAGGAGTTGTGCTTCTGTGCCAATCACTTCTGAGGCGGCCTGGACTCTCTCGTAGGCGGCCAAGATTTCTTTTTCTGTTGGGGTGTAGTTGGCTTCAGACCTTCTGTAGCTCCGACTCTAAAATCTCAGTGGTCGGCCCTGAGTCTCATCAGGCACCTTCTGCCAAAGGCTCCAGGACAGACCATGGTTCCCGGCTGCAGAGTAGAGCACGTTCTTTATATCTGGTCCTGTCCTGACTGGGCCAAGAGCTACTGCATGAGCAATTTCCTGCTTTATTTGGGTGAAAGCTTGCTGCTGCTCAGGGCTTCAACAGAAATCATTTTTCTTACGGGTGACTAGGTAGAGGGGACTCACGATCTGACTGTACTCAGGAATGTGCATTCTCCAAAAACTAATGGCGCCTAAGAAAGCTTGTGTCTCTTTCTTGTTGGTTGGTGGAGACATGGCTGTGATCTTGTTGATGACATCTGTAGGAATTTGACGCCGTCCATCTTGCCACTTCACTCTCAAGAACTGGATCTCTCGAGCAGGTCCCTTCACTTTACTCTTCTTGATGGCGAAACCAGCTTCCAGGAGGATTCGGATGATTTTCTCTCCTTTCTCAAACACTTCTGCTGCTGTGTTCTCCCACACAATGATATCATCAATATATTGTAGATGTTCTGGAGCCTCACCCTTTTCTAGTGCAGTCTGGATCAGTCCATGGCAGATGGTAGGACTGTGCTTCCACCCCTGGGGCAGTCGGTTCCAGGTATACTGCACTCCCCTCCATGTAAAGGCAAACTGAGGCCTGCATTCTGCTGCCAGAGGAATGGAGAAAAATGCATTGGCAATATCAATAGTGGCGTACCACTTCGCTGCCTTGGACTCCAGCTCGTACTGGAGTTCTAGCATATCTGGCACAGCAGCGCTCAGTGGTGGAGTCACTTCATTCAATGCACGGTAGTTCACAGTCAATCTCCATTTTCCTTCAGATTTACGCACAGGCCAAATGGGGCTGTTGAAGGGTGAGTGGGTTTTGCTGACCACCCCTTGGCTCTCTAACTCTCGGATCATCTTATGGATGGGAACTACAGCATCTCGAGTTGTTCTGTACTGTCGACGATGCACTGTTGAAGTGGCAACTGGTACCTTTTGTTCTTCTCCCTTCAACAGTCTTACTGTAGTTGGATTCTCAGACAGTCCAGGCAAGGTGTTCAGTTGCTGGATGCCCTCTGTCGCTACAGCTGCTATCCCAAATGCCCACCTGAGTCCCTTTGGGTCTTTAAAATATCCCCTTCGAAGGTAATCTATGCCCAAAATACATGGGGCTTCTGGGCCAGTCACAATAGGGTGTTTCTTCCACTCATTTCTTGTCAGACTTACATCAGCTTTTACTACAGTAAAGTCCTGAGATCCACCTGTCACACCGGCAATAGAGACAGATTCTGCCCCTACGTGTCTTGATGGAATTAACGTGCATTGTGCACCCGTATCAACTAAAGCTTTATATCTTTGTGGTTCCGATGTGCCAGGCCAGCGAATCCACACAGTCCAGAAAACACGGTTTTCCCTCGCCTCTACCTGGCTAGAGGCAGGGCCCCTCTAAGCCTGGTTATCCTTCTTGCCTTGGGCGTATGTCTTAGAGGTTTCTTCAAGGGGATCAGACATGTCATCATCATCATCATGCCTGGCAGTTTGGCTACGGGCAACTGGAGCTGCTCTCCTTTTGGTGGCACTTCCTCTCTGAGTCTTATCTTCCTTCAATTTATGCACCTGTTGTGCCAGAGCACTAGTAGGTTTTCCGTCTCATTTCCTCATGTTTTTTCCGCAATTGCGCAGGAAGAACCACAGCTCAGTTCGTGGGGTGTACCTTCTCTCACCATCTGAGGAACATCTACGTTGGATACCAGAACCTCTGATCTGTACTGCTGAGATTTGGAGAAGGTCCTCCTTTATCTCCTTCCTGAGTCTCTTATGATTCTCTTCTATCTTATCTTCTAATTTCTGCAGATGTGTTTCCACTGCTGCAATTCTGGCATGGGTTGGGCCATGTACAGCATCTGCATATGCTCGGAGTTTCCTTGCCATTTCGAGCACGGTCTCATCCCTCTCATCTTGCTTCATTATTGCTAAGGCAGAAGCGTAGTCATGTGGCCCAAGCCGTACAAGTTTTCGCCACATCACAGATGTACATGGTACCAAGTCTGGATTCCTAGTTGTTATTTCATCTGAGAAGATAATCTCTGCCACTGCCATTTCTCTCAGACGTTGGATCTCTTGTTCTATAGTCTTCCACTGGGTTTGCTGCATATAAAGATCATCTGCACACAGGTATCTTTGTGCTACACTTTCCAGAACCCGTGCCCAGAGGCTGTGAGGGTTAGCCCCCCTCATCATTCCTTGATCAATAACAGGATCATGTGACAGGGATCCCAAATGTCTTGCCTCAGTACCATCCAGAATTGTAGCCTCGCCTGCAGCATCCCAAAGACGGACCAACCAACTAATTACAGACTCATCAGGTCGTCGGGTATAATCTTTCTTCAGGCCACGAAGGTCCTTTAGGGAAAAGGACTCAGTATTGGCCTCTGATCTTGTACCAGTTGCTTTGACTTCTGATTTTATGTCAGCAGGCATTGAGGGTCCCTCTCCTGCATTATCATCATCATCGTCATCATCTACTGGTCGATTGGTCTTTTCTGTGCGCTTCTCACTTCTTGTACTAGTAGCAACAGCCATTGGTTGAGGCTTGGCTGCTGAGTCTGGTTTAGCTGCTGGCTTTGAGCCGGGGGTGTTGGCTGCAGCCTGAGTGACTGGGATAGCTGCTGATTTATCTCCCTGCCGCCCTTCCTCTGTCTGCTGCCCTACAGTATCTAACAGGGTGCGATAAGCATATGCCAGGGCCCAGCTCACTGCAATGATCTTTTTCTCCTTAGAGTTATCATGGCACTTCTCTTTCAGGTACTTCGCCACCTCAGCCGGATTCTGAATTTTTTCACTTGGAAAGTCCCAGGCTATAGGGTCAGAAAATTCCTTTAAGATTTGGCCCATATCCTCCCATTTCCCACACCACTCAAGATTTCTCACACCTGGGTCTACTCCTGGGTCAGAGGTCTCATCAGCCCCTCTAGAAATCTCAGCCCTCATTCTAGAGAGACTGCAGACTGTATAGAGAAAGCTTACCAGATTAAACACCAGGAAGATGGTCTCCTTAACAGTCAGGGGAAACTGAACATTCTCTAATAGGGAGGTAACAAATTCAGAGGAGAAGAAGGAAAGCAAAGGCTGAAAAGCCTCATCTCCTACTTCCCCTCTAACAAACTGGCTGTACAACCATAACCATGAACCATACATTCCAGGAACAGACCTCAGCACCTTTATAAACCCTCTGGAAGCTATTACACCCAAGCAAAGCACGATGGATATTCTGGTCAGTGCCCTTCTACTGCAAAACCTACGTATTAGGGACAATACCGGAGCTATTCCTGGATAAAAAAATAAACCTAGGGACCACAGGGGGATTAAGATCTGAAAAACCCCCAGGGACCAGAGACACATGCAGGCCTTCACCCCAAGAGACAATATTAATTCAAACAACATAACCAGTAACTGCTCCATACCCAGACAAAATAACTGGAACAAAAATATGATTACAACAGGGTTTTTTTCTACTCTCTCGAGCCCCGAGTTGGGCGCCAAAATATTTGTCCTAGTTTAGGGCAAATTTGGGGAAAACCCCCTGAAAGGAGCCCCCAGGAAACTCCCACGGCCCCTCCCCACCCACCTGGTTCAGGGAAAGAATTGGACTGCTTAACCTAACTAGGAAGCAAAGCAAGAAAGCAAGAAAGCAGGCAAAGCAAGCAAGCTAAGCAAGCAAGCAAGCAAAGCAAGCAAGCCAAGCAAGCAAGCAAAAGCAAAGCCAGCCAGTCAGCCCTAGCCTTTTCTAGCTTTCCAGCAGACATGGGGGGAGGTGACCCAGATGATAACACAGCAAAACAAACTTTCACTTTCAGAGTCAGTTCTGAAAGCACAGAACATAATATCAAACGTAAACAGAACACACGATTGGAGATACAAACACCATAACAGTCACCCTAGGACACCAGGACAGACGAGAGTCTCTGCTATTAGGAGCAGGCATCCCCCAGCTAAGGAGAGATTGTACGCTCCACGAGAGTATACTCCCGGCAGCATAGGAGTGATGATGTTATGTGCAATCCTCTTGAAGCGACCTCCTGGTCATATTTAAAGGAAGGGAACAATAAGTACCGTGTCCAGAACTAGAGAAGCCCTGCCTCTAGCCAGGTAAAGGAGAGGGTCTATTGGATTGTGTTGATCCGATGGCCTGGCACATCAGACCCCAAAAAGTATAAGTCTTTAGTTGACACTGGCACACAATGTACTTTAATGCCATTGAGAAATGTGGGGGCAGAATCCATCTCTTATTTCTGGGGTGACAGGGGTATCCCAACAGCTGACTGGACTGGAAGCTGAAGTGAGCTTGACCAGGAAGGAATGGCACAAACACCCCATCGTGACTGGTCCAGAGGCCCTGTGTATCCTTGGCATAGATTACCTCAGAAGTGGGTATTTCAAAGACCCAAAAGGACACCGCAAGGAGAGGCAAGGCAAAAGCTCTAGTAGCTGATTTGCCGCTGGCAGAGGCCGCTCTGATGCGAGCTTGGAACCTCCCCAGGTGGCCTGGACTGGCACCTAGATGAGAGAGGAAAAGGGGGTGTTTCCCCTTTTTACATTTCCCCCTCTCTCAGCCCCTAAATTATCAGGCTAGCCATGAGGTCTGAGGCCTTGAGTGGAGGAAACATCAGGAGATAGCGAAGATTTCTAAAAGAGGCTCTTACCCTGATGTAGTTGTCCATCTCTCTTTATTCTGTGATGTCCATGGGAAAGAGCGGGGCAAAGAGAACGAACAGGAAATGTCAGGGTTGTATCAAGGCTTTGGACAGGGAGGGCTTCTTGGCTCTCCGCCAACCCTGTCAGGGCAGGAAGGAGGGGTCTAGGGTTATCTGATCAGAGTCACAGGGGTCCCAGGGACTGGGGAAAAGGCATGTCCTGAGTGCAATGTAACACCTCCCCCTTATTTTTTAAACTAGGTTACAGGAATTCACTGGGCTCATTTCAACCGAGTATGGGTTTCCCACCACCTACAGTTGGTGGTGTAGTCAGACCTCCTCAGGTTTGCCGACACTATGTGGTTGACTTCTGAGGTAGAAGGTATGATACCCTTAATAGCTTTGGAGATCAAGTGACGCAGGAGCCCGAACGCCAAGGTTAAAATGAACAGAATAACAAGGAGTAACAAAACTGATCTAACAATAGATGTCCACCACCCCGTGTATCCCCAGCCCTTAAACAGTTCTTTAAACCAATCCTCGGATTCTTGCTTCACTTGTCCAATCAGGCTGTTCATGCTTCGAAGGGCAGCATGGATGTTTGGAGCTTTTGAAGTCAGGTCCATGCAACAAAGTCCTTTGAATTCCTTGCATTCCTGCCCATGACCTATCCCCGCAAATCAAGAACAATCCCTTATGGAGACCTTTGGGACTTGAGTGAGATGGGTTGTCTGCTCCAATATGGCTCGTCTTCTGACACCACCTCCTTGCAGTGAACTCCCCACAATGTTATTTTGTAATGTGGTACTCGTCAGTGTTGGAAGGTTTTAGGAGCACAGAAAAATGTACACAGTAAGCTGCAGAAGAACCCAATGGCTCTAACTCTTGGGGTTCCTGAGCCATCCTGGGAAAACCTCCCAACCACTCTTCTAAGGATTTCACGATCACCCAAACTTGCTTCTGATCTTTGTGCGGTTGGGGGGTGTGTGATTCTGGGATTTCGCTGAACCTATGTTTGTTCAGGCCTGATGGAAATTCTCCAGCCTGCCAGGGAATTCCTACCATACAGGTGGACATAATGTCCTTTGTTGCTGCAGTGGACAAGCAAATGTTTTCCTGCTGAAGTGTCTGTGCCAGGGTCACCCAGACATTTTGACACAGCTGAGGGACAATCCATTCAACTACCTGACTGTTCAGCATTAGCAAGATGACAACTTGGATGGGGTTCATCACAGGGTTGAGTGGGAGGTAGGTTTTCTCTAAAAGGGGAAACAAACATTTTAAGAACATGTTAAAGTTTCTGTTTATGCCAGAAGGAATTCACACTTAGGAAAATTCTTCTTCCATTCACCGGCCTCTTCTCTTTGAAGCATCAGCTACTTGCTTCTCGTCCCCTTCTGTCTGACCTGGATTCTTGGGGACAAAAGGTTTCACCCACTTCTGGGGAATCCACCGAGGGCCTGAGAGAGTAGCTAAACACGCATAGCCACGACCCCAGGTGACAAGTCCATGGGACCCTTTGTTTCCCAAGTTTCTGGATCCCTAATCAAGACCGGGGGATGCTGAGACAATTTGAACTGGTTGCCACTGTTAAAGTGATGCACAACCGGTGGACTCATATTTTCGAATGAACAATTCAGAAAATTGATAGTAAACATGGCTTTACAGAGCTTTTCTCGTGGAGACATCCACGGAGCTGAACTGTTCTATTTTTTCAATACCTGCTTGAGTGTCTGGTGTGCATGCTTGACTACAGCTTGACCTGTGGGGGAGTGGGCAATGCCAGTTTTATGTTCCACTCCCCACTGCTGGAGAAATTCCAGAAACTCCTTGGATATATACGCTGGGCCATTATCTGTTTTAATCATTTTTGTAACCCCCAATACTGAAAATGCTTGCACTAGGTGCTGTTTGGCATGAGCAGCCTTTTGTCCTACATGAGCAGACGCGTACACTGCACCTGAGAATGTGTCCATGCTTACATGAACGTATTCAAGGCAAACAAAACTATGCATATGCGTGATGTCTGTCTGCCATACCTCACAGCTGCCAAGGCCCCGGGGGTTTACTCCCATGCCCAACGATGGCACGGCCTGGAGCTGGCAGTTGGGACAGTTGGCCACAATGGCTCGAGCCTGACTCCGTGTTAGCTGGAACTGTCAGATCAGACCTGGCACATTCTGATGGTAATGCTGGTGACTCAGCTTTGCCTGTTGGAAAACATCAGGGAGACGTGCTTTTTCGACTGGTGCAGCAAGGGAGTCTACTTTGCAATTTCCCTGTGCAATCTCATCTGGCAAATCAGTGTGTGACCTCACATACATCACAAAGAATGGATGGTCTCGGTGAGAGATTAAATAAGTCAGCCTTGAGAGCAATCTGAAGAGATATTCATTCTCTATTTCTTTGAGCACAGCCTGCTCCGCCCTGGACACTACTCCTGCCACGTAGGCAGAGTCTGTCACCAAGTTGAATGGCTCAGAAAACTTCTCAAAAGCTCTCACCACTGCAGCCAGTTCAGCCACCTGGGGGGATCCCTCCACAAGCTCGACATCAGCTTCCCAGTGCTGAGTCTGTGGATTTCTCCAAGTCATCACCGACTTGTGGGAAGCCCCTGATGCATCCGTGAACATTGTGAGAGCCCTGAGTGCTCTCCGGCTCCTTTTCTCTTGAGGAATAAGGTGGAATTCCTCATTGAACAACTTCTTAGACGGGGCATGGACTTATATTTGTCCCCTGTAGCTGTCCAGAGATAGCTGGAGACTGGCACTGCTCTGGAGCAAATGCTCAAACATCCCTTTGGTCAGTCTCTCAGGAGAGTTCCTTCCCTCCTCAGAAAGCCTGACTGGAAGGTGGATACATGCAAAGTCACACCCTGCTAATTCACACAGTCTCACCCTGGCCTTCCGAATCAGCTTTGCTATCAGCTCTTGTGGCCTAGTGATGGTTTTGGATCTTTGGTGGGAGAGGAAAACCCACTCTATGATCAAGAGTGGATCCTTCTGCCCCTCGATCCATTGGAAAATCAATCCATGCAAGTGTGGCAGATTTCCTAGAACAATGAACTGGAAAGGCATGTTTGGGTCACACTGATGTGCCTGCCTTTCTGACAAGGCCTTCTGTACCTTTTTGATTGCTGTCTTTGCGTCTGAGGTCACTTCCCTGGGGGAGGCCAGCTCCCTCTCCCCCTTCAATAAATTGAAGAGAGGGTCTAGGTCGTCATTTGTGAGGCCTAGCCAGGGTCTTACCCAATTCAAAGACCCACACAGTGAGTGGAGGTCTGCTAATGTTCTGGGGTTGCAATTGATCTCCAATTTCTGAGGGACAATAGTCCTTGCAGAGATTTCCTGACCCAGGTATCTCCAAGGTGGCATCCTTTGAACTTTGTTTTTCTGCAATTGAAATCCAACAGAGGTTAAAACTTTAACCACTAGGTCAAGCGTGTATTGGAGTATAGAGTAATTTGGGGCGCACACAAGCACATCATCCATGTAGTGAAGGATGATGGCATCCTTTCTCTCTGCACGTACTGGAGACAGCAGCGATGCTACATACTGTTGGCATATGAAAGGACTGGATTTTAGACCTTGGGGCAAAACTTTCCCGTGGTAGCCTTTCATTGGGGCTTCCCAATTGATGGTGGGAACTGAGAATGCAAACCTCGGGGCATCTTCAGGGTGCAATGGAATTTGGAAAAAACAGTCCTTGATATCTAAGACAGCCAATTGCCAATCTCGAGGGAGCATTGCTGGACTAGGCATCCCTGGTTGGAGTGGACCCATGTCCTCTACAATTTTGTTTATTTCTCTGAGATCGTGGAGCAATCTCCACTTGTCCTTCCCAGGCTTCTTTATCACAAAGACTGGGAAATTCCAAGTGCTGTCTTTCTCTTGTAGGTGTCCTTGAGCTAACTGCTCCTCTAGAAGTTTCTCACGCGCCTCGAGTTTCTCACTACTGAAAGGCCACTGTGCTACCCACTTTGGGGTGTTATCCAACCACTTTAACTTGTGGACAGGGCGCTCCACAGTGGCTACTTCCGAAAATCCTGGGGTGTCTTAGGAATGATCAACTGGACTCCCCACTGGGACATGGTATCTCTCTCCCACAGCGGAGCCTTGTAGTCTGCCACAAATGGGCAAACACTTGCCAATTTCCCATCAGGTCCCTCAATTCGCACAATGTTTTTTTAAATCTTTGCCAATGTGGTTCCTCCTATGTCCTGAAGTTTGCCTGCCACAGGTTGCAATTCCCAATGTGATGGCCACATGGTTTTAGGTATTACCGTAATGTCTGTGCCCGTGTCCAAAACCCTTTCCACCTGAAGGTGCTCTTTCCCATGGGCTAGGTTGCATGCCATGGAGGGTCTATCCTATTCTACCACCTCTGCCCAGTAGACTTCTTTTGATTTTTCTTCTACTGTTATTTCTACTGGGATGGGAATGGCTTGGGCCCTTTTTCTAGGTAAAATGGAGGGTGTGAGCAGTGTGCCAACAGCATAAGGCTTGATATTTTTCCCTTAGTAGTCATGGGAGCTATTTCAATCTCTGAACGTGTGTGTGCTGTATCTCCAATGACAAAATACTCACTGTCCGGTTCTATTTGGTATGCCTGCAGGTCCTGTGAGCTGTTTGACAGGTCCACTATAATGACTTCCCAATCACTGGATCTGAAATGAAACCCTTTGGCAGTCACTAGGCGAGGTCTGCCTAGTGGCTGCCAAACTTTGTAAGTTGTACATTTGACATTTTGATTTTTCTTTCCCCCCCCAGTATGAATCGTGCCCTCCCCCTTATTTGTTAAGAAAGAGGCATTTTCCCATGTGGGTCCCACTATATTTATATCTTTGCACTTAGTTGTTTTAGCAGCGGGCACGCGCTTTACACTCAGTTTTTTTTGTTTGTTGAACTTTCGCTGGTTCTGGTTTTGAGGACAGTTTCTAGCAAAGTGTCCTGGTTTCTTGCAACGCAGGCAGATGATGTGCTGCATCTGATCTGATGACACTGGTTGTCTCCGTGGACCCTGTGCAGCCGGGGCAGCAGGCTGTAGTTGTGTAGATGCTGTATTTGTGTCCGGGGTGTCGAACAGCTCTGCTCTCCTGGCCCAGTCATCAACCATCTGAGCAAGACTACGTGATGGATCGAGAGGAAGGCTTGATAGTAAAAGGGTTTTTAAATCATGGGGATTTAGGGTTAACAGGAAAATAAGCTTAGTAAGCCCTGGAAAAATAAATACCCTAAGCACATGAAGAACTTGCACTTGCTAGAACTGCACCTGTGCAGCTAGTACATGATAAAGGATATAATTGTTAGATGTGATGATTGTTTAGTAATTAAATATAATTACTGTTTAATCATAAGAATAATCATGAGAAACTGTGGTCAGGGGCCTAAGAAAGATCATGAGAAACTCA
The DNA here is from genome assembly GCF_048771995.1 of Taeniopygia guttata. Lineage (NCBI taxonomy): Eukaryota > Metazoa > Chordata > Aves > Passeriformes > Estrildidae > Taeniopygia > Taeniopygia guttata. The sequence goes on from NC_133064.1 coordinate 17,128,900, forward strand.
TGTCAATGTATACAATAGAACAATATAAGTTTAATAATTAATATGTAAGTAATATAACGATAGAATATAAAATACGTTCAGCTCGAAAGCAATGTCGGAGTCAGATTTGGGTTTGTACCCCTAACTCCCAGGGAGTCCTAACCCAACATTTGGGAAGCTGGAAAAGGCCGGTGGACTACTTTTCCAAACAACTTGACAACGTCAGTGCCGGATGGCCTTCATGTCTGCGGGCAGTTGCAGCCACTGTGATCCTGATACAAGAAGCCAGGAAGCTCACCATGGGAAGGCACATAGATGTTTATGTACCACATATGGTAACTACTGTGTTGGAGCAGAAGAGGGGCAATTGGCTCTCCCCAAGTCGAATTATGAAATTCCAGGTAATCTCAAGGGAGCAAGATGATTTAACATTAAAAACAACTAACCTTTTGAACCCAGCCTTGTTCCTAGGTACAAGATCTGAAGAAAGCCCATTGGAACACAATTGCATGGAAGCAATAGAACACACCTGTGCGGCTAGAGCAGATCTGAAAGATGTCCCCCTAGAACAGCCAGAATGGGAGTTGTTCACAGATGGAAGCAGTTTCATGGAGAACGGAATCAGACACGCTGGATATGCGGTAACAACAATCAGTACAGTGGTAGAGGCAAAAGCATTGCCACCAAATATATCCGCCCAGAAGGCAGAACTGTTTGCTTTAACCAGAGCACTAGAATTAAGTGAAGGGAAAAAGGTGAACCTATGGACTGATTCAAAATATGCATTTGAAGTAGTGCATGTACATGGGGCCCTATGGAAAGAACGGGACCTGCTTTCGTCTCAAGGGATGCACATTAAGCATCAAGATGCAGTTCTGCAGCTGATAAGAGCAGTACAAAAACCTGAACAAGTGGCAGTTATGTACTGTAAGGCACATCAATCAGGAAACTCCAAAATTTGTGAGGGAAATCAAAAGACAGGTTGGACAGCTCGACAGGCTGCTCGAGAGGTGCAAACAGCAATGGCATTGGTCCATTTAAAACTTAATGTATCTCAATTCAATTTACCTCCACAGGCAAAATATTCAGCAGAAGATGAGAAATTGGGACATTTGCTGAATGCACAGAAGAACCCAGAAGGGTGGTATGTAACTGCACACGGACAAATAGTGGTACCCCCCGGGTAATGAGAGAGGTTCTACAAATTAAACATAACGAATGTCATTGGGGTGCAGAGGTGTTGGTAAACTTTTTTAAATGTTATTTGGTCTCAGTGCAAATGTTAACAATGGTAAAATCGATAATGTCAAAATGTGAGATTTGCTTGAAAAACAACCCAGTGGCTAGACGACAGGCACAACTAGGAAAGGTTCGGGTAGGGATAGAATCAGGAGATTATTGGCAGATAGATTTTGTAGAATTACCAAGAACTCAAGGATACAAATATTTGTTAGTAGGGGTTGATGCATTTTCTGGATGGCCAGAAGCCCTTCCCTGTTACACGAACCAAGCAAAAGAAACAGTTAAGTGGTTACTACAAGAAATAATTCCCAGATTCGGGGTGCCTCTAGGGATATCACTGGATAGGTGACCCCATTTCATAGCCACGGTGGTAAAAGAAGTAAGTAGGTTACTGGGAATAACTTGGGACCTCCACACACCATGGAGACCCCAGTGAAGTGGACAGGTGGAAAGGATGAATCAGACACTAAAAAGGCAAATCAGTAAAATATGTCAAGAAGCCAAACTGCAGTGGCCACAGGCTTTGCTGAGAATCCGGACAAAGCCTAGGAGTGGGATGTCAGTCAGTCCTTATGAGATATTGTATGAGAAACCATACATATCTCCTGGACCCAACCCAAATGTAACTGCAGATGTAGAATATGACATAAATCAGGTAAAACAAATAGAGCATGAAGTACAAGAAGAGCAGAAAGATTTGACTATGAGCTGGTTAGACAAAGTCTTTAAAGGGTTGGGGTGGAATGTGAGTTCATGGATTAGGTCTGTCTAGGTTTGAAAAGACAGGAGTCTGTGAAAGAAGGCAAAAGCCTCCTGTGAAATGGAAAAGGTAAACCCCCTCCCTCCGAATTACCACAATTTAACAAAAGGCTCTCAGGCAAAGATATGGGAATGGGAATAACAGTTCTTTACTAGGAAAAAACTAAATAAAAATAATAACAAAACAAATGTAATTAGTACAAATGAAACTAGTTATGGAGTCAGAAACCTGACACCCTGAGGAGTCAGGGTGTTGGTAGTATTCCAATTAAAATGGTGGCTGCTCCTCCTGGAGTGGCAGATGAAATACTGCTGAAGTGGTGATCTTTAGAAGGGTGTAGTTTTCTCCGAAGGTCTGGTAGTAGGTGGGCCTGGTCTTCCTCTGGGAATTCAGCAGAGAAGAAGCTGCTCCTCTGGGAATCCAGCGAAGTGGCTGGCAGTGTCTCAAAAAGTGCTGATTTTATGCAGGTAAGAATGCTTGCCTCCTCCCCTCTGGGTGGAGCATCTCACAATGGGATGATGTAACTTTACTGGTCATGCAGTGAGTCATTCAATAGTCTATTAACAGAAGATATCTCCCCGGAGGGAGACATTGTTCTTGGAAGAGATAAGAAAACTGCCCAACCTCCAACAGATTGCAATAGAATACTTGCTTATCTTACAAGCCAGGACAAAGTCTATCATTGAGAGTGTAATAATCCTATTAATTGTGTTCTTAGTAATTTGGTTAGTCTACAGTGTCCTAAAAGGAGAGATACAGAAGAGGACATCCTGGAACCAGAAAATAATCAAGGCACTGACATGGGATCCACACCCATCATCCTCTGATCCTCCAGTCCATGACAACGTTTACGTCAATCCTTCATTTGAAGAACATCATGTACAAACTTAGAAACTAAAGACTGTATCAAGTGAAAGTATTTGCACATATAGTGAAGTGAAACTACTTTCAAAGAGGGGAAAATTATAGTAAAAGGGTTTTAAAATCATGGGGATTTAGGATTAACAGGAAAAATAAGCTTAGTAGGCCCTGGAAAAATAAACACCCTAAGCACATGAAGAACTTGTACTTGCTAGAACTGCGCCTGTGTAGCTAGTACATGATGATATAATTGTTAGATGTGATGATTGTTTAGTAATTAAATATAATTACTGTTTAATCATAAGAATAATCATGAGAAACTGTGGTCAGGGGCCTAAGAAAGATCATGAGAAACTCATGTCAATGTATACAATAGAACAATATAAGTTTAATAATTAATATGTAAGTTATATAACGATAGAATATAAAATACGTTCAGCTCGAAAGCCATGTCGGAGTCAGATTTGGGTTTGTACTCCTGACTCCCAGAGCTCTTCATAAAAGCACCTGCATACAATCATATCCTGTGATTATGTGTGTTCCAGAACGCTAACAGGCTGAGGATAATTCTACGGCAGGTCTCATGCACATTCCTCTGAGCCATTTCTTTAATCAGCTCTGTTTGTACCAGGCAATTCTGTACCTGTCTTTCGACGGGTTCTCAAGCAATCTACAAACTGCAAAAAACTCTCTGAAAGAAACTGTTTAATGTTAATATAGCTTCCCTTAGCCTCAGTTACTGGCAACTGATAAAATGTTTTTTCTGCAGCATTACAGATTTTTTCCAAAACCGACCTAGATAGCAGTCGGGTTTGTTTTTCTGGGCATTGCATATCGCCTGTGCCGCATAAATCATCTATTGTAATAAGGTTGCCGTCACTGTCCCTGGCGTCACTGGATGTTTGTTGTATTTCTTGTAAAACTACTGTCAAAGCTAACTTCCACTTATTTTTCCATATCTCTTATTCAGAAGGTGTTAGTAAACATTTCAATAAATCAGTGATATCTCTAGGTACCATTTCATTTGAATTAAAGGTAGCCCTTATCATGCCTTTGAAAATTTCACTTGTTCTTCCAAATTCTCTCTGTATTTTGCAAATCTCTGTTTTGTTTCTATATGTTAGTGATTGGTAAACTCTGGTACCATTTCTCCTACCTAGGTATACAACAGGTGCTACAGATGGTATTAATTAATTTCCAATGTCTATAGAGGCAGGGGGGTTTGCCCCCGCCACCCCCTGGGTCCCGGTGAGAGGCAGGTCACCCCCCCGCTCCCGGGCTACCGATGCCGTTGTGGAAACCTGAGCCCCGCAAGTACTGTGGGCTGCTGGGCTGCTCTGCCCTCCCCCCACACCACCTGGGCTGGAAACTGTGCCGGGGCCGTCCCCGCCCCTGTTCCCGAGGCAACTTGGAGACAGGCACTGAGAAGGAGGGTGGGAAGGAGCTGCCGGGCCAGAAGGGATTGCGGAAGGGGGGGGGGGGGGGGGAGGAAAGGGTTGTGAGGAGATAAGAGCACATGGTTGCCGCCATTATGCTGCCGCATGTGTTTCAAAAGCACTGCCAAATCCTCAGGGCTCTGGGAAGAGAACTTTTTGGTTTTGAAGAAATCCGGATTATATTTCTCAGAAGAACCAGGTGTTACAGGGGGGTACAGGGTGGGTAAAGCGATATCAGGGCTGGGATACTGAGGAGGTGGTAAGGGGGGTGAAAAGGGGTTATTCGGACTGTTAGTCTGTGTTTGTGTGAAAAATGCATATTTATGATTGGCTTTTCGCAAATGTTACAATGAATATTATATGTGTAATGTTAGAAAGTTATGCTGTAATAATTCTCTTACGTATTGTGTTAAGTGTAGTTTTAGGTTACAATATAATGTTAAAATAGAGACTATGTATGTGGGGGGAGTTTTCTTTTTAAGAATGAGATACTTGCTTTGAGGAACACCTAAATCTTCCAAAGGAGAGGAATTTATGGCTTCTTATCAGAAGAAGCTAATTTCTTCAGGCCTTGCTCAGACTCGAAGACGCCAGGGGATTAAAGGAAACAGTTGACATACAACAGACAGAGTTTCTTGTTTAGAATAGAACGTATGCATAACCATGAAGGATGTATGAATATGCAAAAAGTGTATTGGTTTAAGGGTGATTCCTTTGTTCACAAGTCATGCTTTTCGTGACTTAGTGTCCGAGAGCATCCAGATGTCCGTAATTCTTTGCTTTTTATTGTCCTGTAATTGTCCTAACTCTAACCATTTTATTATTATTAAACTTTTAAAGTTTTAAAAACCAAGTGATTGGCATTTTTCACAGTTTGTATGCTCTTTTCTGCTTCTAAAATCTGTTTTTGAGCTTGTAAAAATATCGGAACAAATAGAGAAGCTTTATGTTCACCATTTTCGACTTTTAAAGTTAATATCTGTCCAATTTGGTCCCAAAATGAAAGCAAATTCAGATCCTGCACAGTATAATTTGGTATTTCTGTTAATAGCCAGCATACAAAATGCAGTAGAAGTTTATTTGGAAATGATACATTGTTTAAAATATTGTTAAGGTGTTTTAGTGTGCTCTTTTGTTCCACCGATACTTTTGCACCCATTATTTTAATCGTATCAATGGTCTATCCTCCACAAGACTTTGTAACACAGGACGATTTTTTTAATTCCCCACGTGAGCACGGGAATCTGCACGCGGGGGGAAGGGTTGGGGGGGGGGGTGCTCGTCGCGCCGCCAGCGGAGCAGCTCCTGCTCTTTTTAATCGGCTTTTCTGGGACAGGGGGGTTCCCCCGCCGCTGTGCCAGAGCTGCAGACCCCCTCCCGTCACTTCCCTACCCTGGGAACGCGGGTTGTCGGTCAGAGCGGCTCCCCTTTGCCCTACACAGCAACCCGCCGGTTCCTAGCTATGTGCACAGGGTCCTAGCTTACCCTCGCATGCAGCTCCTTGCAGTCACTATGGTAATTCTTTCCAGCCAGGCGCGCACCCGGGAAAACGCGATCGAAGGTCTTACCAATCCTGTTAACTGTGGGGTTTCATCTGTGAACTCGTCTGAGGGTTGCCCTCTCCAGCCAGCTCACCTGAGGGTGCTCAGGCGAGGTCCCCGACCTTTCCCTGTCACTCAAAGCCTTTAAAGGCAGCTAGAGTAATAGGGCAGTTGACTGTCCCAAAGAGCTTTTGAGATCCTTTAAAATAGGGTTTCCCGCTCCTGCGTGGGCTTTTAGGAAGAACACGTTGGGGGCCAACTGATGTTTCCCCCTCTCTCAGCCCCTATATTATCAGGCTAGCCCAGAGATCCGAGGCCTTGAGAGGAGAAACATCAGGAGATAGGCAAAGATTTCCAAAAGAGGCTCTTACCCTGATGTAGTTGTCCAGCTCTCTTTATTCTGTGATGTCCAGGGGAAAGAGTGGGGCAAAGAGAACGAACAGGAAATGTCAGGGGTGTATCTAGTCTTTGGACAGGGAGGACTTCTTGGCTCTCTGCCAACCCTGTCAGGGCAAGAAGGAGGGGTCCAGGGTTATCCGATCAGAGTGACAGGGGTCCCGGGGAATGGGGAAAAGGCATGTCCTGAGCGCAATGTAACACCTTTTCAAAAAGGTTCCTGCAAACTCACGGGGGTGGCAGCTGGTCTCAGTGCTAGTAGTGGTTGAGGTGCGGGCGGCGGACAGCTGACGGCTGGAATCTTCTCATCAGCAGCAGGCACAGGTGGGGAAGGTAGGCAGAACTCAATCGTAGTGCTGAGTTGCAGCGCAGCAAAGTCCCGAGTCAGAGCGCACAACCTCCCATGGCACCATGCTGCAGACAGTTTGCAGATCCCCTGAGTGGAAGAGCCCACCCCCCCAGATAAAACTTCCCAACCCCCACTGGAGAATTGTAGTATCATAGACCAGCCCAGGTGTGAAGGGACCTTGAAAGATCATTTGGTGTAGCCTGTTGTGGGAAAGGGAGCCTAGATGAGATTATTTAGCACCCTGTCCTATCGCATCTGGAAAACCTCCAGCAATGGGGACTGCTACAGCTTGTGCCCGTTGTGCCTTTTCTTCTCCATGTGACTTCTTGTGAAGAGAGAGCCTCTGTCGTCTTTGTACCCTCCCTTCAAGTACTGGAATATTGTGTGGAGGTTCTCCCTTGAGCCTAGGCAGCTTTGTAACCTATTGCAACTAATTCCTTTCTCATTGCTAGCCTTTATGCAGCCCTTTGCTGCTTTTGCATTTTCCTCCATGGCTTTGCAATCATGCCAAACCCATTTGTCTGAAATCTTAGGATTTGGGATTATTCCATGCTTCTGTAAGTAGTCAGTGCTATATAGCTCTTGCCATCCTGCTGACTACAACCATTAGTGCAAATGGGTGTTTTAGGTTGCTTAAAGAATTTCTGTCAAAGGTATCAGCAAAAGCAGGTTTAATATGAAAGTGAAAGCATGACAAAGTTTGTTGGCAGGGTTTAATCTACTGCTACTAAATAGTGAAAGCAGAAAGAGAAAAATCAAACTAAAATCTAAAATCAATCTAAAACCAAAATCAACTCAAAAATTATCCATGTGTAGGCTGGAGGGAGGAATGAGCAAAGGGCAAGGATAAAACAGAATAACGAACAATCCTTCTGTTGGGTCTTCTCCATGTGCTTTTTTGTGAAAATAAAGTTTCTGTTCTCTTTGTAGCTGCCTTTTGAGAGCCAGAATACTGTGATGATATTGCTCCTGAGCCTTTTCCAAGGGATAAAAGACCCAATTCCTTCAGGCTTTCCTCATATGGCAGGTTCTCTACCCCTTGGATCATCTTCATTGCCCTCCTTGGGACCCTCTCCAGTCTTTCTGCCTCTTTTTTTTTTTAATTCTAGGGACCAGAACTGGATCCATCACGCCAGGTTTGGCCTGCAGGGGTGACTTCTGTGAGAAGAGGCCAGGGTCTGCTCTGCGCTAGACACAGCTAGGTTTTGTCAGCTAGGCATGGAACACCCTGAGAGCCAAAGCTGAGCAACTCAGCAAAAGCTCTGGCAGCCCTGTGTAATTATATTTAAGAAATGGCAAAATGCTGTCCAGGACAGGTATTTCCCTGCTGCCTTTGGATCTGGCAGGTGGTTATGTCCTGAAGGAACTTAATCCTGTTTTGTTCTCCTCTCCTGTTGAGGTAGGGTGGTGAGAGAACAGTTGTTTGGGCTCCTGGCAGCAGGCCAAGATCTGGCATCAGAAAGCTTAAAAGGCAGATTCTTCCATGTAGAAGGGGGACGTTTTTGAGCTAGCAAAGTCCATCAGTATCTGGATCCAGTCACTTTGAGGGGGTGAAGTTTTAACGGAAAAAGCCTTCTTTCTGAGCAATAATAGATTATAATAGATTATTGTGAGAAGAAGGATCTAGTATCTATTTTTTCATTTTGTGTTTAATGCAAGCAACAAAGAACTGAAACTCCTGCATGCAAAGGGATGAAAATAGGCAGAACCCATTGGTTGCTCTTTGTGTCTGTTGGAAATGCACGGCCAGGTATAAAGAGGTCATGGAGGAGATGTAAGATTGAGCTAGCTAAACTTGATTAAGACACAGCCCTAGAAAAGGCAATGCCTTGCTGCTTTGAACAGTAGAAGGACAATAAGTAAGTGTTGGAGGTTAGGATTTTTCCTTTTTTTTTCTTTCTCTCAGGAAATTTTGTCACAGTTATTGCTTAAGAGATGATAATGACTGTTACTTAAGAGAGAAAAAAAGTGACCAAGGAGGGGAAAGAGTGTACATGGCTAATGTCTTAGCTGGGAGGGTCTTCTCTTGGGAAGGGCAGAGATACCGTGGAATTTTGGCTGGGGGGTGAAGGGCTGGGTTGGGCTCCTCTCTCTCTCACTCTCAGGATCAGAGTGGAGAGGTGCGGTTTTTGGTGCCGGACTGTTACTATCCAGAGGATTCGCTGCCACTGTGGATTTCTCATCCTGCATGGCTTTTACTTACTGTGGGGCAGCTTCTGCTTACAAGAGCATCTGTTGAACTGGGACCTTTCCAAAACCTGACCTCACTGGGCAGGAGACCCTAACCCTCGACCCCTTCCCAGAGAGGGCGTCTCCTGGATGTGCGCAGCAGATGCTTGCAGAAACCTGGCTGCTACTTCCCAGCCCTGCTGTTTCTTTGCTGCTGCTTTGGAATTTTTGCTACCTTTTAACCCAACACCCCATATCTGCCTGACCCCCCCATGGTTCCTGCTACGGCTGTGGAGTTTCTGCTATACTTGGTTAGCTACCCCAGCGTCTGCTTGCCTCTGCTGTTCCAGCTTGCTGCTCTGAGGTTCCTGCTACAGTCCAATTCACCATCCCAAGAGGCTCTGAGACCTGCTGCCCCTGTGAGTTTGTAAAGGAAGCCCCTTTTCTATTTCTTCTGCTGGATTGCCCACCATTACCCATGTGCAGAGAGGCATAGATGAGCTCACACCACAGTGCCCCCTGCAGCCATGGGGGAATCATTGCACCCACCCTGTCCAGCTGCGAACCAACAGCACCCCTGCCGGCTGTGACCATAACTACACAAAAGGGAAAAGTGCTAGACAGCTGAGAGAAAGCTGTTGTTGGGTTTCTGATTTTGTTTTTTATTGATGCTGTTGTTTTTTTGCTTTTTCATATATATATATAGTCTAGTAAAGAACTGTTATTCCTTTTCCCATATATTTGCCTGAAAGCCCCCTAATTTCAAAGTTATAATAATTCAGAGGGAAGTGAGTCACATTTTCCATTCCAAGGGAGGTTCCTGCCTTCCTTGGCAGACACCTGTCCTTCAAAACAGGACAGATTTTGGTGCCCAACAGTGGGTCCTGAGGGCATTGAGAGATAAGTGTGAAAAAGGAATACCAGGTCCTGGGTAACCTATTTTTGTGTGCTGAATATAGAAACCACATTAAGGGGCGCGATGTGGTCTAGCCTACCCTAGTTAAGTTGGCACATGGTTGTGGCTACATTTTTCCCATTTGCAGATCCTTATCTAAACATGGGTCCTATGACTAAGGCTGCTGTTGCTGTTATCCAGTTTGCACAATGGGTCAATAAGGTGAGGTATTAATGGATTTTTAACTTCCTCTGGAATGTGGGCACGTGTATACATGGCTATCACACACTAGGTGTATGTTTTGGGGTTTAATTTATAATGGTATCCATTGTGAGGAAGTAACACCAGGGGAAGTTTTCTCCCAACCCTTCACCCATTTCTTTGGGCATACCCCACCAGCTTTAGAAGGGTTAAAATATTCTCTAGATGCTAATTATATCGTACAATGGCTTGTGCTGCTGAAGGTTTTTTTCTATTTAGCATTCAGAGATAAGGTGAAATTGTCTTGGGAAACTGTCACTGTTGTATTGAGGATGGGTGATTAAAGCGACATATAGACTCCAAGGTCTCAGAAGGCAAATGCAAAGTTTATTAGAAACCACACATTCTTTTATAGACAATTCCAACAAGGTCAGACCTGACTGCTCCTTAATCAACACCCCTCACACCATTGGCTAATTAGGAACAACACCCTTCTTGCACCTCTTACAAGTAAACAACATGTTCAAAACACCAGCTGCAGGATTGTTTTAATTCTTGCTCTGAGCTTTCTCAAAACTTCCCAGAGCAATGTCTGGGAAAGTTTATCTGACTTTCTTTCGAACCAGACTCTCAGCATCCACAACTTCCCCTTTTTGTTTTAAAAAATAAGGCAGCATTTGTAATCCCCTTCAGGGTCCTTGCAGGAAGGAGAAGAAGCACAGCTCAAGAAGTCCTTTTAGTAATTTGCTGGTTACTAAACAGAACCTCAATCAGACACTGATTTATAATGGTCCAGGAGAACTAACATCAAGTCTTGTTGTTCATTCTTGTAAGTCAGTTACTGTTGGGAAGGGTAGATAAATATGATTAAGAACCACAATGGTACAGCCAGGACGAATGTAACGCCCCCTACTGGCTGGACAATTACCCTCACCTACAGCGGGGTCCAAAGGCCAAATGGACTGTTCCATGTCACCCCCCAGAATGTATGGTTCACCCCACAGCTGTAACCCTCCCCTGAAACATCAGGTGCTTGTGACCCCATTGGCCCAGGTCCTGTTCCATCCCACCCTGGAGCCCCCTTTGATAAAGGCTCTCCGGGGGGCTGGACGTTCTCTTGGATCTTCCCTTCTCCTCCTGGAGAGTCCTCTGGGAGTCCCTGCTCCCTCTTTGTCTCTCCCCTCCCCCATCACCCGAGGCCCAGCCACGTGCTGTGTCTGGCAGCTCGAGGCAGAGCCTCTCTGCGTCCTGAATAAACTTCATCCCCCAAGAGCAACCAAAGAGATCTCGCTTGAATCTGTCCGTGGAATACAAATCAACGTCGTTACAAGTTACTAATTCTAATACAGTAAACAAAACATAGTTAGTCTGCTCAAAGTATTGTCAGTCTAACTTGTCAACATTCACTACTCTGGAAACAAAGAAAGAAAAAGAATGCTCATTCTCTAGTTGTAGAAGGACCATCTGATTGATGATCAGCATTCTGATCATCACTCAAAGGTTGCCTGTTGGCTACATTCTACTTTTGGTGTTGTAAAGCAGGGGGAACACACCTTGTAGATATCCTCCGTACCCCAGTATCTGTGGAAACACACACATACCCACGACCCCAAGTGATAAGCTCACACGGGCCCTCCCACTTATTAGTGGTTAGATCTCGTAACCAGGCTTTCACCTGAGGCAGGTGTGTCTCGCCTGAAGTCTGCAACAAAAGAAAGTGATTTTGAATTACAGGATTGTTTGAATTTTGTGTCACTGTAAGGTGATTAATTGTATATAGAGCTTTTTTCAATCGGCTGTGCAGGGTTTCTCCAAGCATTCCCCTTTTTTGCTTTTCAAGAACACGCTTTAAAGTGCCATGAGCACGTTCAACAATAGCTTGACCAGTTGGAGAATGTGGAACACCAAATTCATGCAACAGTCCCCATAAACTTAAAAACTGATGTGTCTTCTGCAAGACGTAGGTGGGACCATGTCATGGTTTGACACGAGAAGAAAATTTTTTTTTAGAAGAAAGAAGTTCACCAGTCAGAAGTCAGGTTTAGATACTGACACTTAGAGTGACCAATTGAAGATAGACACGCCTCTGAGAACACAGAGGAGTTAAAAGCAGAATTCCCAGAAGGACTCGTCCTTCTTTAATTCCGGTCACCGCATGGGACGAACCTCTCCCCTGCCCAGCCCGGGCTGGGTGGGGGAGGGGAGCCATGCAGCCTGCAGAAATAAGCCAAGAGATAAAAGATCGAAACCGGCTGGGTCAGCTCCTGCAGATGAAAGAGTGGAAAACATCTGAGATGTTTTTATTTCCCCCCCCCCCCAACCCAGAGGAAAAAGAAATAAAAAGCCAGCAAACACCTAGAAGTTTGCCAGCAGAAGAAAAAGAAAAGGGGGGGGGAAAATGCCCAGCGTGAAAGACTAGAAAAAGAGTCCTAAGCTAAAATTGCAACCGTCCGGGGAGTCCGGAAATTTTAACCCTTTCCTGTATTATGAAAGCTTTATGAAATATTGCTCCTCCTGAATTTAAAAAAAAAAAAGACAGCTTAAAACCTCAGATGTTCAGAAAAAAAAATTAGAAGCAGATAATAGAGTAGCTTTTTAGCTAAACTCTGCTTATTTACCATAAACTAAACCACTCTTTCTTTCAAAAAAAACTACATTTTAAGAAAATGCATTAGTTGAGCCAAAAGACCTTCTGCAGCAACTACCAGTTTAAAGTAAACAGAAAGAGAGCTGAAGAAAGTGTGAAAATGCCCTCCATCTTCAAAAAAAAGAGAAAACGATCTCTGTCTTTTAAACCCTCAGCCCCAAAAAAAAATAGAGGAAACTCTAGTCCCAAATTGTAATACTGGACTGTTGTTCCTAGTAATCCTTAACAAAGCATCCTTAAAGAAGCCCTATAAGCAGTCTCTGTCCATGCCCAGTAATAAAAACACTAGAACATAAAGAGAAGAATGTCACATTAGCCAGTCTGGACGGTGCCACGTGTAACATTGGAAACACAAAAGTAGCAGTTGTGTTTCCTAGGAGTCTATGGTGCAAGGAAAACTCCTCTCTTCCCCGATAAACTCAATATTAATTATATTGAAGAGTAAAAACTTAATTAAAGATCCAAATGGATCTCGCTGGAGTTTAGTGGAGTTGAGTAAAGAGAGGAGAAATGTTTTAGAAAGTTTTCATTTCGAATTTTGTGTGTGTTTTTTTTTTTTTTCCTTTCCTTTCTTTTCCTTTTATAGTAATAATAGTAGTAGTGTAATAAAGCTTTTTCTTTTATTATTAAGTTTGGCCTGCTTTGCTCTGTTCTTGATCACATTTCACAGCATTTAATTAATAAGTTATATTTTCATGGGGCGCTGGCATTGTGCCAGCGTCAAACCATGACACTTTTGGTTCCCTGACCGGGAAACGAATTTTGAGTAAAATAAGATGGTGATAAGATGAAGGCTGTGAAATGAGATCAAAAAGAAACAAAAGCAAAGCATGAGTTTGGTTAAATGTAGTTTTAGTAATTATTTTTTTATAATCTGTGTTCTCAGAGGCGAAGGGTGGAGTGTCATGGTTTGACACGAGAAGAAAATTTTTTTTTAGAAGAAAGAAGTTCACCAGTCAGAAGTCAGGTTTAGATACTGACACTTAGAGTGACCAATTGAAGATAGACACGCCTCTGAGAACACAGAGGAGTTAAAAGCAGAATTCCCAGAAGGACTCGTCCTTCTTTAATTCCGGTCACCGCATGGGACGAACCTCTCCCCTGCCCAGCCCGGGCTGGGTGGGGGAGGGGAGCCATGCAGCCTGCAGAAATAAGCCAAGAGATAAAAGATCGAAACCGGCTGGGTCAGCTCCTGCAGATGAAAGAGTGGAAAACATCTGAGATGTTTTTATTTCCCCCCCCCCCCAACCCAGAGGAAAAAGAAATAAAAAGCCAGCAAACACCTAGAAGTTTGCCAGCAGAAGAAAAAGAAAAGGGGGGGGGAAAATGCCCAGCGTGAAAGACTAGAAAAAGAGTCCTAAGCTAAAATTGCAACCGTCCGGGGAGTCCGGAAATTTTAACCCTTTCCTGTATTATGAAAGCTTTATGAAATATTGCTCCTCCTGAATTTAAAAAAAAAAAAGACAGCTTAAAACCTCAGATGTTCAGAAAAAAAAATTAGAAGCAGATAATAGAGTAGCTTTTTAGCTAAACTCTGCTTATTTACCATAAACTAAACCACTCTTTCTTTCAAAAAAAACTACATTTTAAGAAAATGCATTAGTTGAGCCAAAAGACCTTCTGCAGCAACTACCAGTTTAAAGTAAACAGAAAGAGAGCTGAAGAAAGTGTGAAAATGCCCTCCATCTTCAAAAAAAAGAGAAAACGATCTCTGTCTTTTAAACCCTCAGCCCCAAAAAAAAATAGAGGAAACTCTAGTCCCAAATTGTAATACTGGACTGTTGTTCCTAGTAATCCTTAACAAAGCATCCTTAAAGAAGCCCTATAAGCAGTCTCTGTCCATGCCCAGTAATAAAAACACTAGAACATAAAGAGAAGAATGTCACATTAGCCAGTCTGGACGGTGCCACGTGTAACATTGGAAACACAAAAGTAGCAGTTGTGTTTCCTAGGAGTCTATGGTGCAAGGAAAACTCCTCTCTTCCCCGATAAACTCAATATTAATTATATTGAAGAGTAAAAACTTAATTAAAGATCCAAATGGATCTCGCTGGAGTTTAGTGGAGTTGAGTAAAGAGAGGAGAAATGTTTTAGAAAGTTTTCATTTCGAATTTTGTGTGTTTTTTTTTTTTTCCTTTCCTTTCTTTTCCTTTTATAGTAATAATAGTAGTAGTGTAATAAAGCTTTTTCTTTTATTATTAAGTTTGGCCTGCTTTGCTCTGTTCTTAATCACATTTCACAGCATTTAATTAATAAGTTATATTTTCATGGGGCGCTGGCATTGTGCCAGCGTCAAACCATGACAGACCATTATCAGTTTTCACAGAAGAAGGTATACCTAAGATCGCAATAGACATCCTCCAATGGGCAATAACATCACAACCCTTTTCTCCAGTGTGAGCAGATGCCCACATAGCAGAGGAAAAGGTGACAATATACATGTGCACATACTTAAGTTGGCCAAATTCAGCAATATGAGTGACATCCGTTTGCCAAAGCTGCAAGGCTTTTAGGCCTCTAGGGTTCACCCCCGCTGGTAGAGGTGCAGCAAGTCCATGACAGTCAGCGCAAGAACTGACAATATCAAGACCCTCAGTTGGCATTAACTGAAATTGTTTCTGCAAAGTATGTGCACTTTGATGGAAAAAAATCATGCAATGCTTTGGCTTGCGCAATTTTGTCTGGCTGAGGTGCTACCCACTCAGGGTTAGCTAACCTGTCAGCCCTGGAATTATCTTCTGTTATGAAACCTGGTAAATTGGTGTGACTCCAAATATGCAGGATATAGTATGGATGAATTCGGGCCTGAATTGCACACAACAAAGTTTTCAACAACTGAAACAAAGCTGCATTATTGACTTCTTTCAGAAGTGAACAATCCAAACGTTTGGTTACATCTGCTACATAAGCAGAATCAATGACCAGATTCAGAGGTACCTGAGAAAATCACTGGAATGCCATGGCAACAGCCTTCAATTCAACCAACTGGGCTGAGCCTGACTCATGGCCTTCCAGCACCTGCCACTCAAATTCATCCTTCCAAGTAACAATGTCTTTCCCTGTTTTTCCTGAGCCATCAGTGAAGATGGTGGGTCCTTGCACTGGCACCCAACTATTTTTTGGCTGCAAAGACAAATTAGTTGATTTTGCCAACTGCAATAACTTATGACTAGGCAGATGATAGGCAATCTGCCCTAAAAAGTTTTGTAGCAGACTTTGCAAAGGAGCACTGTCAACAAAGCTCCAATCAAAGTCTTCCCGTTCTACTGGACGAATAATTTTTACAGGATCAGCTGCCATTAATTGCAAACACCGTTGACGGCATTTGATTATCAAATGAGCTATCAATTCAAACAATATGGATGCTGTCTTTTTCAGTTGATGGGGCAAGAAGACCCATTTCAAAATGTGCAAAGGACTGAAACATTTTTCACTCCATTGGCCAATGATAACTGTAGGATGAAAATCTGTATTGGTAATGAAAACCATGATATCAATGGAAGTATCTATTCGATAAACCTAACGAGCAGAAATAGCTTGTTGGTCTTCCTCTAGCACTCGTTGCCCCACAGGAGTCAATTTCTGAGGGGAATTCAGATCAGGGTCCCCCTTTAGAATGTTAAACAGCAGGGACAATTGTATTGTGGTTAGCCCCAAATAAGGGCATAACCAACTGATACTTCTCAGCAATTTCTGGGCATAATTCAGAGTCTTAATAGAATCCTTAAATTGCACCCCTTTTTTTGTTGTTGTCATTATATTAATGCCGGTGCTCCTCTCCCCGACGCCCTTCCTCAGCCCCGGCCAGCTCTGGGGAGAGGGGCGGGCAGGTTTCTAGCGCTTCCCGCTGGACCCTCGCGGGCTTTGGGAAGTGCTATCAGAGTTCCAGAGAGCAGTCAGCGACCCCACGGCGAATTACGAGGAGAGTCTTGCTCTGGGGGTGAATTCCGTTTATTGTAATCCAACGGGGAATACAATAACTTGAAGGGGACCAGGCGTGCCGCGCCGGCATTTGCCGGAGAGGCGCGGGCGGGGCAGAACGCGCTGGAGCCAGCCAGAAGAAAGCACGAAACGAACCGTGCAAGTGAATTAAATACGGAATGGGGGAAAACTGAACAGCCAATGGGGTAAAACCGCGGGGGGTTCGAGGGTGGTGGGATACGGGGGTACATCCAATGAAGGATAGACAGGGGAAGGGTCCCAGGTCCTTTACCAATCACCCGGCATCCCGGGTGGAAGATTCTAGGTGGATGGGAAGGGACACCGAGTGACGGACAGGCATCTGGGGTAAACAGGGGGATGACTTAGCATTTTTGGGGATAACGGACACGCGGGGGAAAGGTGGGAAAACCCGGGGAGAAACCATTACAGAACCGGGGGTACATGGAACAAACCTATACATAATACAAATGTAATAAAACATAAAAAACACAACTCCACATATTGACAGTTTATTATTAAAATTAAAATATATTTTAGTTATAGATAGATAATGGTAGTAATATTTAGTAAAGAGTGATATTTATATATAGTTTTTACTTAACAATTAGATTTTTTGATGTATCTAACATGTTGCTTTTTAAAAATTATTATTTATTATGTGTAATTTGGTTTTTGAATAGAGGTAATTTTATGGATGTGTTTGTATTTGAGTAGAATATATTTAAATTTTTTTTTTCCTTAATAAATTTTTGAGCTGTATTATCAGGATTTTGTTTTTGTTTATTATATGTAGGGGTTTTAGATTGGGTAGGGTTTATTTGGTTGGTAGAGTTTTGGGTGTTAATTAATTAGGTGGTTTTTGTTAGGTGTTATTTTTTATTTACTGGAGTACTTCTGTAATAGTAACTGAAGAAAGCCATGAGACTAACAGTCTGGATAAAGATACATAAGCAGTTAGAAAATAAAGGCAGGATCCTGAAGAGACACGTATCTTTTAGGTGATCACACAAAGAGATAGTAAAACATGAAAGCCAGCTGTAAATACTATAACAACACCTTATAAATAATTCTTATCACAAAAATCAGTGAATTCACATTATATAAACAATATATTAGTGGCAAGCATTTGAAGGGGTTAAGACAACCTTTTTCATTCATGTCATATTAATAACACTTGAAAGATTTTTTTATTTAACGATTTTAAGGTGGTTTTTAGTAGTTTATTATATATTTTTCCTTTCTTTCCTTTTCTTCCCTTTATTTTTTTTTTTTTAATTTTGTTCATAGTTTGTGTATGGTAGGGAATATGGTATGTTTATTTAATGCTATGTTTTTTTTAGTTTAGGTGTTGATACGGTTATTTTTGAAATTAGTTTTGTTGTTTAACTTAATTTTTTAGGGGTATTATATTTTTATAGAATATGTTTTTTAAGGTTTAGGGTGGTGTTATGTCTTGTAGTATGAGATATAGGGTAGGTTTTTAATTATTTAGTGGTGGTTTTTATTATTGTGAATATAAAGTGTTTATTTTGGTGTGTTTGTCGTAGTGTGATGTAATTAATTTGTTAGGGTTTTGGGTTTTTTAAGTTATATTTGGATTATTATTTATTATACTAAAGGGGTTTTAGTTGTTTGGTCTGTTCAATTACAGCATATGTTTTATAGTTATGAATAATTTGTGAAATATTGTTTATGGTTCAACTTATTTTATGGTTTTGTGTTTATTTATAGGTAGTATTTTTATTTTGATGATTTGAGGTATTATGAGTTTATTCAGTTAGGAATAGTTTTCTTTTTGTGTAGTTAATTTAAGTTTATTTTTGATATTTTTATTTTTGTAGTTTGATTTATTTGTTGATTGTTTTGGTGGTTTATTTTATCTTTTAATTTCATTTTATTTCTTTATTTGGTTTTATTTTTGAGGATATGAGTATTTATATGGCAAATTTTTGTTTTCGGTTTATTTTTATGATGTGATAGGAATTGTTAGTGAAAAGACTGTAGTGTGTTTCTTTACTTGGTAGCTGATTGTATGGTGGAGTTTCTTTAGTATGTGTTATTTGTTTTGTTTTTTCTTTGTTAGTGAGATTACAGATTTTATATTTTGGTTAGTTTGTAATTATTATTTTTTCTTAGAAGCTGGAACTACCACCTGACTCTTCCATGTGCTTCCCCTCCCCCATCTATGGTCTTGATAATTCCGTTCTTGGGCATCTCCATCTTCTCTAGCAAGTCCCAGTTCCCCATTTCCAGAGTGCACAATTTGACTGAGTCCCAAAAACGTCCCGGGTGCTTTGGTCGCACGGTGGCAGAGTCCACAGGTGGCTCTGGGACGATCTCAAAACCCGTTGGTTCTGGCGCTCAGCCGCTAGGCCATTCCCCCCCCGCCCCCCCACCCCACCCCCCACTGCGAGACACGCTGTTGATCTTCATCCGTTTTCACTGTCTGCATCCCGTGGCAACGGCACACGGGGCAACCTGAAGGAGGCGGAGGAAGGCGGGCCAGCTGGAAGGCCACCGAGGCGAAGGGGGGTGGCCATGTGTAAGAGGCAATCTGAAGACCCTCACTCATTTGCCTGCCGATTGCCACGAGAAGGATCTCCCTTCCCCCACTGCAGTTCTGGCTTGGAGAAGGCAACAGTGCAGGTGCAGCCGCTGTACCGTTACGTTCTGTTCCGAATGAGGCCCGGCAAGAACTTGGCAAGAAGTTGGCAAGGACTTGGCGAAGACCCAACATGGACCCAGCACAGAGCGGCCTTCTGCAATTCCTGCTTCACTCTCCACCTTTAAGCTGAATGAACTGTTGGGGTGACTCTGGTGGTCTCTCACTGAAGACCCCTCATCTGCCTCATTACCACCGTGACAGACAGAGATCAAGAACCCTCTCCCCAAGGACTGAGACTGAGACCCCTACCACAGAGAGTGGTGGTGGGGGGAAATGACATGACCTGTTTTTCTCCAGTAACTTCAATAGACTTATTCATTATTGTGTTTGTTCAGCCTGGATGATTTTCTGTAGATACACCTGTTCCCCCCATAGCAATTTCAATAGACTCTAATTGTTCTGCATGTTCCCCCCTTTCCCTCTGTGGACTATAACTGGACCCCTGGGTTGGGCAGGATTTTGGAGACTCTCCCCAACACAACAAGACAGATCCCCATCGTCCGGACCACTGAGGACCTCGCCTGTGTTGGTAGCTATTCCCATCCCCCCTTCTCTCTCTCCCTCTCTCTCCCCTTTTTATTTCTTTTCTGACCCCACTATCGCATTTATTGGTTTTGGCCCTTAATAAAGGTGCATCTGTTGTGATTAAACTGATAGTCCCCTGCTGTTTGTCTTTTGCACTTTGGGATCGGCTAACGAACCATCACGACACCCCGCTATAAGCGGATCGTGACACCATGGGCGCTGCGGCTGGCCGTGACGAAACCGCAAAAGGCACGGTGCCTGCAGTTCCGCATGCGGCAGGAGGAGGAGGTGGTGCAGCCGCCTGCACTGATCCCGCAGATGGGAACAGAGGGCTGAAGGGAGGAGGGCTACGGCTGTGTCAGCTGTCTGCGGTGGAGAGATTCCTGCCAACCCCTGCGATGCAGAGGAAGGAGGGGCCGCGAGGGGAAACAAAGCTGTCTACCGCTAAGGCTCCGCCGCTGCTTCTTGAGACGCAGAGGGAGGAGGTAGTGGGGCGAATGGAGGAGGACCCCCGGAAATTTCTGACTGGGGCTCGGGTAACGAAGCCCTTGCTAGCTGCATGACCAGTGACAGATACGTTGGCATGATATAGTCACGGGGAGAGGGATATATCGGGGGAACATAATCTCACAGCGAGGGATAGATTTTACGAGCAACTTCCGTGTCCCTCAGGGATCTGCGTAGAGCTAAGGGAAAGCCGCTAGCAGTGCCCTCTGTCTCCTCACCTTCTGGCACGTCAGTGTCCAGAAATGGATTGTCCACCCCCTCCGAGTTCACCACTTCCGTTTCACCCTCTCCGGGTGTCCCATTTTGTAAAGCTTTAATAAGAGTGCCCCATGTAACAGCTAATTCAAATGCGTCCTTATCTCCACAGGAGATTTCTTGCCACAGCCGGTCTCCTAGCGACTGCCAAGTGTCTAAACTAAAAGCAGTCCCAGCGTCCACCGAAAATCCACGAGCCTTTGCCCAGCAAAGCAGGATTGGAGTGATCCAATATAGCAACTCCCATGCACGGCAATGCGTCCTTCCACACAGAAAGCACGATGTGTTCCTCTGTAGAGGTTTGATTCCCCATCTTGAAGGGAATTTCTTCCCAACGGTCTGTCTAATCAGTGGTTTGGTCCGGAACACAAACTCTCGCGTGCTGGAGACTCGTCCTAATAACCTAAGCTGGCTGCACTACCCGTGGTCAGAAAAGACCAGCCCCCTCTTAGGAGGGTGTGGGGGGAAAGCACCATACCTCTCGTCTCAGAGGACAGGGGCAACTCCGAGTCTCCAGTCTTGGCTGCAGGGAACGTCGGAGATTATCAGACTCCTTGTTCGTCAGTCTCGGCTGCAGAGAACGGTGGGGGTCACCAGACCCCTGGTTCTTCAGTCTTGTCTGCAATCACATCGGAGTCCACCAGATGTCACTGTTGTATTGAGGACGGGTGATTAAAGCGACATATAGACTCCAAGGTCTCAGAAGGCAAATGCAAAGTTTATTAGAAACCACACATTCTTTTATAGACAATTCCAACAAGGTCGGACCTGACTGCTCCTTAATCAACACCCCTCACACCATTGGCTAATTAGGAACAACACCCTTCTTGCACCTCTTACAAGTAAACAACATGTTCAAAACACCAGCTGCAGGATTGTTTTAATTCTTGCTCTGAGCTTTCTCAAAACTTCCCAGAGCAATGTCTGGGAAAGTTTATCTGACTTTCTTTCGAACCAGACTCTCAGCGTCCACAGGTAACTGCTCTAACATGTACCTTGGAGACTAGGGATGCTGTCCCATAGCCTGATGCTGCCCCACAGCCTGACACTACCCAACAGCTCACCTCAGAAATGAACCACCCAGATTGGATGGGGTATTGGAGGAGATGCACCAGATGCTGAGGGAATACACTTCCCTGTGGGAAATTCAGGATTCCTGGACAAATAACCAATATGATTAAGCAGAAGCCATTTATTGTTTACATCATGCACTTATTTATAGATTCTACAACTACTGCACATGCTGATCATGCAGTTCTTATTGGTGCCTTTTCTTGTCCACGCGTTCTGCATGCACTTCTCAGAATATGTCATTGTTTACAGTCCAGGTGGCTCACAGCTCTCTGCTATCTCTTTCTTGTGGTCTTGGAATTCAGTTTCATAGCTTCTTCTTTCTTCTTTTAGCACACTTTATGTCTTAGCAACCTTGATGAATTCCAGAGGGCCCTGAGAAAATTCTGATAAGAACAGTTACAAGCAGAATGGCTGGTGCACACTGTAGTCTAAGTTGTTCAGATACATTGCTACACTGCCCCAGCTGGTGAGAAACCCTCTCCTCGCCTCAAAGGGAGAGAGTCTAATGGTGCAGCAGTGGAACCCATGAACATTACAACTGTTCCATTTCCAGCTGAACTACAAGGGCAGCCACAGCCAGCAGCAGTCACCCCTGTGTAGAGGAGGAAGTATAAGACCAAATCAATGCACCCAGTTATTGATGATGAGGTACAAAGACCCTTGCAACCAGCAAGGGATCCAGAGCCTGAAATAATCACCAAGTCCCTGTTGTATGACAGTCTCCATAATCTGCAGAAAGACATTGTGTGATGGGGGTGCAAGGATTATTCAGCCTGGTTACTTTGGGTTTGGGGCCTTATGGGTACAGGCATGCAACAGTGGTGAGGCAAGGAATTTGGGATCCTTGACCCAGGATGTGGTATTGATTGGGTGTTCGTGAGGGAGCCAGAGCCCCTTCCTCTCTGGGAGCGGCTTTTAATAGTTTAAGAGACAGGTTTGTTCACAGAGACAAAATACAGAAGCACCATCACAGAATGCCCTGGAAGAACATTGAGGAAGGGATCCAACATGTGAGAGAAGAGTCAGTACTAGAGGTGCTTTTTGGAAGGGATGGAAAGAACAATAATGACCCTGACAAGGTCAGGTGCACAGGGCAAATGTTGTGGAACTTGGCAAATCTAGGGCCATCCCAATACACCACCTTCATTGGAAAAATTAATGCCAAGGACAACTGAGAGACAGTGGGTTCCATAGCGAACAAGCTCAGGAATTATGAGAGTATGGTCAGTGGTCTGATGCAGGCTCAGGTCTCTGCTTTGGTTAAGGACCTCAAAGAAGAGATCAGGGAGGTGAATGAGGAGGTGAAGAAGTGAGACACGGAGGAAAATTTAAAACTTTTATTTAAACTTTTTCTTACAAAATTTTAGTCTTTTACTCTAGAAGTAAATAATCAAAGGTACATAGAAGTGTTAAGTTTAACATTAACAGCCATTGAAAATAAAGAAGAAATTAGTAAAGAGATATTAGGACAAGTATTTTTAGGGGTATAGGCTTCTAGTATACCACAGAGGGCAAAGAATGCCCCCCCCCCATAGTAATCAAGATTAAAGAAAAGACAAAACCAGAGAAAATTAAGCAGCACCACCTGAAAAAAAAATAAATAAATCAGCCCAATAATTAATAGTACAAAATTGAAAGCTGCCAATAAGATAACAAAATATTTATATCCTGTAGTACAAATCCATATACCTTACTAACTTGTTTAACACCTGAACTAACCTAGTTTGCTATTTTAAATCTAAAAGATACTTTTTTTTAACCTCCCTATCTATAAAGCCAGCCAAAAAAATTTTGCATTTAAATAGAAAAGCCCTAAAAGCGAGCACAAAACCTAGTTCACATAGTCCATGTGCCTCAAAGCATCAAAATCCCCCAATCTGTTTAGAAAACAACTTACAAAGATCCAGAACCTTGAGAAACTCCACAAGAAGAAAGAAACCTTTCAAATTTCCTAGAACTCAAAGGATAAAGAGTATTAAAGAAAAAGCACAAGCATAGCAAGGTAATACTAGCTGTGAGTTTTTAATTGCAAACTTTGTCAAACAGAGATCTCCAGTGAACAAAAGAAGTCACACAGACCTTTCACCAGCTAAAGAGTGCCCTCACGTCAGCTCCAGCATTAAGACATCCAGATGTAAGTAAACTATTCTTTCTATTCTCCCATGTAGCTGAAGAATTGAATTCATACCAGAGGACAGTTGCTTACTTTTCCAAGCAACCAGATACAATACCAAAAGATAACCAAGTTACCTCAGAACTGTAGCAGCAGTAGTGTTGAATATACAAAAAGGACACAAGTTTATCCTGAGACAGAAATTGACTGTTGTCCTGGTTCAGGTCAAATTTGGGGAAAGAACCCTAAAAGGGTTTCCTTTAGGAAAGCAGATTCAATTGGCCCCTCCCCCCCCCAACTAGTTCGGGAAGGATACTTCTTTGGAGGAAAGTGGAAAAAACTTGTTTATTAAACAAGCAATTTTAAACAATATTAAACAATAAAACTTCTCGCCACTCCAAGAGAGAGACAAACTCAGGAAAAATCTCCTGGGTTGCAGCTGGGCTCACTCAGTCTCTGATCAGTCCCTCCAGCGCTGGAAATGCTGCGGTCCAGGCCCGGCCCACTGGGCCACAGGTGTGAGCTGCTGCTGCTCTTCTGGGGGTTCAGTTCAGAGCAGGTTCAGAGAAAGGGAAAAAAACTGCAGTCCAGGGAACTTCTTCGCCTCAGCTAGCTAAAACTAACTAGGAAAAGAAAAAAAAGGAGAGCTCTCTTTTTCTTTGCCTGTCTATCTGCAGACGACACAGTCCAGGAGGAGGAATGTGGAGGAGGGAGTGCAGTTCTTGAAAACAAACTCCGCGCTTCTTCCCCCCTCTCTTTCACTCCTGGAACAAGTCTTAAAAGTGTAGAACTTATTATTCAATATAAACAGAGCAGACGATTGGGGATAAAGGCATCATACAGTCAACCTAGGACACTGTACTAGTGTCCCACACAGTGTCCGCAGTACTAGAAATAGAGTGACCACCAGCTCTCACCACAGAGGTTCCTAAAGTACCAAACCATCATAGTAGAATGAGATAATATAAAGAAAATAGTAACTAACATTATCAATCCAACTTCTTTTCTCAGTAGAAATCAAAGAAAAGAAAAGCCAGGGAATCTCAGGAAAACAGGAAACTGGACAAGACAAACGCAGATCTGAACCAATGTGGTTAATCAAACGTTCTCCGTTTATTCAAGATAAGATGGTAGTTTATATAAGCTTCTACATAGTTTACAAAAACAAAGGCACTCTGATTGGTAGGCTAACATTGTTTACCTTTTCCTTAAAGTGGCTTGAGCCTTACACTATAAAACCTATACTAATTCACACCCAGACAGCCCAGTGGTCCCCATCACACCTTAATACTATTTCTATCTGCACCACAAGCTCCTAACTTCTAACTGCGTCAGAGGCTTGAAGGCCTCACAAGGCCCAAATCTAAGGCCTAGACTGGAGTAGCTCAAATCTCATAACTCATGTCCTCTTTCTCTCAAAAATGCTGCAACAGAAAAGCAGTACACCACAATTGCCCAGAGACTACTGAAGCTACTTACTCCAACCACCCAGACTTAAAAGACACTCCTTTAAATGATACAGAAACCTAGATCACTGATGGGAGCAGCTACGTTGCCAGTAGAAAGCGACATACTAAATATGCAATCACTACCTACAGCGAAGTAATAAAATCCAGACCTTTACCAACAGGCACCTCTGCACAGAAAGCTGAGATTATTACACTACCCCATGCCTTAAAAATAGCAAACAGACTCTAAATATGCATTCATAGTTGTACATGCACATCAAGCTGTCTAGAGAGAGAAGAGACTGCTAACCTCACAAAGAAAGAACATCAGACATACACAAAGATAATCCAGCTACTAGAAGTATGCATATTAAAGCACACCAGAGAGTGAGCCTAGAATCAAGAAAAAGAAATAAGCTAATAGTTGAAAAAACAAAGAAAGCAGTAAAGAGTAAAGTAATTATAGACAGATTTCCTGTAAAAGTAAGCAAAAAAATAATAATACTAATAAAAAAAGACATATAACCAAAAAAGTAGGCTACCATTAAAAAAGAGCTAAAAATCCCTTCCCATACATGTAATCACTAATAAGAGAACACCAGAAAACACACTAGAGCCTATCTACTGAAAAACTTTTATAAAGTGTAGCTCCTTTCCCAGAATGACCAAGACTACCAGTGTTACAAAGTGCATCGAAAAAAAGCGTTGACTTCTAAATAGTAGTTTCCACAAGCTTTTTATAACACATATCTGATTTAAAAGATAATTACCAAGAATTTATATGGCACTATCACTCAGGTGAATTGACAGTGTAATCCTTACCTCCAAGCTAACCACAAGAATATCCCAGACAAAACTTAGTCAGATTGGGAGGGGCCATAGATCTAGACAGCAATAGTCAATTAACTTTTCAAAACCCCCATGGAAAGTGGGGTGTCAGTATTTATGAGTATTAGCAAATACATTTTGAAAGTAGCCAGAAGCATTCCCCACTAGAACTGTCAAAGTGACCAAAGTAAATAATACTGCTTTTAGAGTTTCAGTCACAGTATTACATGTAACTAGAACTCAGAACAAGGAGCTAAGTAAACCAGTACATAACATACAGCGTAAGAATTAAGTATACGTTAACTCTCTTTCAAAAAATACTTTAGAATCACAGTAAGAAGCACCATTCCAAATGCTTCTCACCACCCTGACCACAATCAAGATTAAGAAGCAGAATACCTAGATCCACCACACTCAAATGAAACAAGCCCCAGAAGCCCCTTAGAAATTAACACCAAGAGACAATGAACTAAGACTAAAACTTATTCAAGCAAAATTAGTGTATTGGGGGGGGGGGGGAATTAGTTTGCAATTTTATTTATATAATTGCTTTGTGTATAATTGTAATTGATCTCCTAGAGATAGCACTAAAACAATATGTATATACCGTATGAAAGAATTTAACAAGAGTAAAAATAAAAAAGACCTGAGTATAAAAGAGCTAACCACTGCAGCAAGTAGACTAGCAAACTTAAAACAACCCCTACAGTTATCCCTAAAAGGCCAGGGTCCAAGATCACAAGTTAACAGTAGAAGCGCTTGGTATGGTTCAAGATAACGCGTCTTTAGCTTTCAGTTTTATGCAAACACAGTTTTGGATGCAAGCAACAACAGCTTTAATCATATGGGAGGGCATAAAAAGCATCTGTAACCTATGCATCCAGTCACTGATCAGTAAACTGAGCTTGTATATACTAGTAAAGATTAGAACTTGGGACTAAGGTTATTTAGTATTGTTTTGGATAGAGGTATTTTAGGATTTCAATTATCATTATACACAAAGTAATTTTATAAATAAAATTACAAACTACTCTTCTAATGTTTATTTTGCTTGTATAAGTTTTAGTTTTAGTTTACTGATTTTTGGTGTTAATTTTTAAGGGTTTTTTGGGGATTGTTTTATTTGATTGTGGTGGATTTTGGTATTTTGTTTTTTAATTTTTATTGTGGTGAGGGTGGTGAGAAGTGTTTGGAATGGTGTTTTTTATTGTGGTTTTAAAGCTTTTTTTGTAAGAGATTTAACGTATACTTAATTTTTATGTTGTATGTTATGTATTGGTTTACTTAGTTTTTTATTTTGAGTTTTAGTTACATGTAATATTGTGACTGGAATTTTAAAAGTAGTATTATTTATTTTGGTTACTTTGATAGTTTTGGTGGGGAATGTTTTTGGTTACTTTGAAAATGCATTTGTTAATATTTATAAATATTGATACTTTTTTTTTAATGGGGATTTGAAAAGTTAATTTATCATTATTGTTTAGACCTATGTTTTTTTAAATTTGACTAAGTTTTGTTTAGGGTATTTTTGGGGTTAGTTTGGAGGTAAGAATTACACAGTTAGTTTACTTGAGTGATTGTGGTATATAAATTTTTGGTAATAATTTTTTTTTAATTAGATATGTGTTATAAAAAGTTTGTGGAAACTACAAAAAGTTAATACTTTTTTTGATGCACTTTGTAACACTGGTAGCTTTGGTTATTTTGGGAAAGGAGTTATACTTTATAAAAGCTTTTAAGTAGTTAGACTTTAGTGTGTTTTTTGGTGTTCTTTTTTTATTAGTGACTATACGTATGGGAAGGGATTTTTAGTTTTTCTTTAACGGTAGCTCGCTTTTTTTTGGTTATATGTCTTTTTTTATCAGTGTTATTATTTTTTGGTTTATTTTTAAGGGAAATCTGTCTATAATTATTTTATTTTTTACTGTTTTCTTTGCTTTTCTATCTACTAGCTCATTTTGTTGTTTTTTTTAATTCTGAGCTCACTCTTTGGTGTGCTTTAATATGCATATTTTTAGTAGTTGGATTATTTTTTCTGTATGTTTGATGTTTTTTCTTTGTGAGGTTAGTAGTCCCCTCTCTCTAGACAGTTTTATGTGTGTGTATGACTTTGAATGCTTATTTAGAGTTTGTTTGCTATTTTTAAGGCATGGGGTAGTGTAATCATTTTGTCTTTTTGTGTAGAGGTGTTTGTTGGTAAGGGTTTAGATTTTATTACTTTTTTGTAGTTAGTGACTGTATATTTAGCATGTTGCTTTTTACTGGTAAGGTAACTGTTTTTATTAGTGAGCTAGGTTTTTGTATCATCTAAAGGAGTGTCTTTTAAGTCTGGGTGGCTGAATAAGTAGTTTCAGTAGTCTCCGGGCAATTGTGATGTATTGTTTTTCTTTGATTTTTACTGAGAAAATAAGTTGGATTGATAATGTTAGTTACTACTTTTTTTTTTTATTATTTTGTTTTACTGTGATGATTTGGTAATTTAGGAACTTCTGTGGTGAGAGTTGGTGGTTGCTTTTTATTTTTAGTACTGTGGACACTGTGTGGAACACTAGTACAGTTAATTTTTGTCTTAGGGTAAACTTGTGTGTTTTTTATATATTTAGTACAATTGTTGTTATAGTTTTGAGGTAACTTGGCTATTTTTTGGTATTGTATCTGGTTGTTTGGAAAAGTAAGTAACTGTTTTTTGGTATGAATTTAATTTTTGAGCTACATGGGAGAATAGAAAGAATAGTTTACTTACATTTGGAAGTTTTAAAGTTGGAGTTGACATGAGGGCACTTTTTAGTTGGTGAAAGGCTTGTCTGTTTTTTTTTTGTCTACTGGAGATTTTTGTTTGATAAACACTCTATAATTATAAACTTATTGTTAGTACTATTTTGTTATGTTTGTGGATTTTTTTAATACTTTGTATCTTTGGAGTTTTAGGAAAATTGAAAGTTTTTTTTAGGGTTTTTTTGTGGAGTTTCTCAAGGTTTTGGCTCTTTGTAAGTTGTTCTTTAAACAGAGTGGGGGATTTTGAAGTTTTGAGGTATACGGACTATGTGAATCCGGTTTTGTGTCTGCTTTTAGGGGTTTTCTATTTAAATGTAAAAATTTTTTGGTTGGTTTTATGAATAGGGAGGTAAAATAAAGTATTTTTTAGATTTAGAACAGTAAACTAAGTTCGTTTAGGTGTTTAACAATTTAGTAAGTCATATGGATTACAGGATATAAATCTTTTGTTATTTTATTGACAGTCTTTAATCTTGTACTATTAATTATTGGGCTGATTTCTTTTCGTTTTTTTTTTTTTTTGGGAGGGTATTGCTTAATTTTTTTCTGGTTGTGTTTCTTTTTTAAGCTTGATTACTATGCGGGGGTGTTCTTTGTTTTCTGTTGTATATTAGAGGCTTGGATCTTTAAAAATATTTGTCTTAATATCTCTTCACTAATTTTTTTTTAATGGTTGTTAATGTTAAACTTAACACTTTTATGTATTTTTGATTATTTACTTTTAGAGTAACTTTTTTATTTTAGAATGTTTAGTGATTTATGCTTCTGGCTATCTTGAAAATGTATTTGCTAATATTTATAAATACTGAGACTGCCCTTTCCATGGGGGTTTCGAAAAGTTAATTGACTATTGCTGTCTAGATCTATGGCCCCTCCCAATCTGACTAAGTTTTGTCTGGGATATTCTTGTGGTTAGTTTGGAGGTAAGGATTACACTGTCAATTCACCTGAGTGATAGTGCCATATAAATTCTTGGCGATGATCTTTTAAATTAGATATGTGTTATAAAAAGCTTGTGGAAACTACTACTTAGAAGTCAACACTTCTTTTTGATGCACTTTGTAACACTGGTAGCTTTGGTTATTCTGGGAAAGGAGTTATACTTCATAAGAGTTTTTAAGTAGTTAGCTTCTAGTGTGTTTTTTGGCGTTCTTCTCTTATTAGTGACTACATGCATGGGAAGGGATTTTTAGTTTTCTTTTAATGGTAGCCCACCCTTCATGGTTATATGTCTTTTTTGATTAGTATTATTATTTTTTTGCTTACTTTTAAGGGAAATTTGTCTATAATTACTTTACTCTTTATTGGGTTTTTTGCTTTTTTATCTACTAGCTCATTTTTTCTTCTCAATTTTGAGTTTATTCTCTGGTGTGTTTTAATATGTATACTTTTAGTAGTTGGATTATTTTTTCTGTATGTTTGATGTTTTTTCTTTGTGAGGTCAGAAGTCCCCTCTCTCTCTCTAGACAGTTATATGTGTGTGTACAACTATGAATGCATATTTAGAGTCTGTTTGCTATTTTTAAGGTGCAGGGTGGTGTAATAATCTTGGCTTTCTGCACAGAGGTTTCTGGTGATAAAGGTCTGGATTTTATTACTTTTTTGCAGGTAGTGACTGTATATTTAGTATGTCGCTTTGTATTGGTGACGTAGCTGCTCTTATTAGTGAGCTAGGTCTCTGTATCATTTAAAGGAGTGTCTTTTAAGTTTGGGTGGCAGGAGTAAGTAGCTTTACTTGTTTCTGGGCAATTGTGTTGTACTGTATCTCTTTGATTTCTACTGAGAAAAGAAGTTGGATTGGTAATGTTAGTTATTACTTTTTTTATATCATCTTGTTTTACTGTGAAGGCTTGGTACTTCAGGAACTTTTGTGGTGAGACCTGGTGGTTGTTTTTTATTTCTGGTATCGTGGACACTGTGTGGGACACTAGTACAGTTAATTTTTGTCTTAGGGTAAACTTGCATGCTTTTTGTATATTCATTACGACTGCTGCTCCAGCTCTGAGGCAACCTGGCTATCTTTTGGTATTGTATTTGGTTGTTTGGAAAAGTAAGCAATTGCTGTCTGGTATGAATTTAATTTTTGATCTACATGGGAGAATAGAAAGAATAGTTTACTTCCATTTGGAAGTCTTAAAGCTGGAGCTGATATGAGGGTACTTTTTAGTTGGTGAAAGGCTTGTGTGGCTTCTTTTGTCTACTGGAGATTTTTGTCTGACAAACAGTCTGTAATTATAAACTCACAGCTAGCACTACTCTGCTATGTTTGTGCTTTTTCTTTATTACTCTGTATCCTTGGAGTTCTAGGAAATTTGAAAGGCTTATTCTTTCTTCGTGTCGAGTTTCTCAAGGTTTTGGATTTTTGTAAGTTTTTCTCTAGACAGAGTGGGGGATTTTGAAGTTTTGAGGCACATGGACTATGTGATCTAGGTTTTGTGTCCACTTTTAGGGCTTTTCTATTTAAATGTAAAATTTTTTTGGTTGGCTTCCTTGATAGGGAGGCAAAAGAAAGCATTTCTTAGATCTAAAACAGTAAACCCGGTTAGTTTAGGTGTTAAACAAGTTAGTAAGGTGTATGGATTTGTTACTACAGGATATAAATCCTTTGTTATCATATTGACAGCTTTCAATCTTGCGCTATCAATTATTGGGCTGGTTTGTTCTTTATCTTTTTCAGGGAGTACTGCTTAATTTTTACTGGTTGTGTCTCTTCTTTAAGCTTGATTACTATGGGGGGGGGGGCATTCTTTGCCCTCAGTGGTACATCAGAGGCTCATACTCTCAAAAATGCTTGTCCTAATATCTCTTCACTAATTTCCTCTTTATTTTTAATGCCTGATATTGTTAAACTTAACACTTCTATGTACTTTTGATCATTTACTTCTAGAGTAACTTCTTCATTTTAGAATGTTTAGTGAGTTGGGTGTATACAAAAACTTCTAAATACCCCATTGTTACTTTAACAGTTTGCAAAAGTATGCCTTCTTAGATTGGCTAGTTGTTCTCTACACTACAACATAATCATTCTCTACACGTACTAAAGTTATTTTAAAACTGAATATATGGTCTTTGTATTAACTAAAATTCTACTCTTTTTTTTTTTTTTTTTTGGTCCCACTGCCTCTCTCAGAGGGGTTTGTTACTTCTTAGTTCTGGATGAAATTGGACTGTCAGGAGGGGGATGAGTTCAAGTGGGTATACTTTTGGAGCCTGAGTCCTCTTCCCTTTTGGGGAGGTCTTTCTCATCTTCTATTACCTTAGGAAGAGCCTTTTACAAATTGTGAAAAATGCATATTTTATGATTGGCTTTTTGCAAATGTTACGATGAATATTATATTTGTAATGTTAGAAAGTTATGCTGTATTAATTCTCTTAAGTAGTGTGTTAAATATAGTTTTAGGTTCCAACATAATGAAAATAGAGACTATGTATGTGGGGAAGTTTTTTTTTAGGAATGAGATACTTGCTTTGAGGAACACCTAAATCTTCCAAAGGAGAGGAATTTATGGCTTCTTATCAGAAGAAGCTAATTTCTTCAGGCCTTGCTCAGACTCAAAGACGCCACGGGATTAAAGGAAACAGTTGACATACAACAGACAGAGTTTCTTGTTTAGAATAGAATGTATGCATAACCATGAAGGATGTATGAATATGCACTGCACCCTCGGGAATGCCTTCATCCTTCCCCTGGTCCTTCCTCCTTCCTTCGCTGCCCTGGTCCCATTCTGGGTCACTCCCTTTGGGCTCCATGGCAACCCCGGCACCCAGCGCGGTTCTGTGCTCCGCTGATGTCAGCAGCGCGCGCTCGCTGTGTCCCACTGCTGCCGTCACGACCATGGCTGCATGCCACATGCTGCCTGACCCGGCACTGCTTGGGTCTCCCCCCACGGCCACCGCGCAGTCTCTGTACAGCTGGCTGGCATCTGCCGCTGCCTCTGATGCCATGCGCAACCTTGCCATGGCCAGCACAGTTCCCGTGGCTATGCCCGCTGAGAGTTTGCACGATTTACCTTTTGGCATATTATACATCCTTGCACTTCTTGTTTTGCCAATTCATAGGTGCCTTTGCAACCGAAAAATCTCAGGAATTGCTCTGCAAGTGCCTGGGCCCCCCAATGTGTCTCTTGATGCAACGTTTCCAAAATTTTCCTAGTGTATTCCTTTGATAATAATTCTCTCCCATCCGGTAATTTCCACTTACCTTCCTCCAGACGACCCCCAATCCTCTGGTAACTTTCCAGCTCTTTTTGAGAGGGTAGAGGAGGGAACTCTTGAGCTTCCTCTTCCTCAACCTCCGGGGTACTCACCTTTAGTAATGTGGCACTCTTTGCCTCCTCTTCTGCTAAGTTATTCCCCCAGATTCTGAACTGCATCCCAGTTTGGTGTCCTCTTACGTGGACTACGGCAATTGCCTCTGGTCCCCTAATTGCCTTCAGAATTTGTTTAATTATCTCCTCATGTACCACTCCCTTACCTCAAGTGTTGAGCAGTCCCCTCTTTTCCCAGATTTTCCCAAAGGTGTGCAAAGCCAGGGACCTCACTAGAGAGTAAAACTGGACAGGACTAATGCAGATCAGGCAAATATGGTCAATCAAACGTTCTTCGTTTATTAGTTAGAAGATGGGCAGTTTATATACACTTCAGTATAGTTTACAGTTTACAAAGGCACTCTAATTGGCAAGATAACATTGTTTGTCTTTGTCTTAAGGTGGACTAAACTGCACACTAGAAACCTATACTAATTCACACCCAGAAAACCCAGTGCTTCACATCGCACCTTAATATAATTTCTAACTGCGCCACAAGCTCTTTTTCTTACTGCGTCACAGGCTTGGAAATCCTCACAAGGCCCGTATCTGAGGCCTAGGCTGGAGTAGTTCAAATCTCATTCCAGACATAAATCATGCCCCCTCTCTCAGAAATTCTGCAACAATTCCCTCTTTTCCTTTTTGAGCTACCCAGGCTGATGTGAAGGCACAGTGCACTATCTTCTGCATACACTGTAATAAAAATGGTATAAAAACTAAAATAATTATAAAGATCAGGAAAAACACAATGCCAAAATGAATTAAATCTTTGATCCAACCAGCAAAACCTAGAGAATTGAGCCAGTTATCAGAGTGTCTACTACAACAAGTTTCTTCATGTTGTCCCTCAATTGCGTTAACTGGTTGTAAATCGATTGAGAATGGTCAGACAAATTCATGCAACACATGCCTTCAAATTCTTCACACCCGCGTCCTTGTGCTAGAAGAAGGAAATCAATGGCAGCTCTGTTTTGAAGAACCGCATGACGGGTACTATCTACATCTGCAGCAAGCTCACTTAACAGTTTAGATGTGATATTAATTTGCTTTCCTGTCCAGCAGGCCAGGGTTCTCAATTGTGAAAGCTTGCGCTGAAGCAACTCCTGGGGTGAAAAATGAGGCTAGTATTACAGAAGTGTGCCCCCAGAATGACACTTGATCTTTACAATTGGGGTCTAGTTGGAGAACACTACGTTTGGTTCATTGAGTCTTCTGAGGCAATCCAAGAACCTGATGAATGGTGGGAGCAAACAGCGTTAATTTATCAATGTAACATGGGCCTCCCCTAGCATTTTGAGGTACTGCAGACCAGGCTCAGTCCCCACAAATGAGGAAGGCTCCTGGGGAAAGTTTTCCCACACCACTTCTTGACGTTATCACAGATTGAGTCCACTTGTTACAATATTCTGAATAATTATAATACAATGGTGATCTGGGAGAAAACCAAGTGTTGACATCTGTTAACTGTCTTTTTTCTTGAGTTGGTTTTATAGCATAAGGTCCAAATATCAAACAGTAATTTCCTGGGACAGAACCCAAAAGATCAAATTCTTGAAGGCTGACATCAGTAAATCTAAGATTTTGGACAAACACAAAAGCTTGCACTCCCAGTGTGCTTTTTGGATTTATTTGAGCTCGGGTCCACGTTTTGAAGAAGTTTGCCATGGAACCCAATAGAACCCCAATTAAACAAGTACAAAAAGGATTAGATGGTGTAGCTAACGACAGGCAGAATGAATCTTGCCTAGTTTGTTTGGCCCAAGTGATCCACATGTTTTCTCTCTTGTCAATGTCAAGGATTCCAAATACTTCAATTACTAAAACATTACTTAATAGAAACATTGCGACCCACCACATATTTCTCATGTTCTTGAATGCCTTGTTTAACATAAAAGGAACAAACTTAATTCTAAACATAAACTACGACTTATAATAAACTAACTTCTTATAAATCTAACTTCACACTTATGATAATCAAACTTATTTCTCTGTACCCTACAAAGTTAATTTTCATCAGAACTGGATTTATCACAGGATGTTCCAGGCAAACTGTTGTCGTCGATGTTATTATCACTGCGGGTTGGTCTCTCTGCCTGTGGACATGCACGGGTGAATCTGCTCAGCACCCAAACTGGACCAGTACCAGTTGCAACACACATATAACCTCTACCATTAAATAACACCGGACTTGGCCCTTGCCATTCGCCCGTCCGCATGTCCTTGTGATAAACATAAAGTCCTGGAATTGCTTGTGGTTTTCCTTTTTTCACTGCCTGGTGGTGTATTACAACTGCAGGTTCTTCTCTGCCTTCTGCTAAATACAAATAGTTTAGGGTAAACAATACTTTTGACAATTGATTAAATACATTGGTTTAATTACTTTGCTTTTACTTTGCTAGGTATTCTTTTAGGGTACGGTTGGCTGTCTCTACAATGGCTTGACCTGTAGATGAGTGAGAGATACCTGTGGTATGTTTCATCCCCCCACCTCTGCATAAATGTAGCAATTTGTTGACTAACATAAGATGGAGCATTATCAGTTTAGATTTCTACAGGTACATGCCGGTGCTCCTCTCCCCGACGCCCTTCCTCAGCCCCAGCCAGCTCTGGGGAGAGGGGCGGGCAGGTTTCTAGCGCTTCCCGCTGGACCCTTGCGGGCTTTGGGAAGCGCTATCGGAGTTCCAGAGAGCAGTCAGCGACCCCACGGCGAATTACGAGGAGAGTCTTGCTCTGGGGGCGAATTCCGTTTATTGTAATCCAACGGGGAATACAATAACTCAAAGGGGGACAGGTGTGCCGCGCCGGCATTTGCCGGAAAGGCGCGGGCGGGGCGGAACGCGCTGGAGCCAGCCAGAAGAAAGCACGAAACAAACCGCGCGAACGAATTAAATACGGAGTGGGGGAAAACCAAACAGCCAATGGGGTAAAACCGCGGGGGGTTCGAGGGTGGTGGGATACGGGGGTACATCCAATGAAGGATAGACGGGGAAGGGTCCCAGGTCCTTTACCAATCACCCGGCGTCCCGGGTGGAAGATTCTAGGTGGATGGGAAGGGACACCGAGGGACAGACAGGCATCTGGGGTAAACAGGGGGATGACTTAGCATTTTTGGGGATAACGGACACGCGGGGGAAAGGCGGGAAAACCTGGGGAGAAACCGTTACAGAACCGGGGGTACATGGAACAAACCTATACATAATACAAATGTAATAAAACATAAAAAACACAACTCCACAGGTATACCCATTACTGCAAAGCAGGCAAATAATTGTCTTTTCACGTGCAGAACCTTTTCCCCTGCTTGTGCTGTGGCCTAAATAAATCTAGAATAAGTGGACATATTTCAGCCTACCAAACTCTGGAACATGAGTTACATTAATCTGCCACAACTCTAAAGCTTTCAGACCCCTTGGATTTTTGGCAAGTCTGAGGCCAGGCCTATAATGACTACATTGAGGGCAGGCTCGAACAATCCCTTGTGCATCATTCATGGGGATCTGAAATTGTCGGTGCATGGTCCTCGCATTTTGGTGGAATGTCTTATGACTGTTGCAAGCTCTCTCAAAGTAATTCTGTGGGGGAACATGGACAGCATTACTGATCACAGCATCCGCCAATGTGTTGCCTTCTAAACTGCTGTTACATTGATGACTTTGAATGTGCATGATGCAAAAGACATGCTGGCATTTTTCAACACACTCTGCAACTGCAGGAGCAGTTCTCAAAGACGTTGGTTTTGAGTTCTTCTGAGGAGCGCATCTTCAATTCTCTGCACAACTCCAACCACATATAATGAATCTGAAACAACGTTGAGTGGTTCTTTGCTCCAGGTGTGGATAGCCCAACACACAGCCTTCAACTCAAGGGTTTGTAGACTATCTTTCACATCACCTCTGATTAGATGTTTGTTGGAGTGTGTTTTAAGTTTCCCCCCAGTTATGGTAACTCCCTGTCCCCCTCTTTTTGTAAAATAGTCCAGCCTTCCTTCTCCTCCCTCCTCCGTCTGCCTGTCATTCCTCCCTCCACCCAGTTCATTGTATTCCTGCTGAGTTATCACCCCCCAGCCACACCCCGGAGCCTGCCTGTCGCTCAGAGACACCTCCCTTCCACCTAGAAAGTTCCATCCAGGGCTTCGAGTGATAGGCTGGTCTCTGGGATCCCCCCCTCCCTCCTACCTCATTGGAAGTTTCCCCTGCGTGTCACCCCTGTTACCACCCCCAGGTGTTATCCCATAGGTTGGCTGCTGTTTCCTCCCCTTGTTACCACCCCTGTCGTTCCCCCCCTCATGCGGCCCCCCGAATAATCCGACTAGCTCAGAGATAAGGGGCTGTGAGGGGAGGAATATCAGGAGAAGGGTAAAGGTATTCAAAAGAGGCTCTCACCCCAGGAGAAGTTGGTACAGCTCTCTTTATTCTGTGTTGTCCATGTGGAGAGCGGGGCAAAAGAGGACGAACAGGAAATGTCAGTGATCTATATAGGTTTTGGACAGGGTGGGCTTTCCTGGCTCTCCGCCAACCCCGTTGGGGTAGAAAGAAGGGGTCTAGGGGTTATCTTGATCAGAGTCACAGGGTCCCGGGAAAGGGGGTTCAGAATGCCCATGAGCTCACAGTAACACCCCCCCCTTATTTGTTAAACAAGGTTGCAAGAATTCACTGGGCTCAATCTAACCCTGAGCAGGATCCCGAACGCCAAGGTTACAAGGAACAGAATAACAAGGAGTAACAAAATTGATCTAACAACAGATGTCCACCACCCCATGAATCCCCATCCCTTAAACATTCTTTTCAGCATTTGCAGGATGACAACTTGCATGGGGTTCATCACAGGGTTGAGTGGGAGGTAGGTTTTCTCTAAAAGGGAAAAACATACATTTTAAGAACATGTTAAAGTTTCTGTTTCTGCTGGAAGAATTAATGGTAAGGCGCATTCTTTTTCTTCCATCCGGCGGTGTCTTCTCTTTGAAGCATCAGCTACTTGCTTCCTGTCCCCTTTTGTCTGGCCTGGATTCTTGGGGACAAAAGGTTTCACCCACTTCTGGGGAATCCACAAAGGGCCTGAGGGAGTAGCTACACACGCATAGCCACGACCCCAGGTGACAAGTCCATAGGGACCCTTAGTTTCCCAAGTTTCTGGATCCCTAATCAAGACCAGGGGATGCTGAGACAATTTGAACTGGTTGCCACTGTTAAAGTGACATACAACCGGTGGACTCGTTTTCATATGAACAGTTCAGAAAATTGATAGTAAACATGGCTTTACAGAGCCTCTCTCGTGGAGACATCCACGGAGCTGAGCTGTTTTGTTTCTTCAATACCTGTTTGAGCATCTGGTGTGCACGCTCGACTACACCTTGACCTGTGGGGGAGTGGGCAATGCCAGTCTTATGTTCCACTCCCCACTGTTGGAGAAATTCCAGAAACTCCTTGGATACATACGCTGGGCCATTATCTGTTTTGATCATTTTTGGCACCCCCAATACTGAAAATGCTTGCACTAGGTGTTGTTTGACATGTGCAGCCTTTTGTCCTATATGAGCAGAGGCATACACTGCACCTGAGAATGCGTCCACGCTTACATGAACGCATTCAAGGCGACCAAAACTCTGAATGTGTGTGACGTCTGTCTACCATACCTCACAGGTGCTAAGGCCTCTGGGGTTTACCCCCATGCCTAAGGTAGGCACGGCCTGGAGCTGGCAATTAGGACAGTTGGTCACAATGGCTCGGGCCTGGCTCGGTGTTAGCTGGAACTGTCAAATCAAACCTGGCACATTCTGATGGTAATGCTGGTGACTCAGCTTTGCCTGTTGAAAAACATCAGGGAGACGTGCCTTTTCAACTGGTGCAGCAAGGGAGTCTGCTTTGCGATTCCCCTCTGCAATCTCACCTGGCAAATCAGTGTGTGACCTCACATGCATCACAAAGAATGGATGCTCTTGGTGAGAGATTAAATAAATTAGCCTTGAGAGCAACCTGAAGAGATGTTCATTTTCTATTTCTTTGAGCACAGCCTGCTCCGCACTGGACACTACACCTGCCACAAAGGCAGAGTCTGTCACCAAGTTGAATGGCTCAGAAAACTTCTCAAAAGCTCTCACCACTGCAGCCAGTTCAGCCACCTGGGGGGACCCCTTGACAAGCTCAACATCAGCTTCCCAATGCTGAGTCTGTGGGTTTCTCCAAGTCATCACCGACTTGTGGGAAGCCCCAGAGGCATCAGTGAACACTGTGAGAGCCTTGAGTGCCCTCCGGCTCCTTTTCTCTTGAGGAATAAGGTAGAGTTCCTCATTGAACAACTTGTGAGACGGGGCATGGACTGATATTTTTCCCCTGTAGCTGTCCAGAGATAGCTGGAGACTGGCACTGCTCTGGAGCAAATGCTCAAACATCCCTTTGGTCAGTCTCTCAGGAGAGTTCCTTCCCTCCTCAGAAAGCCTGACTAGAAGGTAGATACATGCAAAGTAACACCCTACTAAGTCACACAACCTCACCCTGGCCTTTTGAATGAGCTTTGCTATCACCTCTTGTGGCCTAGTGATGGTTTTGGATCTTTGGAGCGATAGGAAAACCCATTCTATGATTAAGAGTGGGTCCTTCTGCCCCTTGATCCATTGGAAAATCAACCCATGCAGGTGTGGCAGCTTTCCTAGAACAATGAAATGGAAAGGCACATTTGGGTCACACCAATGTGCCTGCCTTTCTGACAAGGCCTTCTGTACCTTTTCGATTGCTGTCTTTGCCTCTGGGGTCACTTCCCTGGGGGAGGCCAGCTCCCTCTCCCCCTTCAATAAATTGAAGAGAGGTTCCAGGTCGTCATTTGTGAGGCCTAGCCAGGGCCTTACCCAATATAAAGACCCACACAGCGAGTGGAGGTCTGCTAATGTTCTGGGGTTGCAATTAATCTCCAATTTCTGTGGGACAATAGTCCGTGCAGAAATTTCCAGGCCCAGGTATCTCCAAGGTGGCATTCTTTGAACTTTGTTTTCCTGCAAATGAAATCCAACAGAGGTTAAAACTTTAACCACTAGGTCAAGCGTGTATTGGAGTATAGAGTCATTGGGAGCACACACAAGCACATCATCCATGTAGTGAAGGATGATGGCATCCTTTCTCTCTGCACGTACTGGAGACAAGTAGTGCTGCTACATACTGGTGGCATATGAAAGGGCTGGATTTTAAACCTTGGGGCAAAACCTTCCAGTGGTAATGTTTCATCGGGGCTTCTCGATTGGTAGTAGGAACTGAGAATGCATGTCCTCCACAATTTTCTTTATCTCTCTGAGATCATGGAGCAATCTCCACTTGTCCTTCCCAGGTTTCTTTATTACAAAGACTGGGAAAATCCAAGGGCTGTCTGTTTCTTGCAGGTGTCCTTGAGCTACCTGCTCCTCCACAAGTTCTTCAAGCGTCTCGAGTTTTTCACTACTCAAAGGCCACTGTGCTACCCACTTTGGGGTGTTATCCAACCACTTTAACTTGGGGGCGCGGCGCTCCACAATGGCTATTTCCGAAAATCCTGGGGTGTCTTAGGAATGATTAACTGGACTCCCCACTGCGACATGGTGTCTCTCCCTCACAGAGGAGCTTTATAGTCTGCCACAAATGGGCGAACACTTGCCAATTTCCCATCAGGTCCCTCAATTTGCACTACATTTTTTGAAATTTTTGCTAATGTAATTCCTCCTATACCCTGAAGTTTGCCTGCCACAGGTTGCAATTCCCAGTGTGGTGGCCACATAGTTTTAGGTATTACCGTGATGTCTGCACCTGTGTCCAGAACCCCTTCCACCTGAAGGTGCTCTGATCCATGTGCTAGGTTGCATGCCATGGAGGGCCTATCCTCTCCTACAACCTCTGCCCAGTAGACTTCTGGAGATTTTCCTTCTACTGTGATTTCTACTGGGATGGGAATGGCTTGTGCCAGAATTTGCCCCTTTTCTAGATAGAATGGAGGGTGCAAACAGCGTGCCAACAGCATAAGGCTAGATATTTTTCCCTTAGTAGTACTGGGAACTATTTCAATCTCAGGAGGTGTGTATGCTGTGTCCCCAATAACAAAATACTCACTGTCCAGTTCCATATCGTACGCCTGCAGGTCTTGTGAGCTGATTGGCAGGTCCACTACAATAACTTTCCAATCAGTGGATCTGAAACGAAATCCTTTGGCAGTCACTAGGCGAGGTCGGCCTAGCGGCTGCCAAACCTTGTTAGTTATACATTTAACATTTTTATTTTTCTCTCCCCCCCACCGTGATTCCCACCCTCCCCCTTATTTGTTAAGAGGGAGGCATTGTCCCGTGTGCGTCCCGCTATATTTATATCTTTGCGCGTAGCTGTGGGGACACTCTGTACACTCAGTTTTTTTGTTTGTTGATCTGTCTCTGGTTCTGGTTTTGAGGACAGCTTCTGGCTAAGTGTCCTGGTTTCTTGCAACGCAGGCAGGTGATGTGCTGCAGCTGCTGTGATGACCTGGGTTGCTTCCTGGGGCTTGGTGCAGCAGTGGCAACAGGCTGTAGTTCTGTGGATGCTGTATGGCTGTCAGGGGTGTCGAGCAGCTCTGCTCTCCTAGCGCAGGCTTCAGTCATCTGAGCGAGACTAGGTGCTGGGTCGAGAGGAAGACTGAGAATAATCCTACGACAGGTCTCATTTGCATTCCTCTGAGCCATTTCTTTAATCAACTCTGTTTGTACCCTGGTGTCTTGCACCTGTTTTTCAACTTGGCTTCTGAAACGGTCCACAAACTGTAAGAAACTCTCAGAAGGAAACTGTTTAATGTTGATATAGCTGCATTTAACCTCAGTTCCTGGTAATTGAAACAAAGTCTTTTCTGCAGCATTACAGATTTTTTCCAAAACCGAGCTAGATAACAGTCTGGTTTGTTTTTCTGGGCACTGTATGTCTCCTGTTTCGCATAAATGATGTATTGTAATAGGATTGCCTTCACTGTCAAGGGCTTCACTGGGTGTATGTTGTATTTCTTGCAAAACTGTTTCCAAAGCCAATTTCCACTTATTTTCCCATATCTCATATTCAGAAGGTGTTAGTAAACATTTAAACAAGTCAGTGACATCTTTAGGTACGATTTCATTTGAATTTAACATTGCCCTTATCATCCCTTTAAAAATCTCACTGGACCTCCCAAATTCTCTCTGAACTTTACAGATTTCAGTTTTGTCTCTATATGGTAGATGTTGATATGTTCTGTTAGCGTTTCTCCTCCCTAAATAAGCAAACGGTGCTACAGATGGTATAGATACCTCGGTAGAGGCAGGGTCTTGTCTCCCCACCACCCCCTGGGTCCTGGTGAGAGGCAGCTCGCACCCTCCCCCCCGTGCTGCCGGTGCCTCGGTGCAAACTCGGGCCCCGCCCATGCTCTGAGCTGCTGGGCTGCCTTGCCCTGCCCCCGTCCTGCTGTAGTCAGCCCTGGGGCTGGGAGCTGTGCAGGGGCCGGCCCCGCCCCTGTTCCCGGGGCAACGCGGGGGCTGGCACTGATAAGGAGGGTGTGGGGGAGCGGTGGGAGATAGGAAGGCATTGGAGGAGAGGGTGGAAGAGGGGTTGGAGGGTGGGGGAAGGAAAGGAATGTGAGTGGGAGGGGGAGTGGGGGGTGGGGGGGTCGGGGATCGGGTCGGAGCACATGCTTGCTGCCATTATCCAGCCGCGTGTTTCAGACACACTGCGCTGCTCTCTGAAGAGAACTCCGGACTACATTGCTCGGAAAAACATGGTGTTAGAAGGGGATAAGGGGTGGGTGAAGGGGTTTCAGGGCTGGGATATTGAGGAGGTGGGCAGGAGGGTGAAAAGGGAGTATTTGGACTGTGATCCTGTGTTCGTATGATTTGTTTCGCTTCCAAAGTCTTTTTTCGTTCTTGTAAAAATATCGGAATAAATAGAGAAGCTTTATGTTCACCATTTTCGACTTTTAAAGTTAATACCTTTCCAATTTGGTCCCAAAAAAGAAGTGAATTCAGTTCTTGCACAGTGAAATTTGGTATTTCTGCTGTTTGCCAGCATACGAAACGCAGGAGGAGCTTGTTTGAGAATGATACATTGTTTAAAATATTGCTAAGGTGTGTTAGTGTGCTCTTTTGTTCCAGCGACAGTTTTGTACCCATTATTTTAATCGTATCGCTGGTCTATTCTCCACCAGACATAACAGAGCACGAATTAATCGAATTTCCCTCCGTGGAAATTTCAGCGTGAGGGAGGCGGGGGAAGGGGCGGTTGTCCTGCCCTCTCTCTTGGGACGGGGTTTGTCCTGCCGCTCTGCCAGAGCTCCCTCCCGTCACTTTTCCCCCAGGGGAACGTGGGTACTCTCAGCCCACCGGTTTCACGCTGTCTAGCAGAGGGTCCCTAGCCCCCCGTCTTGCAAGCAGCCCCTCGCAGTCACTTATGGTAACTCCTCCCAGCCAGGTGCGGTCTCGGGTGACACGAACGGAGAACTTACCAAGGCTGTGAACCGCGGGGCTCGTCTGTGAACTTGTCTGGGGTCCCTCTCCAGCCGGCTCGCCTGGGGTACTCAGGCAAGGTCCCTGACTTTTCCCTGTCACTCAAAGCCTTTAAAGGCAGCTAGAGTAACAGGGCAGTTGACTGTCCCAAAAGCTCTTCTAGATCCTTTGAAAGAAGGACTCCAGCTTCTTCGTGGGCTCAGGGCAGCACATGTTTGGT
This sequence comes from Taeniopygia guttata, assembly GCF_048771995.1. Classification (NCBI taxonomy): domain Eukaryota; kingdom Metazoa; phylum Chordata; class Aves; order Passeriformes; family Estrildidae; genus Taeniopygia; species Taeniopygia guttata. The sequence goes on from NC_133064.1 coordinate 17,172,479, forward strand.
GCCAACTGCTGGTCTCCCCCCGTCACGCAGCCCCCCGAATAATCCGACTAGCTCAGAGATAAGGGGCTGTGAGGGGAGGAATATCAGGAGAAGGGTAAAGGTATTCAAAAGAGGCTCTCACCCTAGGAGAAGTTGGTACAGCTCTCTTTATTCTGTGTTGTCCATGTGGAGAGCGGGGCAAAAGAGGACGAACAGGAAATGTCAGTGATCTATATAGGTTTTGGACAGGGTGGGCTTTCCTGGCTCTCCGTCAACCCCGTTGGGGTAGAAAAGAGGGTCCAGGGGTTATCTTGATCAGAGTCACAGGGTCCCGGGGAAGGGGGGGCAGAATGCCCATGAGCTCACTGTAAAACACCCCCCTTTAAGAAGCAGGGCAGACGGTGCCCATCGCCTTTTGGAGGTTATCTTCTTTGAGCCAATAAACTCGGAACTCTGATACCCCCAGAAGGACAGCTCCTTGCTTTTGTCAGAGTCGCTCTGCGTGTCTTTCAGTCTGGTGGCTTCGACTTCCCACAGGCCATACCTCATGCCCACAGCGGCACATGAGAGTTGCCTTTGCTGCCACAGTGCTACAGGTTCTGACCTAGCTGAGACTTGGGAACCTAGCAACAGCCTTTGTGGCTCCACGGTAGAATTCTCGCCTGCCACGCCGGCAGCCTGGGTTTGAATCCCGGCAAAGCCACTAGTGCTAGCGAGACTTGGGAAGGCACAGTGACAGATATTTCAACCATTTGCCTCATTGTGTCCAAACCCACACAGCTCTTTTTGTTTTTCAGCCGGCATCAGCAACAATTTTTTCCTTCATCTGGTTTCAATGAACACAAGGGTCTTTCCAACCACTGATAACGACTGACGAAATGCCACATTGGGCCTTTTGGTTGTTTGTTTTCTACCGCTCCTGTGAAACCTAACAGTGCTTCCTGCAGCACAGCAGAGTATCTGAGCAGCCATTCTAGATCTTCATTCTTCACAGGAACACTGATGTCTGCTGGTTCTTTTCCATCTATTTCTAAAATTCTGTCTCTGCCTTTTCATATCAACGCAGCAAGAGCATCTGTCCTGCCCATCACACAACTTCTTGGTTGAACGGATAAAAACACCCACTCAAGCAGGATTGCTTTTGATCCACGTTGGGACTCTCTCTTTTTCTTTTGCCATTGAAAAACAATGGCAAGCGGGGAAGCATCAGCATTGGAGAGGAACAGTGACAACAGCAAATGTTCAATGCAACGAGCACTCCAACCACGTAGTAATTTTTCTGAAACCCGAATCAAAGCTTTTTGTTGTTCAGGGGTGCAGACTCAAGGGCTGTTGGCATCACTGCCATGGAGCTATGGGAAAAATAGTTGCAGATCATTGTTGGTCATTCCTACAATGGTACAAACCCACTGTAGGTCTCCAAAGAGTCTCTGGGCATCGTGTAAAGTAGAAATGTTAACATGTAAGGTAAGTTTTTTGGGATAGAATTTGTGCATCTGTGATCAGCCAGACTAAGTATTTCCAGGGGGCTGATTGCTGTATTTTTTCTGGGGACACTGTCAATCCATGCTGCTTCAGTTGTGAAAAGAGCCAATTTAAGTCTGCATCTGCCAACAGCTGTTTGGTGGTAATGAGGATGTCATCCATGTAGTGATTAATCATAATGTTGGAAAAATGTCAACGAATTGGTCACCGGGCCCAGTCAAAAAACAGCTGACACATGGTCGGAGAATTGCGCATTCCTTGAGGGAGAGAAACCCACTCATACCATTTTGCCGGTGCTGTTCTGTTGATAGATGGCACGGTGAAGGCGAATCGCTGGGTATCTTGTGGATGAAGTGGAATGGTAAAGAAACAGTAAAACAGTCCTTTAGATCAATGACAACAATGCTCCACCCTTGTGGAATCATGGTGCAGGCAACCCAGGTTGCAAAGCACCCATTGCTTGCATCTGTTCATTCACCTTTCGTAAATCATGCACCAATCTCCATTTTCCTGATTTCTTGGGAACGATGAAAATCGGGGTGTTCCATGGACTGACAGAGGGCTGAACATGTCCAGCTTCAAGTTGCTGTTGTACTAATTGGTCAGCAATTTGCAGCCATTCTTCTGACATTGGCCACTGCTCAATCCACACGGGTGTTTCAGTCAACCAGGTAATTTTATGGATGGGCGGCTGCTCCACAGTGGCCATCATAGAAAATGCTGATCTGTGGTCAAAACCATCCCAAGCTGGGAAAGCACATCTCTGCCTATCAGTCCTGGAAGCAGTTGTGGTAATGGCATGACATATAATTGAGTCACAATAACTCGATTGTCTTCAAAAATGATGTTGATGGGGTCTCTGCTTACTGAAGGAATCTTCATTCCACCCACTCCTACAATGTGGGAACTTGGAGCTTGCAAAGGCCAGTTGGATGGCCAGTACATCTGATTGATAATTAAGACATCTGCTCCTGTACCAAGGATTGGTTCCAATCGAACGCAGTGGGAACCACGTTGTAGTTGTATTTTCTTGTATGGACTGTTATAAATTTGCGCCACAACGGATCATAATCCAATTAAAATTTTATTAATTACAGCAAGTAGAATATGAGCAAAGTCAGTGCTGGACAACAGGGGAGACGGCGCTCCACCAACTGCCGTGCTGATCTGTTCAAACAGCCTCCTTTTATTCCAATTTTAGTGGGGTCTCCTTTGTCTTCTTTTGTTTGTATAAGCAGTCTCTGGTGTAAGTGATTGTGGTTATCTTATCTTGCATCTTGCATAGGCAGTCTCCGGTGTAAGTGATTGTGGTTATCTTATCTTGCATAAGATGTGTCCGTTGGCTGTTTGCATATCCTCCGTTCCCTAACCTTATCTTAATAAACAATACCCCAGTCTGTAGTTTCTCACAATTCCCCCTTTTTCTTTTTATCCTATTATTGTTTATTAGACGCTGTTTTCATTCTCAGCACTGCAAATAAACCTTTTTCCACAATCCCAACATTTATCATAACACTCACATGGTAATACTTCAAAATTACAATAAGCGTAACCCCCTCGTGGCATAACACATTCACAACAATCTTCATTCTCATCAATAGATGCATTTTTATATTTTGCCCCCGACCTCGTAGTTAAAATAAGCAGTTTAGCTATGTCAAATTGTTTTTTAATATCGTGTAAAATACAGCGTAATATACAAGGCCCAAATATAAGTCCCAGAATCAATATAATAAGTGGTCCTGCTAAGGCAGACAACAAAGTGGTTAGCCAAGGTGAAACATTAAACCAATTTTCATACCATGTCCTGCCCGCCTCATGATCTTTTTTACGTTGATTTAACCTTTTCCGAAGTTCCGACATAGTGTCCTGGACTACTCCCGTATGGTCAGCAAAAGAGCAACATTCTTCATTGAGAGCTACACATAACCCCCCTTCCTTTAGGAATAATAGATCTAATCCTCTTCTATTTTGCAGTACTACTTCCGATAAAGACTTTACTGAAGTGGTTAAGTTTTGGATAGATTGTTCTATTTTTGCTAAATCTTCATCTACAGCCATCTGTAAACTTTGTAATTCCTGACTTTTTACTAGGGAGGCTATGCCTGTATCTGCTCCAACTCCACCCGCTATCAGCAGTGGAGCTAAGGTTACCACTGTAATTGGTTCTCATTTTTGTATATTCAGGTCTCCTTCAAAGTGGCGTAACACCTCCTCAGAGGTGTGATAGATCCGACGAGGAACAATAATCACCTGTACGCAAAACTGAGATTAGGGATAGGCAAGGCGTTACTCCATTACTCCAATGTCTGAACAAACCCATTTAGCTCCTGGTGTCAGGATAGCCCATTTGTCATTTCTATTCTTGTGTAAATTTGGTTTGCTTTCATTAAGGGCACGATAAGAGGCTTGCATTAAATTACTGACCAGCCCGAGGCTATTGCCTCACATCCCCAATAACCACAATAATAGTGTCTGGGATAATTACAGTAAGACGGTCCAGAGGCCGGGCATATATAAAATGGAGGTCGTTTTCCACAATGTATTGGTACTAAATCACAAAGTTTTACTATGAATTCATGTGGACCTGGGTTGCTAAAAGTGGCTATTGTTCTCGTTCCTTCCCAAGATATTAGTTCCCACTTAAATGGTTCATGTGGGTTCCCCCTTCTGCCTGGGTTATTATCAATATCAAGACTAATGGTATACCAGGAAAAAGGGTGTCTGTCAATTTTGCCAATTAAAATATATTTTTACCAATCCCAGGGAAGTTCAGCCGTTGCTGCTTTTGCGTCCCATTGTTCTGGTTCTTTTCTCCACAGTTTGTTCCTCTTCTGCCTCGCCCGTCGACTCGGTTGCTTCGAGTCACGGGGTGCAACATCTTCTCGGCAGCAAGGGAATTCTTCAGGAGAACAGCTGTTTCGGGATTTCTGCCTGTTTATATAGGCTTCCCACTTTGCAGCTTGAACTAATGGGGCAAAGCAAGACACAGTTAGTACTTCCCTTCTACACTTTATAGCCAAGATTTCAGCCACAAAGAGGACTGGTTCGTTGGAATGGTAACAATAATATTGAGGGTATCCACATTCACAGCGTGTCCACCATTTATCCTGGCATACCTTATGCCTAGAACAAGCAAATGGATAACAATTGCAGTTTAAATCATTACAACTAATTCGTATATCTAGAGTACATATATTATTTACATCAGCATATCTTCTATATTCACTATTGTGTGGCTACATATGTCTAGCAATTTCCTTCAACACACTTTGTATGCTTCCATATATAATAGATAAAAAAAGAAATAATTATAGCAAATATAAACAGCAATACACACTTTATACCAAAAGGCAATGCAGCAAAAAAATCAAATAAAGTCGTTATCATTGCATTATCTTTTCAGGGTTATCTTGGTGTCAGCTGGAGTACTGATTACTTTCCAGTGGGGTCTCGTCACTGGGCCTTTAATGCGGCTGGCATGAGTCCATCCACGCTCAGCAGTCTGGACAGCTGTTTCTGTTGTCAACAAAACAAGATAAGGTCCCTCCCAATTGGGTTTTAGGGTTTCTTCCTTCCACACTTTAATCAATATCCAATCCCCAGGTTTAACTTTGTGTATTTTTAAGTCCAACGGGGGTCGTTGCACAATCAGTCCATGTTCCCAAAGCTGGTTACGATGTTTTGCTAATTGTGAAACATATTCATTAATCACACGGTCTCTAATTAAAACATTTGTTTGTGGGCTTTCAATTCTGTAGGACATTCCATACACCATTTCAAATGCTGATATTCCTACATCTGCTCGGGGTCTGGTTCTGAGAATTAATAGTGCTGTGGGTAGGCATTTAATCCATGATAATTTGGTTTCTATCATTAATTTAGACAAAATAGTTTTAATTTCTCCATTCTTCCTTTCAACTTTTTCTGAACTTTGTGGATGCCATGGTGTACGGTATTCCCACTTTATACCCAAGCTTTCTGTCATATCTCTAACAATTTTTGACACAAAATGTGTTCTTCTGTCCGAGTCGATTACTTCAGGTACTCCATATCGAGGTATAACGTGTTCAAGTAACACTTTAGTGACTTGGTTAGCGGTTGCCCTGGAGGTAGGAAAAGCCTCAACATAATGTGTTAAATGATCCACCATTATGAATAAATATTTGTAACGCCCTACCCTAGGTAGTTCAGTAAAATCTACTTGTATATGTGAGAAAGGTCTGTATGCTGGGGAACGTCCTTCAGGAGGTCTTTGTTTTATGTTGTTTCGATTAACCCTTTGACAGGTCTCGCAGGCTGCCGTGACTGTCTTTGCTATATTATATACGCCTATACAGGCAAACTGTTGATTGAAATGATCAACTAATGCCCGAGTTCCCCAGTGTGTTTTACTGTGTATTTTTGAAAATATTTCAAGTGCTATGCCCTTCGGCAAGACTTCTCTCCCATCTGGCAATATGTATTTCCCATCCTGTTCCTTAGCTCCCATTTGTTCTAGTTTTTCTTTTTCTGCAGACTCAAAACTCAAATTTTTACTAACAGGTACTTGTTGCATAGTCAAAATTATATTATAATTGCCTGCCACTCGTTTTGCTTCTGTATCAGCTGCATTATTTCCCCTAACTTGATAACTTGTACCTCGCTGGTGTCCCTTTATATGTACAACTGCTATTTTATTTGGCATTTTCAATGCCCCCAGAACTCGCCGAATTAATTCCGGGTGTATCAGTTCTTTTCCCTGTGAGTTAACAAATCCTCTTTCCTCCCATATTTTCCCAAAAGTGTGTACTACTCCGAACGTATAACGTGAGTCTGTATATATAGTTCCATCCTTTCCCTTCAGTGACACTAATGCTTTCCTCAATGCATATAGCTCACAGACTTGAGCCGACCAGCTGGCACTCAGGGGGCCTGATTCTCTTGTCTTAAATTCTCCTTTTTCCAACTTAATGATGGCATATCCGGACAACCGTTTACCTTCCACTATTCGTGATGACCCATCTATAAATAATACTTCTCCACATTGTAGTTCTTCTTCTTCTAAGTCTGACCTAATGCGTGCTTGTTGTTCAATTGTTTGAAAACAATTGTGCAATGGTTCATTACCTTCTCCTGGGTACAAAAATTCAGCGGGGTTAACTGCTCCAATAGTTTTAAAAGATAGTTTAGGGGATTCTATAAGTATTCACTCATACTTTAATAATCGGCTATCTGTAAGCCATTTTTCTGCTTTTTGTTGTAACACTCCCCTGATGTTATGAGGCGCATATAAGACAACTTCTCCATTAAAAGTAATGCGATTTGTTTCCTCAAGTAATAGGGCAGCAGCAACAATGATTTGTAAACAACTCGGCCAACCCCTGCTCACAGGGTCCAACAGCTTTGATAGGTATGCCACCGGTTTCTTTTGTCCGGCCCATTCCTGAGTTAATACTCTGAATGCCGTTCCTTCATGTATGTTAACAAATAAATGGAATGGCTGTTTTAAATCTGGGAGACTTAAAACTGGTGCTTGACTTAGCTCCCTTTTGAGACTGGCAAACTGCTCTTGATCCTGAGGAGTCCACTTGGGTATTTTGTCTTTAGACAGTTGTTCATATAAGAATTTAACTTTAAAGCTGTAGTTCTCTATCCATTGCCTACAATACCCAAATAGCCCTAATGCCTGCCAAATTTGCCTCTTAGTGACAGGCATAGGTAATTCCAGAATTCCTTTAATACGCTCTGGATCTAATATCTTCTGGCCGTTAAACAGATAATGTCCCAGATATTTCACTTTTTCCTCCACAAATGGTAACTTTTCTTGTGATACCCGTAGTCCCTTTTGTGCAAGAAAGTTTAGGAGTCGAATGGTTTCTTTTCTTACATTCTCCTTATTATTCCCCGCTATGAGCAAATCATCTACATATTGTAACAGCACATTCCCCGTTTGTACCTGATATTCTATTAAGAGCTCTTCTAGGGCCTGTCCAAACAGATTAGGGGATTCAGTGAACCCTTGGGGGAGCACGGTCCATCTTAATTGCTGTCTCCGGCCCGTCTCTATGTCTTCCCATTCAAAAGCAAAATAATTACGGCATTCTTCTGCCAGTGGACAGGCCCAAAAGGCATCCTTTAAATCAATAACACTATACCAGGAATTATGGGGTCCTAGTTTGCTTAGCAATGTGTATGGATTTGCTACTACAGGGAACCGAGTGATAGTTCTTTTGTTTATTTCCCTTAGATCATGTACGAGCCGATATTTCCCATTTGGTTTCTTTACAGGCAAAATGGGGGTGTTAAAGGGTGACATACAAGGCTCTAAGATTCCTTGTGCCAACAATCGATCAATTTCTGACTTCAATCCTCTCCGTCCTTCTAAGGATATGGGATATTGCCTTACCTTCACAGGTATGTGGGGTTCGGAAATTTGGATTTTAATCGGTGGCATTTCCAGTCTCCTAATTGTGTCCGGAGAGTACCAGACATTGGGGTTAATTTGTTTTTGATCATCCACGGTCAAAGGATAAGCAGACACTGTCAACTCTTGATTTTTCACTTTAATTTCTAATTGAAATTCAACAATTAAATATGGTCCTAACAGATAAAATTCTGCTTCAGGGACGAGCAAGAGTTCACCCATTCCAAATTTATTTTCAGTTTCAAATACCACATTTTTGATTTTACTTACTTTAAAGGGTTCCCCTTTTGCCCCAATTACTTGCACTTTTTCAGGGGAAACTTTACATCCCTCAGGTATTTGCTTAATAGTTGATTTCTCAGCCCCAGTGTCTACTAAAAAGGTGAACTTTTGTTTATGGGGACCTATTTTTAATTTTATCAAGGGCTCATGATGACTCCGGTCCCCTAAGATATAGAGCCCCTGACTTTCCTATTCCGTTTTCAATATTTCCTCATCCCTGATCTTTTCTCTGCAATTCTTCTTTATATGTCCCTTCTTTCCACAGTAAAAACAAGATCTCTGTTCCTTTTCTATTACTACGTTCCCTTGTTTCATCCTAGCAGATCTGTGTTCACCAGTTTGCCCTTTGCGATCCTCTCTGACCGCTGCTACCATCATTCTTACTTGTCGCTTGCTGCTCTCTTCTTCCCGCCTTATGTAGACTTTCTGAGCTTCCCTCAATAATTCATCCAACCCTCTATTCTGCCAGTCCTCTAACTTTTCAATCTTCTTTCTGATATCTTCCCATGATTTTGCCACAAACTGAGTTTTGAGGAGCGCTTGCCCTAAAGGGTCGTTTGGATTTACCCCAGAGTATAGCTGAAGGGCTTTCCTCAGTCGTTCCAGCCACTCAGTAGGGCTTTCATCTTTCTTTTGCATTTCATTAAATGCTTTATTGATATTTTGCCCACGGGGTACTGCTTCTCTAAGTCCCTGAATTACTATAGTTCTCAGGTCCTGCATATGAGTTCTATGCGCCGGATCCTGATTATTCCAATTAGGTCTTTGAAGTGGCCATTTAATATCTGCTTGAGGTCCCTGGGCATGCTGAGCATCCCACAGTCTCATTCCTGCTCGTCTAATCATATCTCTTTCCTCGGTAGTAAATAATTGACCAAGGATAGATTGCATCTCATCCCAAGTATAAAGGTTTGGTCCCAAAAATTGATCTAGTCTTTCTGCTACTCCGAGTGGGTCCTTAATTAAATTTCCCATCTCGGTTCTTTTAAAATCTCATAGGTCAGCCGAATTTAAGGGTACGGAAATATATCCAATCACAGGTTGAGGTCCCCCCATGGGTATTTCCCTTACGGGGTACATCTGAGCTGCCCCTCTTTGACTTCTAGTTACGCGTCTAGGAGGGGGGGGAGACCCTTGTTCTGATTCTGGTGGGGGAGTGGGCGCTCTGGGGACCTCTGGAGGGGCTGCGGGAACAGGAGGAGGAATGTAAGGAGGGAGGGTTAGAAGGGTTTCGTCTAACTTGTCCTTTTTCTTTTGTTTTGTTTTTATTTCATTCAGCGGATAAAGTCCAGCTCCCGGTCTTTCTAGCCACACTTCCGCATATTGACTCTCCTCCGGGTTAAAGAGTTTTTTATTATTAACCCAGAGGTTTAATTGCTGTCTTACCCAATCTTCTTCTGATCCATAGACTGGCCAAAAGACATTCTTAGAAATCTTCTTCCCTCCCCATATCTTAGTACAATATTCTATCATGTTTTGCTTATCTTTCCCTAGGGTTCCAGGGAAATATCTCCAATTATCTAAGATATATGCCAGAGGGGTATTCTTAGGTACAGTAGATACCCTTCCCATGGGAGTCGAAGGCTTGCTACCCTTCGCCCCCATCTTCTGGAATATCCACAAACACACACTCACTCGCTCCTCTTGTTCCTGGCCCAGTCCCTCGCGGGAGATGGAAAACGCAGTATTTAAGAGTCCACACTTGCTTGGTTCAGTATATCGAACCTCTCATTCGTTATATTCCAGGAAACCCAATCCCGCCCGAACGGCAAACCCGCGAACAATTTCGCCGCGAACAATTTCGCTCTGCGAATAATTTCGCAATATACTTACGCGTCCTGCGTCTTCGTCCGGACTCCCGTGCACAGAATTTTTATGGGATTTTACCGGTTTCTCCTTTGCTCATTATCCTAGACTTTAGGTTCGTTGGTAAGGTTGGGGTAAGCTGTTGGTCACGGGGCCGCAAAATGTCGCGGGGCGCCTCCCCGGAGGACCAAAGCCCACCGTTCCTTATCTGAGTCACGGCACCAGAAATTGTTATAAATTTGCGCCACAATGGATCATAATCCAATTAAAATTTTATTAATTACAGCAAGTAGAATATGAGCAAAGTCAGCGCTGGACGACAGGGGAGACAGCGCTCCACCAACTGCCGTGCTGATCCGTTCAAACAGCCTCCTTTTATTCCAATTTTAGTGGGGTCTCCTTTGTCTTCTTTTGTTTGTATAAGCAGTCTCTGGTGTAAGTGATTGTGGTTATCTTATCTTGCATAAGCTGTGTCCATTGGCTGTTTGCATATCCTCCGTTCCCTAACCTTATCTTAATAAACAATACCCCAGTCTGTAGTTTCTCACATGGACGATCTTTCATGTCAATTGTAAAGAAGACATCATGGCCAGTTGATCCAAAGCTATTGTCTTGTCTTTCAAATTCAGTTGGTTCTTTTGGACGCTGGCAATGTGGCAGGAAAATTTCAATTGCTACAATTTGGGCAATCTTGCGTCCTTTTGGAATTGTCACAGGTGGTTGCAAGGCATGAACCATTATTTTTCACTTGACCAGTGAAGTCTGCATCAATGACGCCGGGAATCATGATCACACCTTGTTTACTTGTGGAAGATCTCCCCAGCAACAAACCTCCAACTAGAGAAGTTGTGCTGTATAGTGGACCATATACATTGGTAGGAATTAAGGTTACCTTTGTATCATTCAGAGTGACTTCTGTTGCTGTGGCCACATTGACTCCAAGACTTCCCCAGGTGGCAGGTTGATTGTTCAACAGGAAGCCGTTCATGGAGTCTGTGGGGTCAGGGCATCGATTTATTTCTTCATGCGGTGCTTCGACGTGCTGTGCTGGCCGCTTCCTGCTCTGTGACAAGCTTCTGTAGCATGGTTGTCAGTGTTGCACCTGTGACACCACACAATCTTCTGGCAGTCTCGCCGGATATGACCTGTTCCGCCGCATTGAAAGCAGTTGGTTTCAGATGATCCAAGGTTAGGTTGACTTTTGCTGTGATGGAGAGAGTTGTTACCATTGCTGCTTGACAAGGCAGCTGCAATCATGTGTCCTTGTTGCATAGCATCCTGGATAGTTGCTGTGAATGCCGCAGCTTGGTTGCTTTGTTCTGCGCGTGTGGCTCTAACAAGCATCTCATCGACTGGACAGCCTTGAGGAAGGGTGGCTAAGATGGTCCTTGTATGTGAGTTAGCATTTTCAAAAGCAAGTGAGCGGAATAAATGATCTTGAACATCTGGTGGTACATCAGGAGCATCTTTCAAGGCAGCTGATTGCCTATCAATAAATTGTCCACATGGTTTGGTGGCTCCTTGCTTTATGGTCTCATAAGATGCTGACTTTTTCTTGTCTGGTACCAAAAGCAAAGCTTCCTCAATTGCCAAACATCTCCATTCCCTTTCAAACATGAGGAACTGTGAAGGTGTCAGCAGCAGGGAGGCAATATTAGATGAATAAGAAGGACAAAGCACATCTGCTGTAAATATATATTGAATGATGTTCCTTGCTGCTTTTTGACCTGATCCCATAAGTGGTGACTGTCTGCTTGGCTGCTTGGAGGATTTTCCACTCGTGGGGCTTCCACACGGCATTCTCAATAGATACTATGACAGAACAGGCCAGAGAGCTGACAACCTCCCTAATCTCCATCTAAAATAGCATCTTTTACTACTGAAGCCCATCGCGACTGCAATGGATTTTTTAAAACAGCTGGTAATGCCAATTGCTGCTCAGTGGAAGGTTCCACTGATTGAACCTGATGATTTGAAAGGGTGGCAAGTTGGGCTAATTTTGCTGTAATATATTTGGTCTTTGCATCTTATTTTGTGATCGCTTTTCCCTACAACAATTGATATCAGGGGAGTCTAACTCTGAGTCATCGGAATCGGAGACTGGTGGGGAGTGGGCACTGCAGATCTACCATGGTAGGGTAGGAGCTAACTGCGGCGGGGGGCTGTGCTGCTGTTGACTGTGTAGCTGCCTTTGCCATCTCGCAAGCATGGCTGTGTTCAGGCCCCCCTCCCCGCGCCGGGCTGTCCGCTGCCGCCAGGTACCGCCGAGCCCCGCCTCTGCGCGCGCCGCCGCCACCGCCGCCGCCGCCGCGTCCACGGGGGGGTGAGAGGCTGGCGCTGCCTCGCTCCCGTCTCCGCCCTGGTCTCTGCCTTGACCTCCGCCCCTGTGTTCAGCTTCGTGATTCAGCCCCGTTTCGTCGCCAACTCTGCCTGCCTCCTCAGGTGTCACCCTGCCTCCCAAAAGAGGCGGCTGGGCTACTTCCTCGTTCGCCTCATTCCAGGGGAACAGTGACCTGGTAACATCCGCCGTCTGAGGGCGAACTTCCGCCGCAGACGCGTTGCTGTTTGCACCCGTGTCTATACGAGCAACAAATTCCTTAACAGAGGAACTGACTGGAGCCTTCTGCCCATGCACTGGCCGCATGTTATAAACACTAAAGAAGTTTTCGACCCATGATGGCTTCTGGACCTCTATCTGTTCTGGTGTGGACCACTCAAATGCCTGAACGGCAGCTTCCGCGGCCTTTTTCTCCGCGGCCATGCTCTGCAAGGTATGTAAAATTTTTTCCAAATGCCTCTGAAATCCAGTATTGTTTTCTTATTTTTCTGCCCTCCACCGTGGCATCCCAAAGCAACTGCCCTAGTTCTTGCCATTCGGTTTCACTAAAAATCAGCAAAGGTTTTTGTAACTTGCCCCTGTTCCTTGCTGTTATAAATTATGACACGGGACCAATTTGTGTCACTTTATAATTTTATTAATTTAGCAAGCAAGCAATACGGGCAAATGCAGCGCTGGGCGGCTGGGGAGCCTCTGCTCCCACCAACGGCTCGCACCGCACTTCCCGGTCTTTCAGTTCTTACACCCCTTCACTTCCGGACTTTGTGACATTCTCGATGTGCTCTGCATCTGCACAGCGTGTTGCTAGGGGTCTTTTTTCTGCTGTCTGGTGGTCGTTTGAGGAAAGCTCCTATTCTTCTTCCTCCGAGGTAGCATTAACCCTGCAAACACTTCTCCAAATATGGTAACGCAGCCTTCAAAGATCTCTCAATTCCACTATCTACTAATAGCAGTACATCCTGCCCTCCTGCCCCACTGTTTCCTGCGACTTACACTATCCCTGGGGCTTTTCCTGATGAACAAAAACTATGCTATTGTCTTTCACACTTGCCCACAAAACCAGCTGCTCTATATCAGCCTCTTCTACTTTTTCACCTCTCTTTGAGAGAATATGCAAAAGGAGCCGCAAAGAAGCCTGTAGATTCCCATCACTTTTCACCCTCTTTGTTTGCGGCTTACCTCCACCACCGCGGGGCACTCCGGTCACTTTTATTTGGCGCAGCAGCACCCCCCACCCCCCCACCCCCCCGTTCCAGCTCCTGGCTCCGTCTACGTCCACGCCTGCCGCTCGAGCTGATAGTAAAAGGGTTTTAAAATCATGGAAGGTGGTGAAAAATTGCCACTGAATGGAACATTGCAGCATAACACTATTTTGCAATTGATGTTGTTTTGTAAACGCAAAGGAAAATGGGATGAGGTTCCGTATATTTATTTGTTTTTCTACTTGCAAGATAAGCCAGAATGGCAGGTTGAATGTGGATTGGTGGTAGTTAAGGCATCTGCAAGTGATAAGTGTGGGGTTTGTGTGAAGGAGAAACATTGTTTAGAACATTTTGCATTGAAAGAAACTCTGAGTGAGAGGAACGATACAGATGTTTATTTACAGGTAGCCCGCACAAGACCAAGAGAACCTAACCCTATCCTGCCTGCCCCTACCCCTACTTCATCACCTGCGTCACCCAATCCTATTTTGTCTCGTCCTATTTCACCCACTCAAACTCTCTCTCCTTAACCTCCTCTTCCACCATCACCTGACCCCTCTTCCCCTGGAGATGATCTAAATTTACCTGTGATACATAGAAGGGGGGAGGATGGAAGTAAAGGAGATAGCGATAGTGGAGATGAAAGTGAATCTGCGATACCAGTATCTCATAGGACTCGGAATCGGTCAAAGCCTGCCCCGGTCTTGGCCAGAAAAGATCTGGGTAGACCAAAGCGGACTGTGATTGCTCCCTTACGACAGGGAATAGGAGCGGAGGCGCCGGTGTTTGTAAAGGTACCTTTTTCCCCTGTGGATTTAGTAATTTAGAAACAATCGGCTGGAACTTATAGAGAAAATCCTGATAAAGAGGCAAGAGTGGTAAAAATTATTATGAAAACTCAGAATCCAGATGGGGATGATATACAAGTAATATTAGACACCCTAATGGATTCTACAGAGAAAGAGATGGTGCTTAGAGCAGCCAAGGAAAGGGCAAGGGCGGATATCAGAAATAGGCTTGTAATGGGAACCCTAGATAATAATTTACCAACTGAGGATCCAGGGTGGGATCCTAAAGCACCTGGGCATATGCAGAGGCTGAAGAAATATCAGGAGTGAGTCCAGATAGGCGTTCACAATGCTGTGCCTAAGACTATAAATTGGTCTAAATTGTATGAGATAAGGCAGGAGAAGAAAGAATCCTCTAATGCGTTTTTGGAAAGGCTCAAGGAAGCAGTGAGAAAGTACACAGATCTCCAAATAGATACACCACTGTAGTAGATAGGGACAGGCGAATGGAAGATCCCAGGATGTGACGGAAAGAAAGACCCTTCCCCCCTCACCCTGCAACACATTATCTACCACCCCCAGAACATGTAACCACACCTAACCCAGTAGTTTTCCACTCCTGACTAACCCTAGAGACCCTACCAACCCCCCCTGACGTAGCAAAGTCCCCAAAGACTATTTAAACCCATGAGATAAGATAATAAACGCTTTTCGACCGTCCACCACACTGGTGTTTGCGTGTGTCGTTAGCCCGAGTAGCCCGGACTAGGCCGGGCTGCCGTGCTGCTTCTTGCAACCAGGTCGCCGTTGCCTCCCCTGAAGGCAACATACCACAAGCAAAGATTCAGCTCACTCTCATTTTTCTGGGGCAGTCACAGCATGACATTGGGAGAAAACTGCAAAAACTAGAAGGGGAAGAATTAAGGAATCTGGACAAATTGCTTGAAGTAGCTTGGAAAGTATACAATAACAGGGAAAAAGAGGCCAGTAAAAGACAACAGCAAAACCTCTTGGCAGTAATACAAGGGAAAGGAAACCCAGGCATCAGAGGGAGGGGCAGGGGTGGCTGTGGACTGGGGAGGGGAGGTGGACTTGGCAGGGGACACGGCGGAACTGCTGTGCCAAAATTGAGATTTAACCAGTGCGCTTTTTGCATGCAAGAAGGTCACTGGAAGAATGAGTGTCCAAACCGGTATTACCAAGGCAACCAGCCAAGCCAGGATCAAGAGATTGCAAAATTAATGGTGCTGGGTGAATACAATAATTGATTAAATACGGGAAATACCAAGGAACCTTTCGTGACCATACAGCTAGGTGATAGAGCAGTAAAATTCCTGGTGGATACGGGGGCCACGTATTCTGTACTGAATGATTTGCAAAGACAAATTGGGGACAAACAAACAACAATAGTCGGGGCCACAGGGAAGGAGGAAAATCGGCCATTCCTACAACCCTTAGGTCTGTGTTTTGGAAATAAGGTCCTGATGCATGAATTGTTGTATGTGCTTGAGTGTCCAATTCCCCTTTTAGGTAGAGATTTACTGGCAAAACTTGATGTGGTGATAACCTTTGAGAATGGGGAGCTTTTAATGAAAATACCTGAATCAAAGACAGGACAAATTTTAATGATTAAAGAAAAAACAGCTCCCTCTATACCCAGGGAAGTAGAAGATGCAGTAATTCCTTCAGTATGGGAAACAGATATACCTGGGAAATCTAAATTAGCACAACCAATACATGTTGAATTAAAGGAAGGGGCAAAAGCAGTACAGGTTAAACAGTATCCTATAAAACCAGAAGCACGGCAGGGAATGGTAAAAATTATTGATAAATTCTTGAAATACCAAATTTTAGAAGAATCTGAATCAGAATATAATACACCTATATTTCCAGTGAGGAAACCCAATGGTGAGTATAGACTAGTGCAGGATTTGAGAGCAATAAATGAAATAACTAAGGACATTTATCCAGTGGTTGCCAATTCCTACGCATTATTAACATCCATGAAAGAGACATATAAATGGTTTACAGTAATTGATCTAAAAGATGCCTTTTTCTGCATACCCCTTGACCAAGAAAGTAGGAACCTGTTTGCCTTTGAGTGGGAAAATCCAGGAAATAGCAGAAAGACCCAGCTCACCTGAACACGGCTCCCAGAAGGATTCAAGAACAGTCCGACTGTATTCAGAAACCAACTGGCAAATGAGTTGGAGACCTGGACAGCAAGAGGGCAAGTACTGAGAGAACAATACCTGCTGCTACAGTATGTTGACGATATACTGATAGCCACAGAGGAGAAAGCAACCTGCATAAAGGTAACAATTGAGATTTTAAATTCACTGGGAATGGGAGGATATAAGGTATCTAAAGAAAAAGCACAAATTGCCCAACAGACTGTGATTTACCTGGGATGTGAAATCTCACAAGGGCAGCGAAAACTGGGTACTAACCGTATTCAAGCTATTTGTGCCATTCCAGAGCCCCAGAATTTACATGAGCTGCGAGTCTTCCTTGGGATGACAGGGTGGTGCCGCCTGTGGATCATAGACTATGGACTAATTGCAAAACCCCTGTATGAGGCCCAGAAGACGCAGCCATTTACCTGGGGCAAACCACAGAAGGAGGCTTTCCTTGAACTAAAGTAGGCCTTGACAACTGCTCCTGCATTGGGGTTACTTGATTTGTCCAAAGATTTTCAGCTGTTTGTACATGAAAGGATGTGTCGGGCATTGGGAGTCCTAACCCAACATTTGGGAAGCTGGAAAAGGCCGGTGGGCTATTTTTCCAAACAACTTGACAACGTCAGTGCCGGATGGCCTTCATGTCTGCGGGCAGTCGCAGCCACTGTGATCCTTATACAAGAAGCCAGAAAGCTCACCATGGGAAGGCACATAGATGTTTATGTACCACATATGGTAACTACTGTGTTGGAGCAGAAGAGGGGCCATTGGCTCTCCCTGAGTCGAGTGATGAAATTCCAGGTAATCTCAAGGGAGCAAGATGATTTAACATTAAAAACAACTAACCTTTTGAACCCAGCCTTGTTCCTAGGTACAACATCTGAAGAAAGCCCATTGGGACACGATTGCATGGAAGTAATAGAACACACCTGTGCGGCTAGAGCAGATCTGAAAGATGTCCCCCCAGAACAGCCAAAGATAAAGGTAAAAAGTTCAAATGTGAGGAAGACTACAGAAGCCTTCATTAAAAGACCACCAGAAGGCTGATGACGACCACAGAAGGAACTGACACATGCACAAAAGCAACAAACTGTTGCAAAACCATGACACAGCTTTATGCAAATATGAGTATGCTAATGATATGTTGACATTGTGACATTGTGTGGAAGGACTTTTTAAATGTGACTGAAGGCTAACGTAGATTGAGTGAGTTTTTGGCAGAGAGATGCCCCTCTGTCCCAGAGCTGAATAAACAAATACCTGCTCTGTAGCCATCTGACTATAGAGTTTTATTTTCTTGCACAATTTTAGGCTTCAGTCAGATCCCCAGAACTCATTCCAATCTCCTCAGCATATAATTTTCAGGGTCCTGATATCTGACTATAAACTTTTTCAACTTAGCCAAAACTTTCAGTGATTCTCCAATCCAAAGTCTTTCTTCTAGTCACTTTTGCAGCTGTCGCTTCTGCACAGCAACACATCTCTTACCATTACTGCACATGTTTCCCTTGGTAATTTCATACTTTGACCTGAGGAGATAGGAAGAGGTACATAAATTAGTTTCCATAACCATATGAGCTCCCAAAACTAAATTGAGGTAGGAACCTTTCCCATCCACTATGGAAACCATTAGGAAAATATATAAACTTATATAAACATGCATGAATATAAACATAGGAACAACAACAGAAATGTGACAATCACTAGTGGAACTTACTCAGTCTTAGCACTGAAAGGAATGAGAAGGAAGTGTGTTTACAACAAACTCTGGGCCTGATGGTAGATAAGGCCAGATACAGGGAGGTGAAAGGATCAATGGAGGGTACAATAAATTCCATAGGAATGCCACTGATTGACACAGACTGTTACTCACTCAAGACTGTGTTAAATCTCTAGATTTAGAGAAAAAGAACAGAGACACAAAGAAAAAGAAAAAGAAAAAGAAAAAGAAAAAGAAAAAGAAAAAGAAAAAGAAAAAGAAAAAGAAAAAGAAAAAGAAAAAGAAAAAGAAAAAGAAAAAGAAAAAGAAAAAGAAAAAGAAAAAGAAAAAGAAAAAGAAAAAGAAATGTATAGACATTGGAAAGGGGGTCTATTAGTTGATTCAAGAAATCTGTACCTCTCAAGTACCCCAGCCAACAGGGAAAAAGAGAGGGACATGCGGTTGGGAAATTAGGATAAAAAGTGTTATAGATGAGTAATGTGATGGTTTGCTCTCACAATTAAGGGGTTAATATTATGTGTGTCTTAGGAGAAGTTTTGTAGATGTATAGTTATGTTACTCTAATATGTCCTCCCATAGTCCTCTTTCCCCTCCCCCTTGTATGGTTGTCACGGGATGGCCTTGGTAGTGAGGGCATTTGGGGAGGGTCGGCTTGTTACTATGGCAACACCTGACCGCCAATCAAGATGTAAGAAGGTGATCTCCACCAGTGGATGGCAAAGAAGGAGTTGACTGACAAGACTTTGGGAGGGGCTAGTGGTATAAAAGGCAGAGCATCCATTTTGTAGATGAGCACATGGCGTTTGAGTCCTTTGCTCCCAGCGGTGCTCTTTCTCCTTATTCAGTCTTTTGTATTTTAAGATTTAATAAACCTTTGCAATTTTAAAAGTGAGCATCATTCCTCACAAAAACGAGGCTGCATCGTCTACATGTTTGAGAGATCCCATGGGAAATGCCCATGACCTCTCCCTTTATTTGAATAAAGTTACAGGACTACACTGTCTCCTTTCTGGACATAAACCTGTGCTGTTTGTGGATTAATTTTCCTGACAATCTGGGGAATCTTATCCAGGGTATTTCCACCATCAAGGGGATCCTGGGCAGCAAGCAGAACTGAAGGTGCACCTCACCCAGTTTTGGTGTCTAACACCCCTTGGTGGTGGCTGGCACCGAGACTGTCCAAGAGACAGATGAGTGGCAGACCGGGGTGGCGGGGGGGGGGGGGGGCTGTGAAGAGTCCACATGGAAGGACCACTGAAAATCTCACCAGTGAGTAAAATGGGATCTTTGGGGAACAAACCTGGGAGGGCACCTATGGAGGGTAGCACAGGTAAAACAGGGCACCCATGGAAGGTTGCAAAGGTAAAGCTAGGAAGGGGCTCCGACAAAAGGAATGATGATCACAAAATATCTCCAAAGAATCCTGAAAGGAATGAGGGACTTGTCTTTACAAACAAACTGTGGGTCTGCTGGTAAATAAAGCTAGATACTGAGAGATAAAAGAAACAATGGGAAGCATCCCACTGAGCGATAAATGGAATGAGAGATTTGTCTTTACAAACAAACTGTAGGTCTGCTGATAAATAAAATTGGATACTGAGAGATGAAAGAAACAATGGGAGGAACCATAAATTCCATAAGGAATTCTACTAACTGACACAAGAAAAAGACAAAGGGCAGGGAGCATACATTAGAAGGGGCTCTTAGGTATTAAGCATTTCAAGAAGTCTGTACCTCTCAAGTGCCTCAGCCAAAGGGGAAAGAGAGAGGGACATTCAGCTGGAAAATTAGGATAAAAGGAGGCTTCCATAAATTCAAGAGACCCCAGGTGAATGCCCCATGGCCCCATGGCCTCTCCCTTTATTCTAATAAAGTTGCAGGACTCCTCTGCCTCCTTTTGGACATAAACCTCTGGTTTTTGTGGATTAATTTTCCTGACAATCCCTTGAAAGAATGTGGAGTTCATTTGCATATTCTCCCAGAAGTAATTAAAGACACGGATGTCCAAAGAGGGCAATAAGGGAAAGTTGAGAAAAAGTCTTGACAATACATGCCCAGGAGGACAATAAGTGTGGATGTGACAGCCTGGTCAGAGAGCAAGAAAACAAGATAAGTTTTTTCATGGCAGACTTGTGAGACTCTTAGGGAGTTTTAGAGAAATGATGATAGCTTATTATTGTAAACAATCTGCAGGTGGTGTTTTTCTACTCTTTGTTTTTCTGTTCTTCTCAAGGATTGTTTGTGAGAAAAGTGTTCTTGTTAATTAGTGTCATGGTTTGACGCTGGCACAATGCCAGCGCCCCATGAAAATACAACTTACCAATCAAATGCTGTGAAATGTGATCAAGAACAGAGCAAAGCAGGCCAAACTTAATAACAAAGGAAAAACTTTATTACACTACTACTACTACTACTATAAAAGGAAAAGAAAGGAAAGAAAAAAAACACACAAAATTCGAAATGAAAACCTTCTAAAACATTTCTCCTCCCTCCACCCAACTCCACCAAACCCCAGCGAGACCCATTTGGATCCTTAATCAAGTTTTCACCCTTCAATATAATCAATACTGAGTCCATCGGGGAAGAGAGGAGTCCCCCTTGCACCATAGACCCCCAGGAAACACAGCTGCCACCTCTTGTGTTTCCAATGTCACACGTGGCACCGCCCAGACACACCGGCCAGTGTGACATTCTCCTCTCCATGTCACAGTGCTCTCACCACCGTGCATGGACAGAGACTGCTTATAGGGCCCCTTTAAGGATGCTTTGCCAAGGACCACCAGGAACAACAGTCCAGTATCGCATTTCGGGACTAGAGTCCCCCCCATTTTCCCCTGGGGCCGAGGGTCCAAAAGACAGAGATCGCCTTCTCTTCTTCTCTGAAGATGGAGGGCATCCTCACACCCTCCTCAGCCCTCTCTCTGTCCACTCCAAAACTGGTAGTTGCTGAAGAAGGTCTCTTGGCTCACCAATGCATCCCCCTAAAATGCAGTCCCTCTTGAAAGAAAGAGTGGTTCAGTCTATGGTAAACAAGCAGAGTCCAGCCAAAAGCCACTCTATCATCTCCCCCCAACCTTCTTCTCTGAACATCTGAGGTTTCAGGCTGTCTCTCTTTTCTTCAAATTCAGGAGGAGTAATATTTCATAAAGCCTTCATTTCACAGGAAAGGGTTAAAATTCCCGGACTCCCTGGACGGCTGCAATCTCAGCCCAGGACTCCGTCTCCCATCTCTCACGCTGGGCATCTTCCCCCCCCCCTTCTCCTTCTCCTCCGCCGGCAAACTCCTAGGTGTCTGCTGGCTCTCCATCTCTTTTCCCTCTAGCTTAGGGGAGGGGGAACAAAAACATCCCAGATGTTCTCCACCCTTCCATCCGCAGGAGCTGGCCCAGCCGGTTCCGATCCTTCACCCCCTGGCCTACCTGTGCAGGCCGCATGGCTCCCCTCCCCCACCCAGCCCGGGCTGGGCAGGGGAGGTCCGTACCATGCGGTGACCGGGACCAAAGAAGGACGAGTCCTCCTGGGAATTCCGCTTTTAACCCCTCTGTGTTCTCAGAGGCGTGTCCACCTTCAATTGGTCACCCCAAGTGTCAGTATCTAAACCTGACCCCTGACTGGATGGACCTCTTCCTTCCAAAAAAAAATTGTCTTCCCGTGTCAAACCATGACAATTAGCCAATCAGGTAGAATGTGTCGAGTCAGTCTATAAAGAGGAGAGTTTTTCACATTAAAGTTACTGTTGTGCAAACCAGCCTTCTTGGAGTCTGTGCCGCTTTCTTTTTCAATAGCGACAAATAAGGAGAGTCGAGAAGGAGTCTTGACAACAGGAGATGGACAAATAGTGTTGATATGTTGAGAAAAGATTAGTTGAAAGAGAGTATAGAGAGATATGGTTGAGGCAAGGAGTGGCAGGACCAGGTGCAGAGGTTCGGTCGGGACCAGGAGCACAGGCTGGGGGCCTGTGGGTGCTGTGGGGCAGCCGGGTCTCAGCACCAGGCAGTGCCTGACCCTGCCACCCTGGGGCAGGGGCAGCAGTTGTTGCTAGCCCCCATGAGGCTGCGGGGAGGCCTGGCTGTCTGTGATGCTGCCATCTGTACCCACCAGGAGTGCCGGGGCAGGGAGGAGACATTTGGACACTGCGGCAGGACAGGGACCAGCTCTGGTATATGGTCTGTGAGAAAGAGTGCACACAAAGAGAAGGAGGAAGACATATCTGAGAAATGCAGAGTGTATGTGGAAGAATTAAGATTTTCTTTTAAGAATTTTGTTTGGTTTGGTTCACTGGAAAAACAAATGGTTTTGAGCTGTGGGAAAATGAGTACCTACAGGCAGTAGCTGGGGGGACTAGAGGAAGGACAGAATAAGTCGCTGAATGAACTTGTTAGAAAGATACAGCAAGTGTTTGTAAGAAGGGATAAAGAAAAAGCAAAGGCAAAGTTGATAGCAGAGTTTTTACGGCCTGTCCTAGTTTAGGGCAAATTTGGGGAAAACCCAGGAAATAAACCCCCACGGCCCCTCTCCACCCACCTGGTTCAGGGAAAAATTTCCTCTGAGAGAGAAGTGGAAAAGAACCTGTTTATTCAACAAGCAAAGCACTCCCCAGCACCAAAACAATTAACAACACTAGATGACAACAAAACTCTTTCACCCCTCTGAAGAGATGAATCCAGAAGGTCTTTCCTGGGAGTGGTTGCCCGGGTCTGGACGCTGGGGATGGCTGCTGCAGATCACCAAATGCAGGCTCCTGGTGTTCCTTGGTGTTTCCCAGATCCCAGTCCAGAGCAGGTTGGATGATATTCAGAAAGAGGAAAGGAAAAAGCAACAGTCCATGGAAAGAATTGGACTGCTTAACCTAACTAGGAAGCAAAGCAAGAAAGCAGGCAAAGCAAGCAAGCCAAGCAAACAAGCAAGCAAGCAAGCAAGCAAGCAAAGCAAGCCAGCCAGCCAGCCCTAGCCTTTTTAGAAAGCAGACCATGGGGGGAGGTGAACCAGATGATAACACGGCAAAACAAACCTTCACTTTCAGAGTCAGTTCTGAAAGCACAGAACATAATATCAAACGTAAACAGAACACACGATTGGAGATACAAACACCATAACAGTCACCCTAGGACAAGAGGGATAAACTGCAGAACCCAAGGGGTCCCTCAGGATAGAAGGGATGGGGTCAGCTACAAGGAAGTGGCAGAGGTATTCCCTCCTCAGCAGGGGAGAGTCAACCCAAACAGCAGTTGGGAAAGAATCAGTGTGCTATCTGCAGGGCAGAGGGACACTGGAAGCAGGAATGTCTGCAGTGACAGTTGTATCCTCAGGAGGAGGAAGTCCAGAGGATAATGGAGATTAATTGTTAGGGGTGTCAGGGGTTCCCATTATACCAGGGACCCACCACACTGGAGCCCTTGATAACTTTGTCCTAGTTTAGGGCAAATTTGGGGAAAACCCTGTGAAAGGAGCCCCCAGGAAATAAACCCCCACGGCCCCTCCCCACCCACCTGGTTCAGGGAAAAATTTCCTCTGAGAGAGAAGTGGAAAAGAACCTGTTTATTCAACAAACAAAGCACTCCCCAGCACCAAAACAATTAACAACACCAGATGACAACAAAACTCTTTCACCACTCTGAAGAGATGAACAAATCCAGAAAGTCTTTCCTGGGAGTGGTCGCCCGGGTCTGGACGCTGGGGATTGCTCTCCAGCACTGGGGACGGCTGCTGCAGATCACAAAATGCAGGCTCCTGGTGTTCCTTGGTGTTTCCCAGATCCCAGTCCAGAGCAGGTTGGATGGTATTCAGGAAGAGGAAAGGAAAAAGCAACAGTCCAGGGAAAGAATTGGACTGCTTAGCTAACCTAACTAGGAAGCAAAGGCAAAAGCAGAAGCAAGCAAAGCAAGCAAGCAGGCAAAGCAAGCAAGCCAAGCAAGCACGCAAACAAAGCAAAAGCCAGCCAGCCAGCCCTAGCCTTTTCTAGACAGCAGACCATGGGGGGAGGTGAACCAGATGATAACAAGGCAAAACAAACCTTCACTTTCAGAGTCAGTTCTGAAAGCACAGAACATAGTATCAAACATAAACAAAACACACGATTGGAGATACAAACACCATAAGGTCACCCTAGGACACTTTTAAGGTGGGTCCAGATTGAGACAAAGAGTGTTTCCTGATAGAAACAGGGGCCATTTGAGCCACCTTGAATTTTATCCCTAAGGGAGGAAAATTGTCAAAAAGTTAATTGATTATTTAAGGGGTAAGTAGAAAACATGAGTGAGTGCATTTTATTCAACTGCTTCTAGTAGATGGGGGGGGATAGGTTTGAAATGCATGAATTCTTATTTGTTCCTAATTGTGATTGCAATTTACTGGGAAGGGATTTAATAGCTGAAGTGGGAATGCAAATTAGTATTATGAAAAATGATACAGAAGCTAACACTGTGGTAACTGTGTAAAATGTCTGAGAAGACATAGGTTGAAATAAACCCAGAAGTGTGGGCAGCCCCAGAAAAATACAGAAAATTAGATATAAAGCCTCTCCAAATGTTATAAACAACTATGTAGTTGATGGCTTTTGCTATTATGCATTGGCTTTTGCAAAATATTATTAATCACAATGATTTTGATATACTACCATTTCTAATCACTTTTAACTGCTTTAATATAGTATAATTTGTCAGCTTTTGTGGCCAATGCCTTGGCCTGGTGTAGCTTATATATTAGTGTGATAAACATATATTATAGCTTAGGCTTTTGCAAAATATTAAAATAGAGACTATGTAATGTTAAAGTAGCTAATGCCTTTATTTGTGTAACTAGCTGACAATAGTGAGAATAACTCAGATATTTTTGTAAAATAGCTAATGTTTTAATATAATTGTGGAGTATCTTATCTGTATGATAGCATTGAAAAGAACCAGGAAAATAAACCTTGAAAGAAAGAATGCAAAGAGAAATTTACCACTGACCCTCCGGTTATCAAGAACTATCAAACCACAGAGCAGAGGCCTTGTGAAGAAATATAAATTTCATCTGCAGTATGGCATATACTTTAAGAAGATGAGTCAAAGGTCAAACTAAAAGAATTCCTGGAACATGTAAACTCAAAGGAATGTTTGAATATGTAGAATCCTCATGAATATATATTTAACCAATACAATGAAAAGGTATATAAGAAAAATTGCTATAGTTAACCGTGTGCCTCTAGCTAAGGCTATGCACCCAGAGTTGTAAAAGCCCCTTTTATACCTTATTAAACTTTTACAAATTTCAAGAGTGAGACTTGTTTCTCACACCAAATCACTTTGAAGCAACCAAGACAAGTGGTATCGAAAAAGGAATACCCTATTTCAAGAGAAGGAAGGAAGACGTTACAGCCTGTCATTGAGTCCCTGCTAAAGGCAGGTCTTTTATAGCCATGTAAGCCTCCCTATTATTGTGGCCGACCCCCACCGTGGGGAATAATGGGCATTCACTCCATGTTTGCAGAAGGCCGAACAAAAGCTTTATTAAGCTATACTATATTACACTATACTAAAAATGATACTACTACTGAAGCGATACGTGGAATAAATAAATAGACTCCACAACCTCGAGTAGTTATGAAGTGAGTATGTACTGTCGGCGCCTGGCACAAGTGAGATATCTTTCCAAAAACTTGTGCCCCGAGCCTCAGTCTGACCCACACCTTTATTCACAAAGGTGTTCCATATGCAATACATTACACAACTTTTCTATGCATATTCAACCCCTGGCCCATCCTATCATCAACTCTCATGCTAAATAGGTCCAAACTCCTCTAGGCATGCGTGGTTTGCCATGGTGGTCCTGCGGGGGTCTCTGGTGGTCTCTTGAGGCTGAAGATTGTGGTCTTCTTCATGGTTGAACTTTTGAACTTTTCTCCTTTGCGCGTGCGCTGTAGGCAACAGTGCACTTTTGGTCCTTTGGTGCTTATCTGAGTACCGTCTGTCAGTCTCGATAGGCTCGGAGACAGAGGAACCTCTTTACCTGGGTTCTTTGTATCCTTGGTCCCCAGTATTGTTCTTTATGCAAGAAGCTTCAGAAATTTGCATTTTCCTATGCCCTTTGTACCATGGCAGAGGTTTCTTAAGTAAAAGGTTAAAATTCAACACATAACTCTACAAGCTAAGATATAAATGCTTAATTCATTTTGTTAACTTAAGTGAACTCCAAAAATCTCTATTTCATTTCTATACTAAAGAAAAACCCGTGACCCTAACAGACAGTCCCGACACAACATGGCTCCAATTGGTCAAATGAAATCAAAACACCATTACCAGAGTCCAATTAAGAAATCCTTCTTCAGTAAACAATCTCCATAACACATTCCACATGTGCCAAACAACAGATTCAGCAAATAGAAGATAAGAATTGTATTTCTTCTTTCTCTGAGCTTTCTCACAGGGAAAGTCTCTGTCTCTCTCTGTTCAAAGGATATGTGAATACCACACCCTATAACATTCCTATCCTGCTGGTTAAGAAACAGGATAAAACCTAAAGAATGGCGCAAGAACTAAGAATAATAAATTAAATTGCCAAATCAAGGCATCCCACAGTTCCAGATCCCTACACCATCCTGAATCAAATCCCTTGTTTACATCAGCATTATTCAGTACTGGATTTGAAGGATGCTTTCTGGAGGTGTCCAATTACTAAGAACAGTAAATAGTATTTTGCCTTTGAGTGGGAGCAGAAGTAAAAAGGATGGTAGATGGCAAAACAATTGACATGGACAGTCCTCCCTGTCGTGGTTTGACATGGAAAAAGAATTTTTCTCGGAAGGAAGAGGTCAATTTGGATATTGACCAAGTGAACGTGGACACGCCTCTGAGAACACAGAGGGGTTAAAAGCAGAATTCCCAGGAGAACTCACTCTCTTTGGTTCCAGTCAGCGTGCAGTGCAGGACTCTCCCCAGCCCGGCCCGTGGCTGGGTGGGGGAGGGGAAGGCCCGTGGCCTGACTGAGGTAAGGCCGAAGGGTGGAGGGGGCTGGAACCGGTCCTGTCCCCCTGCAGATGGAAGGGTGGAGAAATCTGGGATGTCTCCGTTCCCCCCCAGAGTCTCTCTCTCAAGAGAGAGAAAGAGACAGCGGCGGTTTGTCAGCAGTACGCCATGGGGAAGGAGAAGAGCGGGGGGGGGGCGCGAGGTGCCCAGCCACCTGTGGGAGCTGGAGCTTGGGCAGCAAGCCATCCTTGGGAGTCGGGACTTTTAACCCTTCCTTGAGAAATGAAAGCTTTGTGAAATTTTTCTCCTCCTCGGTTTGAGATACAGCTTGGACCCTGGGATGTTGGAAGGAGAAATTCTAGGTGGGAGGAGATGATGGAGTGGCTGTTTGGCTGGACTTTTTCTTGGTACCACAGATTGAACTGATCTTCTCCTCCAAGAGAGACTGTATTTTAGGAGGATGCCGGTGAGCCAAAGAGACCATGCTTCAGCTGGGAAAAGACAGAAGTAGAGTGAACAGAGAAAAGTTAAGGAGGTTTGTGGTGGTGCCCCCTGTCTTCAGAGAGGAAGAAGAGAAGATGATCTCTGTTCGTGGATCCTCGGCCCCAGGGGAAAATGGGGGGGACTGCGGTCCCAAAAATGAAAAACTGAACTGTTGTTTTTTCCCCTCTTGGCAGGGCATCCTTGAAAGGAAAAATCCTAAAAGCAGTCTGTCCATCCATGCATTGGTGGTGAGAGCACTGTGCATGGAAAGGAGAGGGTCACCATGGCAAGCTTTTTCTCCGGGCGGTGCCATGAGTGACATGGAAACACAGGATGTGGCAGCTGTGTTTCTTGGGGGGTCTGTGGCACAGGAGGGACTCCTCTCTCCCTCGATGGACTGAGTATCGATTGTCTGGAAGGTGGAAGCCTCATTGGGGTCCAGGTTGTGTCTCACTGTGGTTTGTTGGAGTTGGGTGGTGGGAGGAGGAATGTTTTGAAAGGTTTTAATTTTGAATTTTGTGTGTGTTTTTTCTTTCTTTTTTCCTTTTATAGTAGCATAGTAGTAGTAGCTTAATAACGTTTTTTTCCTTGTTATGAAGCTTGGGCCTGCTTTGTTCTGTTCTTGATCGCATTTCACAGCATTCAATTGAGAGATTGCATTTTCACGGGGGCACTGGCATTGTGCCAGTGTCACACCATGACACTCCCGCAGGGATCTACAGAATCACCAGTTTTGTTTGGGCAAGCCTTGCAGGAAATATTAAAAGAGTTTACTCCACTCTTGGGAGTTGGTTGTTGCAGTATGTTGGTGATTTACTTTTATAAGGGGAACAGGAAAAGGTGGTTGAAGAAGCTACTGTGAAGCTTGTCATAGTTTGACACTGGCACAATGCCAGTGCCCCCCATGAAAATGCAATCTCTCAACTGAATGCTGTGAAATGTGATCGAGAACAGAGCAAAGCAGGCCCAAGCTTAATAACAAGAAAAAAACTTTATTAAGCTACTACCACTATGCTACTATAAAAGAGGGGAAGAAAAAAAGAAGAAAGAAAACACACACAATTCAAAATTAAAACCTTCCAAAGCATTCCTCCTCCCACCACCCAACTCCAACAAACTACAGTGAGACACAATCTGGACCCCAATCAGGTTTCCACCCTCCAGATAATCAACACCCAGTCCATCTGCAGGGAGAGAGGAGTCTCTCTTGTGCCACAGACCCCCCAAGAAACACAGCTGCCACATCCTGTGCTTCCATGTCACCACATGGCACCGCCCGGAGAAAAAAGCTTGCCATGGTGACCCTCTCCTTTCCATGCACAGTGCTCTCACCACCAATGCATGGATGGACAGACTGCTTTTAGGATTTTTCCTTTCAAGGATGCCCTGCCAAGAGGGGAAAAAACAACAGTTCAGTTTTTCATTTTTGGGACCGCAGTCCCCCCCATTTTCCCCTGGGGCCGAGGATCCACGAACAGAGATCTTCTTCTCTTCTTCCTCTCTGAAGACAGGGGACACCACCACAAACCTCCTTAACTTTTCTCTGTTCACTCTACTTCTGTCTTTTCCCAGCTGAAGCAGGTCTCTTGGGCTCACCAGCATCCTCCTAAAATACAGTCTCTCTTGGAGGAGAAGATCAGTTCAATCTGTGGCTACCAAGAAAAAGTCCAGCCAAACAGCCACTCCATCATCTCCTCCCACCTAGAATTTCTCCTTCCAACATCCCAGGTCCCAGGCTGTCTCTCTTCCTCTCTTTTTCAAACCAAGGAGGAGAAAAATTTCACAAAGCTTTCATTTCTCAGGAAGGGTTAAAAGTCCCAACTCCCAGAGATGGCTCGCTGCCCAGGCTCCAGCTCCTACAGCCCGGCTGGGCACCTTGCGGCCCCCCCGCTCTTCTCCTTCCCCGTGGCGAACTGCTGATAAAACCACCGCCGTCTCTTTTTCTCTCTTGGGAGAGAGAGAGACTCTGGGGGGAACGGAGACATCCCAGATTTTCTCCACCCTTCCATCTGCAGGGGGCCCAGCCCGGTTCCAGTCCCTCCACCCTTGGGCCTACCTCCGAAGGCCACATGGCTTCTCCCGTCCCCCACCCAGCTCGTGGCCGGGCAGGGGAGAGTCCTGCACTGACCACTGACCGGAAACCAAGAGAGCGAGTTCTCCTGGGAATTCTGCTTTTAACCCCTCTGTGTTCTCAGAGGCGTGTCTACCTTCAATTGGTCAATGTCCAAATTGACTTCTTCCTTCCGGAAAAATTCTTTTTCCGTGTCAAACCACGACAAGCTGCTTAATTTTCTTGCTAAAAAAAGAACATAGAGTATCTGAAAAGAAGGTGAAGTTGGTAGAGAAAAACGTTAAATATTTGGGACACATTGACTGAAGTGTTATGGTGTATTGATCCAGAAATAATACAAAGAATTTTACAAGTACCATTAACCCATATAAAGAAGGAGTTACGGCAGTTTTTAGGGTTGGTGGGGTACTGCAAAGCATGAATTAAAGATTTTTCTGATTTTGTCAGACCCTTATATGACTTTTTAACTTAAGACAGTCTTAATGTCATGGTATGGACACAAGAAGGAGAGCAAAGCTTTAGAAAATTAAAAGACCAATTGGTTAATGCCCCAGTCTTAGCTCTTCCAGATTCAGAAAAAGGAATTTGAATTATTTGTGGATTTTAAACAGGGCCATGCTAAAGGAATTTTGGCACGAGAACATGGGCGAACAGGGCAGCCTGTTGCTTATTTATCTAAGCTGTTAGAGCCAGTGGCCAGAGGCTGGCCTCATTGCCTGCAGAACTGTGCAGCCACAGCCTTGATGGTAACTGAGACCCAAAAACTGACAGTAGGAAGATATCTGATTGTTAGTTTCACATCAGGTTAAAGCTTTGCTAACTGAAAGAGCCTCTAAGTGGATGACCAGCACTTGGTTATTACGGTATGAATCTTATTTAATGAAACAGGAGGACTTAGAATTGAAAAGTAATATTATGAACAAAACAGCCTTGCTGGGACACTTGGGCTTGAGCTAAGTACTGACATTGAAATGTTAATTAGCTAATTGCTCCTGGGAATCACCTACACCCTCCACCCACACTGCCATTCTAGGACTGGGATGCAAAATAGAGGAACTTGTGGAATCATGGGAGGGGGTTTTGGGGATGAAAACACCCCTAAATGGAAGGCTGGGCACAGTGGAGGGGGCTTGATGGGTGTGCTGGTTGGGGAAAAGGGAACCACATCCCTAGTCTATGTCTGACCTGTCACCATAGCCTGCAGAGGACCGGACTGGACTGGGCTGTGGGAAGCAGGAACAAAGGATCAACTCTTCCTGGTGTTACCAGGAGGGAAGGAGAGGGGATAGCTGCTGCTGGACTTTGGCAACAGGCTCTGCACATCCCCTCACCCTTCAGCTACCAATGTGCCAGGAGGAAAGGAGAGAGGACGGTCTGCTGATCGGGACTTCAGATACAGACTGCACACCTCTTCACCTCCAGCTACCAGTGTGCCACAGAGATTTCAGGGAAAGACTCTGCATGCCTTCTCCCCCTTCGGCTACCTGAAAAAAGCTACAACAGTGGGGGCGAGCTCCGTGTCAAGCCCCCTGTCCAGCTAATCTTTTTAATAATGAGCTGAACATTAATAAAGGAATAAGCCCTGTTCATTACAAGTAGGGAAGGGTTTAACCCAGCCTCCTGTCTGAACAGCCCTGAAGAGGGGTGCTGGGAAGAAACCCATGAATGCATTAAAGAGAGAGATCTCCAGACCCTGGCTAGGGTCATGAGACACTCCCTGGCCTGAGAGAGAAAATGTGGTTCCTAATGGGCCTTCAAGGGTGATAGAAGGGAAGTGATTTACAGGATATGCTATCATTAATGGAAGGAAATTAAAGAAAGGGGGGAGGTTGCCACCGACATGGTCAGCTCAGACAGCAGAGCTGTATGCGCTTGTAAGAGCCTGTGAATTATATCAAGACAAAATAGTGAATATTTTTACTGATTATGAATATGCATTAGGGGTGATACATGCATTTGGGAAATTATGGGGAAAAAGAGGTTTGTTAACTTGCAGGGGAGAAACATTAGCTCATGAAAGCTTAATTTCTCAGCTATTGGAGGTAGTGAATTTGACAAAAGGGGTGGCAATACTACACGTTAGAGGATACCAGGCAGGGTGCTCAGAGGAGGTAATAGGTAACCAACTAGCTGCTGAAGAAGCTTGGAAAGCTGCATTGTTGCCAGAAATCTCTAAGATCCTCCTTTTGCTCCCAGTAATCCCACCACTGCCAGAGAAACTCTTTTCCACCAGATGAACTTAAGATAATTAAAAAGAGAAGGGCGGAGGAAACGGGATAATTGGTTTATAAGGGGTGGTGTCATGGTTTTGCCTGGGAGACATTTAGGAAAGTGATGCAAAGCTTCCAGCCACTAGAAAGATGGACATGCCTCGGTGAAAAACACATGTTAAAGAGGAAAGAAACCCGGGAACTACCTCTTTTCCTTCTGGCCTGAAAACAGGTAACAAAGCCGGCCTGGCCCCTGTCTAGGCTTGGCCTGGCCGCAGTCTAGGCCTGGCCGCGGTCTACTAGGCTTGGCTGGGTCGGGCAGGCTCTGCCACGGGGGCTGGGCCCCTCTCCGGGGAGCTCACCGGGTCCCATCCCAGCCGGGCCGGGCCGGGCCCGGCAGGTGCCCGGCAGGAAGGCGGGGAGACTACGAAGGCCCTGGCCGAGGCAGGGCCAGGCCGCGGCTATTAACATCTTGCCGCCAGGTCCCCTCCCCCCAGTGCGACCCTGCACGAGATCATGTGGCTGAGAGCAGAGGCAGCCCTGCAGCCCGTGCAGAGTAGCCCTGAGGCTGGAATTGAATGCAGAGAACACCAAAGACCAGCCATGCAGCCGATCTTGACACAGTCCCAGCTGTCTTTACCGGCCAAAAGCACCAAGTGACCATCTGCAAGCCCCGGGTGAGATGTTAACTTTCAGTGCTTCAATCCTCCCTCAAGTGAGAGAAAGGAACAAGATGCAAGCATGTAAAGGAGCAACATGAAGACATCGAGGTCAGTGAAGAAGTCAAGTCCCAGATGGGAGGGATGAGGAGATACCCTGATCTTGGGGCTGAAATCCTTTTGTAGAGCTGTGGAGAAAAGACTCTGTTTCCCTGTAACACATGAAAGCCATGGGGAGATGAAGCAAAGGCCTCTATGCCAAAGTAAGCAGATGTTAAAGTAGCTGTGATCCTATGAGAAGTTTGAACAGAGAAGGAGAGAAGAGTAGTCCTGTGCCCCCAGGAGAAGAAGACCTCTGTTCCCTGGTCCTCTGTACCACTACAGATGGTAAGCAGTGGATACCAAAAGCTCTGGCCTTACAGATATTAAAACAACTCCATGAAGGAAGCCATTGAGGCTCTTAAGGACTGGCAGAAACCTTCCTCAAAATGTATGTCAACTCTGGGTCTTTTTACTCTAGCAAAGCGAACTACTGAGTGTTGTTTGATTTGTGCTAAAACCAATAACAGGGTTACAAAGAAAATTGCTAGGGGAGGGAGGCCTTGGGCTTTATGTCCCTTCCAAAGATGCCAGGTAGATTTTAATGAAATGCCCTGAGTGGCTGTTATGGTTTGACACTGGTATAATGTTAGCGCTTTTATGAAAAATGTAACTTTTTAAATGATTGCTGTGAGATATGATTAGGAATAGAGTAGAATAGGTTAAATAATAAAGGAGAAACTTTATTAAACTACTACTACTATAAAAGGAAAAAGAAAGAATAAAAACCACACACTAAATCTAAAATGAAAACCTTTTAAAACATTCTTCTTCTTCCCCCTCGCCTACAATTCTAATAAACTATAGTGAGACACAATTTGGACCCCTAATCAGGTTTTCACCCTTCAGATAATTAATACTTAGTTTATTGAGGGAGAGAGGAGTCTCTTTTGTGTCATAGACTTTTTAAGAAACATAGCTGTTACTTTTTCTGTTTTTATGTCACACATGGCACTGTGGAGAAAATCTGTTAGTGTGACACTCTTTTTTCCATGCACACAGAGATTGGTTCACTGTGTATCTTCTTAAAATGCAGTCTGTCTTGGAGGAAAAATTGGTTCAGTCTATGGCTAACAAGAAAAAGTCTAGCTAAAAGTTACTCTATTATCTATACTCTATCTTCATCAGCTTAAATGTTAATATCTAACCCCAACTACTGATTAATTTGACCCTCTTCCTTCCAAAAAAATTATTTTCCGTGTCAAACCACTACAGTGGCAAAGTTTAAATATCTTCTGGTAATAGTATGTCAGCTAACAGGGTGGCCAGAAGCATTTCCAACTGTTTCAGCAACTATGGGATCAGTTATTAAAGTATTTTTGGAACAAATAATTCCAAGATATGAAATTGTGGAAGCAATAGACTCAAATAGGGGAACTCATTTAACAGGAAAAATTCTTCAA
This sequence comes from Taeniopygia guttata, assembly GCF_048771995.1. Taxonomy (NCBI): domain Eukaryota; kingdom Metazoa; phylum Chordata; class Aves; order Passeriformes; family Estrildidae; genus Taeniopygia; species Taeniopygia guttata. Next base: position 17,206,535 of record NC_133064.1, read on the forward strand.
GGGGTTATGACTGCTTGAGGAATACAATGGAACCTCCATACCCCCTGGCATCCCCAGAGCTCGGGCTGGGATGAAAGAATGAATGGAGAAATAAAAGCAGCAACTTCTGAAGCTGGTGATGGAAACTAAGATGCCATGAGTATGACTTTTACCATTTGCTTTAACAAGAATAAGCACCAAACCCAGAGGAGATATTAAATTATCTCCCTTTGAATTGATATTTGGAATTACTTACCATTGTAACTCCTGTGACATTCACATTCTCTGGACAGAGAGACATAATTCTGTCTCTCAGGAGAAGCACAGAGAGAAGAAAACAATCTTTATCTCTGCTCCTTTGTTTTCCCCATGTGGAAGGTGGTATGGAGATTGCTTACCTGAAGTGCTTGCTTGATTGGATTCTGTTGAAGATTGTTTGGGTTCAATGACCAATCAGATCCAGCTGTGTCTTGGACTCTCAGGAGAGAGTCATGAGTTGTTAGATAGGTAAGTAAGAAGTAAGTATGTAGAATAGTATAGTATCTCTTTAAACAGTACATTAATGTAATATAGTATAGTTTAAATAAAGCAGATCCTTCAGCCTCCTGATCTGGAGCCAGACATCATCATTTCTTCCCTGCATCCGGGGTCTGCCACATTTCTTACTATAAATTCCCAACCTGGGAAGGAGGGTGGAAATAGGTGATGTATATTTAAAACAATGTGTGGCCAGGATATTGTCTCTTGTGAAATCTCTTTGACAGGAAGCTCATCTGGCACAGACCCTGACTTTGGACTTTGCTGTTCATAACATCCAACCAAGAGATTGGGTCCTACTTTAGGAATAGAAAGAAGCACCACTGGTGGCAAAGTGGCATGGATCTTTCCAAGTGTTACTGACCACAAAACAGCCGTCAAGACAGCTGAACACGGGTGGACCCATTGTGCTGGTTTTGCATGGGCTGATTTTCAGTGAGGAGGGAAGAAGTCAGACACAGAAGTAATTTTCTAAGAGAAGCTGCTAGCAGCTTCCTCTGTGTTGGGCAAAACTAATCGCTGGCTGGTTCTGAGAACTGGCACATGGTTAAACTGCTGAGAAAGCTAGATCCTCCTCTGTGAGATTCACATTTTAAAATGAACAAGCCTGGAAAAAGCTCTCTTGCTTCCGGCTTTTAGAGAGAGTTCTCCCTCCTCGCTGCTGGCACAATGGCTGGGTGGGGGAGGGGAGGATGCGGGAGGGGGGGGGGATTGGGGGGAGGGCCCTGGCCGAGGCTGGGCTGGGCCGTGGCTGCTAACATCTTGCCGACATTAAGCCCTGTGAAAAACGCCAATCACTTGTTTTTTATAAATCGTAAAAGTTTATTAGTAATAAAATACTTATAAAAATAGTAATAAAATTAGAGTAATAAGAATTTGGACAATAAGGATTAGGACACTATGAGACAATAAAAAGCAAAGAATTACGGATGTCCGGATGGTTTTGGGCACTAAGCTGCCAAAAACATGCCTTGTGAACAAAGGAATAACCCTTAAAAGCAACAGCCTCTTGCATATTCATAAATTCCTTGCAAATTAAGAATTTTTCTGGTTTTTGTCAACTGTAGTTTTCCCCACCTCTACGCAGCCCCCCGAAGAATCCGACTAGCTGAGAGATAAGGGGCTGTGAGGGGAGGAATAACAGGAGAGGGATAAATATTCAAAAGAGGCTCTTACCCCAGGGTGTTGGAACAGCTCTCTTTATTCTGTGGTGTCCATGTGAGAGCGGGGCAAAAGAGGAAGAACAGGAAATCTCAGGGGTCTATATAGGTTTTGGACAGGGTGGGCTTTCCTGGCTCTCTGCCAACCCCGTTGGGGCAGGAAGGAGGATCCAGGGGTTATCTTGATCAGAGTCACAGGGGCCCGGGAAAGGGGGGCACAGGGTGCCCATGTGCTCACTCTAACACCTCCCCCTTATTTGTTAAAAAAGGTTGCAGGAATTCACTGGGCTCAATTCAACACTGAGTATGGTCCCGAGCGCTAAGGTTACAAGGAACAGAATAACAAGGACTAACAAAATTGATCTAACAACAGATGTCCACCACCCCGTGAATCCCCATCCCTTGAACATTCTCTTCAGCATTCGCAGGATGACAACTCGCATGGGGTTCATCACAGGGTTGAGTGGGAGGTAGGTTTTCTCTAAGAGGAAAAACAAACATTTTAAGAACATGTTAAAGTTTCTGTTTCTGCCGGAAGGAATTTATGTCTAGGAACTTTCTTCTTCTTCCATCCGGCGGTGTCTTCTCTTTGAAGCATCAGATACTTGCTTCCTGTCCCCTTCTGTTTGACCTGGATTCTTGGGGACAAAAGGTTTCACCCACTTCTGGGGAATCCACCGAGGGCCTGAGGGAGTAGCTATACACGCATAGCCACGACCCCAGGTGACAAGTCCATAGGGACCCTTGGTTTCCCAAGTTTCTGGATCCCTAATCAAGACCGGGGGATGCTGAGACAATTTGAACTGGTTGCCACTGTTAAAGTTACGCACAACCGGTGGACTCATATTTTCGAATGAACAATTCAGAAAATTGATAGTAAACATGGCTTTACAGAGCTTTTCTCGTGGAGACATCCACGGAGCTGAGCTGTTTTGTTTTTTCAATACCTGCTTGAGCGTCTGGTGTGCACGCTCGACTACAGCTTGACCTGTGGGGGAGTGGGCAATGCCAGTCTTATGTTCCACTCCCCACTGTTGGAGAAATTCCAGAAACTCCTTGGATACATACGCTGGGCCATTATCTGTTTTGATCATTTTTGGCACCCCCAATACTGAAAATGCTTGCACAAGGTGTTGTTTGACATGTGCAGCATTTTGTCCTATATGGGCAGAGGCATACACTGCACCTGAGAATGTGTCCACGCTTACATGAACGCATTCAAGGCGACCAAAACTCTGAATGTGTGTGATGTCTGTCTGCCATACCTCACAGCTGCTAAGGCCTCTGGGGTTTACCCCCATGCCCAATGATGGCATGGCCTGGAGCTGGCAATTAGGACAGTTGGTCACAATGGCTCGGGCCTGACTCCGTGTTAGCTGGAAATGTCGAATCAAACCTGGCACATTCTGGTGGTAATGCTGGTGACTCAGCTTTGCCTGTTGAAAAACATCGGGGAGACGTGCCTTTTCAACTGGTGCAGCAAGGGAGTCTGCTTTGCGATTCCCCTCTGCAATCTCACCTGGCAAATCAGTGTGTGACCTCACATGCATCACAAAGAATGGATGCTCTTGGTGAGAGATTAAATAAATTAGCCTTGAGAGTAACCTGAAGAGATGTTCATTTTCTATTTCTCTGAGCACAGCCTGCTCCGCCCTGGACACTATACCTGCCACATAGGCAGAGTCTGTAACCAAGTTGAATGGCTCAGAAAACTTCTCAAAAGCTCTTACCACTGCAGCCAGTTCAGCCACCTGGGGGGATCCCTCCACAAGCTCAACATCAGCTTCCCAAAGCTGAGTCTGTGGATTTCTCCAAGTCATCACCGACTTGTGGGAAGCCCCAGAGGCATCAGTGAACACTGTGAGAGCCCTGAGTGCCCTCCGGCTCCTTTTCTCTTGAGGAATGAGGTGGAATTCCTCATTGAACAACTTGTGAGACGGGGCATGGACTGATATTTGTCCCCTATAGCTGTCCAGAGATAGCTGGAGACTGGCACTGCTCTGGAGCAAATGCTCAAACATCCCTTTGGTCAGTCTCTCAGGAGAGTTCCTTCCCTCCTCAGAAAGCCTGACTGGAAGGTGGATACATGTAAAGTCACACCCTGCTAATTCGCACAACCTCACCCTGGCCTTTTGAATGAGCTTTGCTATCAGCTCTTGTGGCCTAGTGATGGTTTTGGATCTTTGGAGCGATAGGAAAACCCATTCTATGATTAAGAGTGGGTCCTTCTGCCCCTCGGTCCATTGGAAAATCAACCTGTGCAGGTGTGGCAGCTTTCCTAGAACAATGAACTGGAAAGGCAGATTTGGGTAAAACCAATGTGCCTGCCTTTCTGACAAGGCCTTCTTTACCTTTTCGATTGCTGTCTTTGCCTCTGGAGTCAGTTCCCTGGGGGAGGCCAGCTCCCTCTCCCCCTTCAATAAATTGAAAAGAGGTTCCAGGTCCTCATTTTTGAGGCCTAGCCAGGGCCTTACCCAATATAAAGACCCACACAGCGAGTGGAGGTCTGCTAATGTTCTGGGGTTGCAATTAATCTCCAATTTCTGTGGGACAATAGTCCGTGCAGAAATTTCCAGGCCCAGGTATCTCCAAGGTGGCATTCTTTGAACTTTGTTTTCCTGCAATTGAAATCCAACAGAGGTTAAAACTTTAACCACTAGGTCAAGCGTGTATTGGAGTATAGAGTCATTGGGAGCACACACAAGCACATCATCCATATAGTGTAGTATGATGGCATCGTTTCTCTCTGCACGTACTGGAGACAGTAGTGCTGCTACATACTGTTGGCATATGAAAGGACTGGATTTTAAACCTTGGGGCAAAACCTTCCAGTGGTAACGTTTCATCGGGGCTTCTCGATTGGTAGTAGGAACTGAGAATGCAAACCTCGGGGCATCTTCAGGGTGCAATGGAATTTGGAAGAAACAGTCCTTTATATCTAACACAGCCAATTTCCAGTCCTGGGGAAGCATAGCTGGACTAGGCATCCCCGGTTGGAGAGGTCCCATGTCCTCCACAATTTTGTTTATCTCTCTGAGATCGTGGTGCAATCTCCACTTGTCCTTCCCAGGCTTCTTTATTACAAAGATTGGGAAATTGCAAGGGCTGTCTGTTTCTTGTGGGTGTCCTTGAGCTACCTGCTCCTCCACAAGTTTTACAAGCAGTGCCTCAAGTTTTTCTCTATTCAAAGGCCACTGTGCTACCCACGTTGGGGTGTTATCCAACCACTTTAACTTGGGGGCGCGGCGCTCCACAGTGGCTACTTCCAAAACTCATGGGGTGTCTTAGGAATGATTAACTGGACTCCCCACAGGGACATGGTGTCTCTCCCCCATAGAGGAGCTTTATAGTCTGCCACAAATGGGCGAACACTTGCCAATTTCCTGTCAGGTCCCTCAATTTGCACTACATTTTTAGAAATTTTTTTCCAATGTAGTTCCTCCTATACCCTGAAGTTTGCCTGCCACAGGTTGCAATTCCCAGTGTGGTGGCCACATGGTTTTGGGTATCACCGTGATTTCTGCACCTGTGTCCAGAACACCTTCCACCTGAAGATGCTCTGACCCATGTGCTAGGTTGCATGCCATGGAGGGTTTATCCTCTCCTACTACTTCTGCCCAATAGACTTCTGGAGATTTTCCTTCTACTGTGATTTCTACTGGGATGGGAATGGCTTGTGCCAGAATTTGCCCCTTTTCTAGATAGAATGGAGGGTGCAAACAACGTGCCAACAGCATAAGGCTGGATATTTTCCCCTTAGTAGTCATGGGAACTATTTCAATCTCTGGACATCTGTGTGGAGACGATCTCTATATACAGTAAACCAAATAAAAATCCATAGAACAAAGAATTCAAAGATTAAGAAAAATAGCAATAGCAGAGATTGTCTTCTCAGATAACCTAAACACTATAAATCCAAACTTAGTACCATATACATCCGTGATGTAGCGAAAACTTATAGAACTTAAACCACAGGAATACTCTTCTGCTTTAGCAATAATAAATTGAGATGACAAAGAAGAGACCGTGCTTAATATAGCAAAGAAGCTCCAAATATATACAAATACCATGAATTTCCCAACACATACAAGAATCGCAGCTTTAAAAACACATGCAGAAATTAGAAGATAAAATCACAAAAACTCTGAGAAATTAAAGACCTTCTCCAAATTTCAATAATAAAAATCAAAACTTCTAATATCAAAAATAAACATCCCCCAGACAAAAAAAAGTACACTGCACGTACTAAACTATAGTTCTTCCTGCGTAATAATAGAAAATGCATGAAAAGATGAGATAAAAAAATCTACTACTACTCTAAGACAACAAATGCTTAAATTGAAAGACAACAAAAGTAAAAAAATAGTTCCACCAAAAAAAAAACCCAACTCCAATAGCCCATAACCAAACTGCCAAATATGGTAATAATGACAACATGTCCAATCCCCTTAAAGAAACCTCCAAAACATACCCCTCCCAAAAAAGATAACCAAGCTTAGAAGGACCTTGCCTCTAGACAGGTAGAGGCTAGGGAAAACCATGGTTTTTAGACTATATAAATTTGTTAGCCTAGCACATCAGAACCACAAAACTATGAAGCCTTAATTAACACTAGTGCACAGTGCACATTAATCCCATCAACACATATAGAGACAAAAATCTATTGCTAGCATAACAGGGGTCTCACAGAATTTTCCTTTAGTAGAAGCTAAAGTAAGCCTGACTAAAAATAAATAGAAAAAACACCCTATTGTAACTAACCTGTTAAAAACGGGACAACACTCCTGGTGCTAAAAGTGATTTCAGCATTTATTATAATAAAAAGAAAGGCCTAAAGCAAGGGGGTCCACGGGCTGAGCAGGAGCGTTCCTGCCGAAAATGCTGCAGTGCCGGCACTGGGTCTTCTTGCACAGTGATGTCCCCAATATTCCAGGTGGAGCGGCATGGATTCACTGGATTGGATGCCCCCTATTTATCCTGTTTTTTGTCCCTCTGTATTGGTTTTTTTTTTGATCCTTCATTTGCACGAAGGTTTAAGGCTCTTGATTGGCCCATTTTAGATCTGTCCAGGCTGGCTCGTTTTGCTGGGGGGGTGGTGCACTTTACTTAGGTGTAATATGGTACATTGAGTACCGTATTTCTTATAACTACCCTTTTAATCCCTTTTACCATAACCAAACTAACAGTGCATGCTTAAAAATTATCAACTGTTTTACAACTGTTTCTAACCTATTTTTAACAAAACTATACTGCCTTCCATAAGGCAGTACAGAGAGAACTCAAACCTCATACAGAAGGAGACTAACTCCTTGAGAAACACACTACACCCTGCAGGTATCAGAACCCGCTTTTCCAAACAAAATAAGAGGAAAGATGTTTGCTAATTAAAAATGCAGGGGTTAGAAGGCGGGTGCTGTTCTAAACAAACCTCTCCTGTAGAAAAGCAGGTTGGGTTAACATTCAGGCAATGCAGTCAGATCTGTTATAAATGAAAATTTGTCCAGCCAAATTAATATGAAAAATAAAATGTTTATTTTGCAATCAAATTCTATCTAGCCAGCCACAAGGAAAGAACAGAGCTGAGCCCGGGGTCGGCCCTGGGTGTGCAACAAGGACTCAGCCTCAGCAGAGGCTTTCCTCCATGCCCACACACCTCCATCCTGGTACAAGCGGTTTTTATAGGGAAAATTCCGCCTGAGGCCAAGATTTCAGTAATCAGTCTTTTCTTCTATTCAGAGTCCATATGTTAATAAGATTTTCTCTTTTGGAGATGTGGGAGAATAATTCAGTGTCCAGAGTTGTTGAATCCTGTGATGAAATTTACGGGGAATGGGGAACGCTGCATTCACATGTATCTGTCCGGGGATTTCCAAGATATCCATCTCGGGTCGTTCATGCGATGATCAGCACCTGGGGTTCCCGTATCTCCCCAGACATGGCCCGTCTCCTGGCCAGCCGTACCTTCTTATTTGTAAATCAGTTTCTAATATACTCCCGGTCTCGCCTGCAAGGGGGGGGGGGGGGGGGGAGAATCCTAATACAAACATGTATACTCTAACAAATATTCAATATCACATATATCATATTAGAAATGGTGCGACTTATATATACTACACATAACAATCCCCCACCTTTTATATTAACTTATTAATTCACACCCTAATTTTTATTTTATTTTATATAAAGCTACAGAGTTTATATATATTTTCTAATTCTGGGATTCTATGGTAAAATTTGTGGGTTTGTGTCTTTCTTTTATTTCTTTCAATTTATCATTTATCTAGCACCCACCCAGTACGTTTTCTCTATTACACACATACCCAATTTATTTGGGTTATAACACAGTGAATTAGCTTGGAAATAAGCAACAAAGACAGATTCTTGCTTTCTCTAACCTATATAGTACGAATATATCTGTTATAAACTATATATATATGTGCTCTTTTGATGTAGTTTATGAGCTGACTGTCCGTTTTCAAGGTATGTTTTCGATTTCTCTTTGAATTTGTACACCCCCTGTTGAGTGTTAGTGTCAAGACAACGTTTATTAGTCTTACCCCTGCTGCAGTTCCATGAGGTAAGAGGTGATTCCTCTGGATATCTGCCACCAGGTTCACCCTTCCCAGGATTGGGGAGGTTACTGAGGCATGAGGCTAGGCTCAGGCTCGCCCAGACTAATCCCACTGCTAGGATCCCTCTGCCGTTCCCAGCGCCCACTGGGGTGCTTCCAGCGGCAGGGTGAGCCATCTTCTTGGCAGCAGGAATCTTTGTCTGTGGTTTCATACTAAGGCCGAGCCGCACACATTTGTTTAAAATGCCTCACTGGTGTAGTCTGCACTGCGAGGTACGTTGTTCGACCTATGACACTCAACAATAACAATTTTAGCTTTTGTTTGTAATTTCCCCCTTAATTCCTTCTGATATGAGAGGAAAAGAAGGAAAGAAAAAAACTAAAACCTAGATTATTGAATCTAATTAAAACAATCTTAGCCTTGTGGCTATTTACCAGAAAACGGCCAGTCAGGTCTTCCTCCTGCTCAACACACTTCCCAAACAACCCACTTTGTTTAATTCAATAATAAACAGTTCAAACTTTATGACAGTATCTGCAAGGGAAATGTAGGAGAGGATAATAGTTACACTCTGGCATGGAACGCTTGATAGACGTGCTCTCAGTCATTTACTTGGCCGGCGCAGGGTTATCTTCAAATCTCCAGGGGGGCGGGGGGAGGCGATTTTCTACTCTGGTGCCCGTACTGGAGATTGACTTTTTTAACCTTGATGCGTGTGTCCACCCCTTTTCTGCAGTTCGTATAGCAGTATCTGTAGTTAAAAGAACAATGAAAGGTCCCTCCCATTGAGGCGTTAATGGGGCTTCCCGCCAGGTTTTCACAAGCACCCTGTCTCCAGGTTGTATTTTATGTATCGAGAAGCTAAAAAGGCTGTTTTTCATTATTACCCCTGCTTTCCCAATTCTTCGAGATTCTTATTTAATTCTACTAGATATGGTTGTATTTGTTTATCCTCTAATTTCGGATGCCCTACAGGCATACCATGGGTATAAGGCATCCCATATAACATTTCAAAAGGTGAAAGTCCCGTCTCGGAATGAGGCATAGTTCTTATATTTAATAAGGCTAACGGGAGGCATTTTATCCATGACATTTTTGGTTTTAACATTAATTTTGCTAATTGGGCCTTCAATGTTTGATTCATTTTCTCACCTTGTCCTGAACTTTGAGGGTTCCACGGGGTGTGGTATTCCCATCAAATGCCTAAAGCATCTGCCAACAGCTTGATGATTTTTGATGTGAAATGTGTCTCTTGGTCCGAATCAATGTAGCTTACTAACCCATAGCGCGGTATAATTTCTTCTAATAAGGTTTTTGATACTGTTTGGGCTGTAGCCCGGGAGCTTGTGAAAGCTTCTACCCAGTGGGTTAGTTTATCCACTATGACTAATAAGAATTTGTATCTCCCGACCTTGGGTAGATCAGTGAAATCTACCTGGATCCTTTCAAAAGGCCGGTAAGCTGCTGGACGACTCCCCATTAACTTTTGGGAGTTTGCACGATTTATTTTTTTGCAAGTTATGCCCCCTTGCACTTCTTGTTTAGCCAATTCATATGTAATCTTTTTTAAATTTTCCTAGTGTATTCCTTTGTCAACAATTCCCTCCCATCTGGTAACTTCCACTTACTTCCTTCTAACTGTCCCCCAATCTCCCGATAAGCCTCTATCTCCTTTTCAGAGGGTTGGGGGGGATTTCCTGATCGTCCCCTTTTTCAATCTCTGGGGCACTTACCTTTATCAAAGCAGCGCTTTTTGCCCCTTTGTCTGCTAAATTGTTCCCCCGAGTCCTGAATTGCATCCCGGTTTGGTGTCCTTTTACTTGGACTATAGCAATAGCTTCTGGCCCTCTAATGGCTTTTAGGATTTGTTTAATTATTTCTTCATTAATCAATCCCACTCCCCGTGTGTTTAGCAGACCTCTTTCTTCCCAGATTTTCCCAAAGGTGTGCACCACCCGAAATGCATATTTGGAATCTGTGAAAATTGTCCCCTTTTTTCCTTCTAAGTCTTAGCAAAGCCCTGTATACTGCATACAGATTACAAGCCTGAGCCGACCACCCTGCACTCAGGGGCCTAGATTCTGCCACCCCTCCTGTCTTCCCATCTATGACTGCATATCCTAACTTTCTTTTTCCTTCTACCACCCTTGTAGATCCATCTACAAACCATTTCTCCCTTTCCTCGAGTTCTTCTTCTAAATCAGGTCGTATTTTGGTCTGTAATTTTACCGTTTTAGCACAGTCATGGGGAGGGTCCCCTGGTACTGCCCCAAACAAGAACTGAGTAGGATTTTGTGCCAGGGTGGGGTTTTTTTTGGTGGTTTTTTTTTTTTTTTGGTTTGTTTTTTTTTTTTTTGGTCTGGGGGGGGCAATGTAATTATCCTGACTTTCCTCAACTAGAGGACAAGTCTAAAAGGCATCCTTTAGGTCAATTACACTATAATAGAGTATAAGGATTAGAGACTGTGGGTAACTGCTAATAGATTTTGTATTGCTAATATAGGTGTGTTATGTCTGGACATGTGGGGCTCTAAGGTGCCCCCCTTTTTAAAGTCCTCGATTATTGGTTTTAATCCATTCCTTCTCTCTAGAGGGATGGGATACTGCTTTACCCTTATGCGCTCTTTTTGTCTCTTAATTTTAATGAGAATTGGTTTGATGTCTAATATTTTAGCTTCCCCCGGAGTGTGCCAGACCCTGGGATTAATTTTCTTTTCATCCTCAGTAGTTAGGTTGTATAAACTTACCATGAGCTGTGAGTCTTTTGCAATTTTACGTATTCCCAATATTATCATTAAATCCCTCCCCAATAAATTGTATTCTGTTTCTTCCACTAATAAAACATCCCCAACACAGATTTTATTATTAGATTCTATTTCTACATTCTTTAGGACTCAGACTTGAAAGGGTTCCCCTTTAGCCCCAATCACAGTTATAAAATCCTTACCTTTGATACATCCAGGGGGCAGTCATTGAACTGTGTTTTTTTCTGCTCCAGAATCAACTAAAAAGAGCAGTTCCGGTTTTTGGGGTCCAACTTTTAGGATTTTTTCCTTTCAAGGATGCCCTGCCAAGAGGGAAAAAACAACAGTTCAGTTTTCATTTTTGGGACCAACAGTCCCCCCCATTTTCCCCTGGGGCCGAGGATCCACGAACAGAAATCTTCTTCTCTTCTTCCTCTCTGAAGACAGGGGGCACCACCACAAACCTCCCTAACTTTTCTCTGTTCGCTCCACTTCTGTCTTTTCCCAGCTGAAGCATGGTCTCTTTGGCTCACTGGCATCCTCCTAAAATACAGTCTCTCTTGGAGGAGAAGATCAGTTCAATCTGTGGCTACCAAGAAAAAGTCCAGCCAAACAGCCACTCCATCATCTCCTCCCACCTAGAATTTCTCCTTCCAACATCCCAGGTCCCAGGCTGTCTCTCTTCCTCTCTTTTCAAACCGAGGAGGAGAAAAATTTCACAAAGCTTTCATTTCTCAGGAAGGGTTAAAAGTCCCGACTCCCAAGGATGGCTCGCTGCCCAGGCTCCAGCTCCCACAGGCGGCTGGGCACCTTGCGGCCCCCCCGCTCTTCTCCTTCCCCGCGGTGAACTGCTGGCAAAACCACCGCCGTCTCTTTTTCTCTCTTGGGAGAGAGAGACTCTGGGGGGAACGGAGACATCCCAGTTTTCTCCACCCTTCCATCTGCAGGGGGGTTCCAGTCCCTCCACCCTTGGGCCTACCTCCGAAGGCCACATGGCTTCTCCCCTCCCCCACCCAGCTCGTGGCTGGGCAGGGGAGAGTCCTGCACTGACCGCTGACCGGAACCCAAGAGAGCGAGTTCTCCTGGGAATTCTGCTTTTAACCCCTCTGTGTTCTCAGAGGCGTGTCCACCTTCAATTGGTCAATGTCCAAATTGACTTCTTCCTTCCGGAAAAATTCTTTTTCCGTGTCAAACCACGACAGGTGGTGAGAGCACTGTGCATGGAAAGGAGAGGGTCACCACTGGCAAGCTTTTTTTCTCCGGGCGGTGCCATGTGGTGACATGGAAGCACAGGATGTGGCAGCTGTGTTTCTTGGGGGGTCTGTGGCACAAGAGAGACTCCTCTCTCCCCTGCAGATGAACTGGGTGTTGATTATCTGGAGGGTGGAAACATGATTGGGGTCCTGATTGTGTCTCACTGTGGTTTGTTGGAGTTGGGTGGTGGGAGGAGGAATGCTTTGGAAGGTTTTCATTTTGAATTGTGTGTGTTTTCTTTCTTCTTTTTTTTTCCCCCCTCTTTTATAGTAGCATAGTGGTAGTAGTTTAATAAAGTTTTTTTTCTTGTTATTAAGCTTGGGCCTGCTTTGCTCTGTTCTCGATCACATTTCACAGCATTCAGTTGAGAGATTGCATTTTCATGGGGGGCACTGGCATTGTGCCAGTGTCAAACCATTACATCTGCCCACAACCTCTTTTGATCCAACTGCACCAAGGCCCTTTTTGATGCCACCTGCTGTTAAAGCAGAACCATTCAGTTTTTCTGAGCCTTTTTCTTGGTATTAACATTATCATTGTCACAATTTGGATCACTTCATTCATTAGATTTTTTTTCCTCCTTGCTCTCTTATCAAGGTCACGCTGTGTGTTAACAAGAGATCTATCAATGCTGCATGGACCACCCTTGATTTTTGCAGGGATAGCAGGCCAAATTCTGTCCCTGCAAATTCAAAAGCATCCCTTTTAGTAGAACGGTCGGATTTTTGAAGGGATAGTTTGCTCCTCATTTTGGTGTAATTACATCAGGATGATACATTTCTGTTAAAGAGCTCGTTTGGAGTGACATCTATCATGTGATTATTTGTCTCTGTCACTCCCAATGGATTGAATTTGATACAGAATTTCATTTTTGTTGACCCAAAATGTCCAAATCCAGAGGTTCAAAGTGAGCCACAGGAAGGAACTGTGTCCAAACATGCCATCCCTCCACAGGATCCGAAAAAAACTTCAGAACCCTTGGAAGGATGTCCCCTGGGACTGACCATTCCTCCACTGGCACACCTACCAAGCATGTTGAAAATGGTTTCTCTGGTTTCGAATGGGTCAGGCAAATGCTGTCCAGACCCGCTGCTTTTGCCAAAGTCTCCCACACTTTTTCCCTTGGTTGTCTCATGGGAAAGTCTGTCCTATTGCACAAGGCAACAGGTGAAAGAATGAAGTACATTAACACTATCTGTCTGAATCCCATGTCCATGTCCCCACCCTCTGTGAGAAACCTCGCAATGCAGCAACACCCAAACAACACTTGATTTCTCAGAAAAAACCCCAAGTCTCTGGGTGATCAATCGTTGTCTGACGAGACGTCTGCAGCGTCGTTGTCTGCCTTCGTCTGTGTGCTTGCTTCTCTGCTTCTCGGGTCTACGTCCACTGGCGTCTGCACCCGATAAGGTTTCATGTGCCTTGCTGGCATTCACTTCAGTCCTCATCCTATAGAAACACAAGCGAAACCCTCTCCCCAAGTTATTAATGTAAATGGACCTTCAATCTGTCCTGACTCTGGGTTTCTGATCAAAACGAAAGGATTTTCCCTTAGTTTTTCCTGTGGGCTGCTTGTAAAATATCTGACAATTAGTAGAGTGGGCTCTGAGAAAAAAACATTTAAAAAAATTCAACACATTTGTTCAACCCTGCAAAAATTCAACACATTTGTTCAACCCTGCCTCCCCCCTTTTCTGTTTATCCAAGTGGATTTCAGGGTGTGATGTGTTCTTTCACTGCTTGCTTGACCTGAGGGAGAATGAAGAATATTGAAAATATGTTTGACTCTCCGTTTTTTCAGAAATTTGTCAAGCACCTTGCCTGTGTAAATTGGACCATTATCTGTTTCTATTTCTTGTTGCACTCCTAATGATGTAAATGCTTATAAAAAATGTCTGCAGGTATGTTCTGTGGTCTCCCCTGTATATAATGATGCAAAAATCGCCCCTGAAAATGTGTCAACTGAGACATAAATGTTTTCGAGCCTCCCAAGAGATGAATATTTTGTGACATCAGCTTGCCACAGCTGAAGGCTTTTACAAACCTCTCAGATTGACCACTCCTGTAAATACAGGAGACTGCACAAACTGGCACTCTGGCAAGCAGATTTCCTTTGTCTGGCTTTCAGAAGGGTGAAAGGTTCCCATCAATGCCTGTGCATTTTTGTGAAAACATGCGTGGCTCAATTTTGCTTGCTCAAAAATGTCTGGCAGTGTCTGCAAGATGGGCATTGTGAGTCTATCTATATGAGCATTCTCTTTTACTAAAAACCCCGGAAGTGAAGAATGCACTCTGATGTATTTATTAATGTTCTTTGTTTTTCTAGGATTATTTTCATGCATAATAGATATGAATATAAAATTTCCTTGTCCGTATGTTTTAAAAGTGATCCCTCTAATCGTTTGACCACATTTGCAACATACACTGAACCTGTGATCAGATTGAGGGTTCCTGAAATAACTGAAAAACCCTGACTATTGTTACCAATTTTGCAACTTGTGGTGAACCTTGTACCATTTTGATATCTGATTCCCTTTTCCCCGTTTTTTGATTTTTCCATGTGACCACTGATTTGTGAGTTTTTCCCAAACCATCAGTGAATACTGTCATTCCTTCCACTGGTTCCTGGCTTATTTTTGGTTTTTCCCTGAAGCTCACTTTTACATTTAACATTTTGTGTGCTGGAAAACGAACTGTGCAAACTTCTGAATGCCCTAACAACGTGATTGAAAAATTTTGTGACTTTGGATTGTCCACTCAAAATATTTCTTCTTTAAATGTAAATGAATGATTAAGAAATCTTTGCCTGACATTATCAACAATCTGGTCTTTGCCACAATAATGATCTGAGCTTCCATCTCTAAATCTGTAAGAATTGTTTTTTGAGGGTCTGCAAATTAAAAAACCCCACTTTCAACTTCTGTGAAAACATTAACAAAATCCTTGCTCAAAGTTATTGATTTGAACGATTTTTTTTTTCAATTTTATCTGTCCAGTGTCTAGCACTCTCTTCATATTTTTCTCAATGATCAACAAAATCAAGTCTGCAAAATAATTATTTCAAGAGATTAAAACATACAAAATCTTCAGCATAATTTCAGCCTTATTTCAGGCACTTCTCCACTCCTTTTCTTTTTTCTTTTTCCTTTTTTCTCTCTTTCTCTTCTTCTCTTTTGAAACAAGAAAGTTGAAATGTAAAACATAATATAGAACAAGACAAAATACCTCAATGATAAAATGCATAAAACTTATCAAAATCGATAACAATTCAAGAAAATTAAAAAGAAAGAGATTCTAAATAGCATATATAAAAATGAACAAAGCATGATCATTAGAAACATTGTGACAGCAGTTCAGAGTCTGCAAACAGCTGAAACATTTGTTTTCAGTGAAAACCCTTGGCATCCTTTCCCAGGCAAGGCTGGCAAGTTTCACCTCAAAGCTGTGTCAGCTGTCACCTTTGTAGAATCAAATTGGTGGGTCAAAATGACCTGCATATCATTCATTTTTGTGCAGAAACCTCTGAATTTTGCTGGCAAACTCATCTATCCAAGTTAAAATCAGGGCCTGTCCAGGACCCAAACTTTAAACTGGAGAGATGTCCCCTAACATATTATATAAAACAAAACTTATACCAACAATACATATATGATACTTAAAACATAACAACCTATTAAAACATTTTCTTATAAAATAAACACTTGAAGTTCAAACCGATAAACTGATCAAATGACACAAAGATTCATTTTTCTTGAAACTCTTTTGAAGGAAAAGGATGCCAACTGGAGAAATCGTAAGATTAACAATGACAAAAAGCTATCAGAATGCTTCAGGCACCTCTCTCTGAGATCTTCTGAAAAACATTTGAGAATGATAAAAAATAGAAATGCAATGATTCCACTCACAAGAGATACAAAAACAAATCAGGAAGTTCACCTAAAAAAATGCTCAATACAGTTAAAATCCAAAATGAGACTTCAGAACGGCATGTAACCTGGATAAGATTACATAAACAACAATAAAACATATGAGAATTCACTATGAAAAAACAAAGCACAAATCTTCACCTGATAACATGATAAAATTTCTTAACAATAACATTTATAGAACACTTAAATAGTTAAAAATAAAGGATTTGAAAACAAACGCCCTTTGTATTATTATACAAAGAAATAACAGACTATAAAACTGATTTTTAAACAATGAAATCAATCTCAGAAAACTCAAAATAAATTCCTTTACAACTCTTATATACTGATAAACTTATAATAAAACAGAAAATACTAAAACAAAACCAAGGATCCAATAAATTGTGTCTTCTCCTAAAATCAATGTTCATTATTACTTTGTGAACTGTTTCAGTCAAAACCTTCTCATCCTTAAAGAAAAACAACTAAACTTTGCTGCTAAATAAACTTGACCTTTGAAAAACTTAAAATAATTTTTGAATCAAACAGTACTTAAACTCAATATATAACAATCTTAGTAAAGAATCCCTAAATTATATTAACTTTACGAAATCCATATGTATCAAATTAATAATATATAAATCGATTATCAACTAAACCTAAATAAACTTAACTTCTTCAGGGCCCAAACCTAAAATAAACTTAAAGTGATATACTCTAATTAAACAATACTTAACTTAAACTCAAACCAACTATATAAAAATCAATTCTATCATTAATAGAACGTTAAAATGCAACCTAACTTAAACCTTAATATAATAAATTACTAACATTTCATGCTATTTAATTCTCTATTTCAATTTTCATTATGATATCGCTTTTTCACATTGTGTTCCACAATCATTACTTATCATCACACCGGCTGGGCGTGTCTGCTCGGTCAATTTTGTGACCTAACTGAAAAATCTGGGGTTAGTGTTTAGAAACATTGGGGAGATTTGAAAAAGGCCTTGTGTTGACTGGTTTCAAAAAGCGACTGACTGATTGAATTTCATTTCGGGGTGAAAGTTGGGAGTCCCATCCCTCAGCATTGCTGTAGGATATTTGCTGCTTGTAAAAGGTTGTTTGCTGTGGCTGTTGTGATTTTGTTGTTTGCCGCCGCTGATGAAAGGAAATGGGCGGTGCATTGCTCGCACCTGCTGCGGAGAAGGGTTGATCAAAGAAATCCCTGCAACTGGCTCTGCTCAGCCCCCATCTGCACCGGCATGAGAGCGTTGGGGAGCATTTCTGGTGCAGTCAAACCCCGCTTCTGTCTACATTAGGATGGCTGCCCCTCTCTCTTGCTCGCCCTCCCTGCTCACACTCGCTGTCAGCTGTGCCGAACCCGCGCTTGCAATCCTCCTCTCCAAACCCAGCACCCCCATTCTCAGCCACTTCCGCGTTCACTTTAACTCTCGCAAACGTATGCGCAGCCTGGATTCACCCTCTCTGTCTGTGTCCCCATGGGAACAAGGGAAGGAACCCCCGCACCGACCGCGCCCGCCTACACTGGCTCTGCGCGGCCGCCCCTCGGGAACGTCCCCCCCCCATTCTCTCTGTCAGGCCTGGCGCCGCTCCGGTCTCGCTCTGGGTCGGCCCGCTTGGTCCCCGAGCCGCTGTCGGAGCCCAGCGTGATTCGGTGCTCTGCTGACGTCATCAGTGCGCGCTTGCCGCATTCCGCACTGCCACAGCCCCGCGCCGCGTCCCGCCCGGCCCCGCGCTTCTCGGGTCTCCCCCCGCGGCCACTGCGCAGTCTGCAGATGGCTGGCTGGCGGCCACCGCCGCCCCCGACGCCGTCTGCGCCTGTGCCCGTGCGTTCGAGATGCGAGAGATCCCCGCTTCGACTTCCGGGTTTCGCTCTACCGTCTCGCGCATGCGCGCTGCCATCGCCGCGGCGACAGAAGAGTCCCGCTCTCCGTCCCAGCCACGCGCTTGGCCAGCGCCGCTGCTGCAAACTGGGAGCTACTCCCTCGCGCTTGTCGGTCGGCCGCTTTCACGGTTTCACGGACCCTCGTCATGGAACGCATCACTGGGCGCTCCGGGCGTCTGACTGCCACACCCGCGCTCCCGCCGCCTCCTGCGTCCGCGTGGTTCCCACTGCCCCCCCCCCTCGCCTGCACTGTAGGCTGTTTTGAACTCCCCACCCGCGCAGCTGCGAGAGTTCTCTCCTCTCTCTCACTTTTCCCTCCGCTCTGCACTCACGTCTGCACCCTCCCCCCAGGAGCCGCCGGCGCCGCTGCCCCCCCACCGTGGGTTTGGACTCGGGCAATGGCCAGTCCTTTCCCCCACCGAGGGCTGCTGCAGCCTGGCTTATCTCTCACTGTCTGGGGAGTTTCTACAGCTGAGGAGCTTAGAAATTGAGATTTGAGGGAGTCTTGAGGAACAATGTGAACTCGGAGACGCAGGACATGATGAGACACCATCCCCCCTGATCCTCCTCGGGAGGCAATCCTGCTTTCCCTGGTGAGGAAAATTGCCCCAAGCTGCTGGCTGGGCCATCTTCCTCCTTGTGCTCCCATAGGAGCCTTAGCTGTTTAGTCTAAAATGCCGCGTTGTGAAAGTGACTCTTATTGTCCTTGCTGAAGGCAAAAGTTTTGCGGCAGTCTTATATATTTTTTTTCTTTTTTTTCTTTTTCCTGTGGCTCGGTAATACAGTTGCTTATTGATCCCTTGCCAAAAATTTAACTCAAACAAAAGATGTGCATCTGTGTGCGGGTGATTATACTGCACCCACAATAACAAAGCTTTCATCTCATTTGAGGCTATCTCTACCAGATGGGTAGAAGTCTTGCCCTGTAGGGCTGAAAAAAAATTTTTGTCTGTCCTTGGGAGCATCCCTTCCCCATGTTCTTAATTTCAACCATTCTCACCAAAAGCTGAGTCAGCACGAGGTCAGTCCGGAGATGGCACTGTTCATCGTCCAGCAGGTGACAGGCGAGAAATCCCAGGCGCGCTTCTGGTTTTCCTCCACCTGGCTGTCCTTCAGATGAGCTGTCTTGGTGAAGGTCGGGTTCTTATCTTGAGCTTTCCGCTCCCTCTCTTCTTGGAATTTGCCGAAAGCATTTGTGTTTTGTTCTTCTTCCTTTCTTTATTTTTTTGTTTTTCTCTGCTGATGAAGGTTGGAGGTTGTTTGGTGTTTCTTCTTGTTCTTCTTGCTGAAGCCCACCCAGGGACGCCATTTGTCGGAATCTGTGGGAATTGGTGATTCCGAGATTGTAGAAAGTCTCTGTCTTTCTGCCCTGTTGCCAAAGAAGAAGCCATAATTAGTCTGTGCTGTTTTCAAGGTTGTTTATTTTTGCTTATCTATAACATGTTCTGCTGCCCTGCCGCAGCTCTGTCTTGCAGGGCAGTGTGCGGGGCTCTGCCCCTCAGTGGGATGGTACAAACATTATATACCAGAAACTACGTGTACTATATTTACAATAATGTGCCAATATCTATCATCTACGTTGAACAGTGTGTTCCCAGCCTAAACCAATAGAAAAATGCAAACACTACAGTGAAACATGGAGGGCATGAAGAAGGAGGAAAAGGACAAGACACACCCAATTCCTCCATCTTGTCCCCTCTGAACCCCTAATCTAGAAATCTAAAATTTTACTTTTGCACCGGTGTCACACTTAATTATTACTCTTATCAAACACTCAAAGCTTGTAATTCATCCTGTAAGATTGAAAACTCCTCTTCATGGACAGAGATCACAGACAGTGTCTCTCGGGGCTCTGTCCAGGGGGGTTCCTGACCCCCTGCCAGGGTCCCAGACCTGCCAGGGCAGCCAGAGGGAAGCCCTGGATTCCCACAGTCCCCATTAATAGCAGCCACCCAGGGAAATCTGCAGTCGTGAAATCCCTCCCATTTTCCACAAGCTTTTCCCACAGCTGTGTTTACAGGCCATGTCAACTTATGAGGTACTGTTTTAAAGATAAGCTGTTCAAAGGCAAAGATTCTCATTATCTATCTCTCAAATCATCTTCATCTCTGGGAACAGAGGTCATCTTCTCTCCCTGGGAGCACTGGGTCTTCACTCTTCTCTCTCTGTTCAAACTTCTCATAGACTACAACTACTTTATCATCTGCTTACTTTGGTGGTGAGGCCTTTGCTTGATATCAATTTGAATCCTTCACCTCCCCATGCTTTCATTTGTTACAGAGAAACAGAGTCTGATGTATCAATTACATATTTCTCCATAGATTTACAAGATGATTTCAGCCTCAAGATTTAGGCATCTCCTCATCCCTCCCATCTGGGACATGACTTCTCCTTCACTGACGTCAGTGCCTTCATGTTGCTCCTCTACATTGACTGCATTTTGTTCTTTTCTCTCATTTGAGGGAGAATTGAAGCACTGCAAGAGTTAACATCTCGCCCGGGGCCTGCAGATTGTCACCTGACCCTAGCTGGTAGCTTGCCGGCAGGAGCTGCAGCTTGGTCTGTGTCAGGATCAGCTGCATGGCTGGTCTTTGTTTTTTGCTGTGTTCAATTCCAGCTGCAGGGCCACTCTCTGCACAGGCTGCAGGGCTGCCTCTGGTCTCAGCCACATGATCTCGTGAGGCAGCCGCGCTGGGGGAAGGGGACCTGGCAGCAAGATGTTAAGAGCCATGGCCCGGCCCTGCCTTGCTCAGGGCCCTGCTGCCTTCCTGCCTTCCTGGCTGGCAGCTGCTGGCGCCTGGCCCAGCTGAGACAGGGCCTGGTGGGCTCTCCAAAAAAGGCGTGGCCGGCTCCCCAAATAGGGCCCGGGCCCGTGGCAGAGCCTACCCAGCCCAGCCCAGCTGAGACAGAGGCTGGGCCAGGCCTTGTTACCTGTTTCCAGGCCAGAAGGAAAATGGGAAGTTCCAGGGGGTTTTTTTGTCTTTTAACATGTGTTTTTCACAGAGGCGTGTACAGCTTTCCAGTGGCTGGAAGCTTTGCATCACTTCCATAGATGCATCCCATGCAAAACCAGGACATGTATGTACTGTATTACTCACAGAAATAATGGTGCAATTAATATAATAGCAATGTATCACTTAGAGAAAGAGTGGTGTGATGAACATATTTTAATACAGATGTGTGGTAGATAGGGACAGGCGGAGCGGAAGACCAACACGGGATGTGACGGAAAGATAGACCCATCCCCCTCTCTCTCTCTCTCCCCCACGCTATCTTCTAACTCCAGAAGCCTCAGAGGAATGCAGCCACACCGGCCCTAGTAAATTTCCACTACCCAACTAGCCCCTACGACCCCCAACCCCCCTCTGACGTAGCAAAGACCCCTAAAAACTATTTAAACCCACGAGATAGGATAATAAACGCTTTTCAACCGTCTGCCATATTGGTGTCTGCGTCTGTTGATTAGCCCGAGCAGTCCGGCTGAGACCAGGCTGCCGTGCTGCCATCTGAACCAGGTCCCTGGTTGTCTTTTATAAAGGCAACATACTGGTGCCGAAACCCGGGACAAAAGAAGAAAAAAAAGGAAAAATTTGCCCGGCTGACGGGATTCACCTGGACAGAAGCAGCGGCCGGAACGGTCGGACCGTATCTAGGCGTAAGGGGAGACGTCCCAGGATCCGCGGGCGTCATGGACGCAATGGCCAGGATCGTAAGTGCTATTTATTCGCAGTGGGGTATTGGGTGTAAGCTCAAGGATTTTCATCTTGCCGTAGCGAGATTGCTTGAGCTAGGGGCAATCGAGCGCCCCGTGGATGTATTACATCCGGAAATATGGGACAAATGCACTGCCGCGCTAGCCGAGGACACAAAATCCTCAGGCAGCGGCAGAAATCTTAAAGCGTGGGGCAAAGTAGAAAAAGCTCTACGCAAAGCGATAGAGGAGCAGGAGACACGGACCGCGGCGCGCACATGTTTATTAGTTACTCCTAAACTCGGCGTGGGGGCGGGGACGCAGACTGCCCCTGAGAGCAATTCGCCCGGCGGCGGGGACCCGGGGGGGCTCAGCGCGACACCCGCTCCCCCAGATCAGAGCCCACCCCCCCCCGCAGAAACCCCCCGCGACACCCCCGCCGCCGAAAATCCCCAGAAACCCCCCACCGCTCAAACCCCCCAAGAGACCGCAAATTCCTCCGAGCCGCCGCCGCCCGCCCGCGATCCAATGTCGGAGACGCAAAAGCCCGCGGAGCGCTTCTGGCAAGGGCTGCTAAAAGAAACCCGAGCCGCCGAAACCGCGGCTTGGGAAGACGGGGCCGCCACGCCGCCCCCCTACTCGTTTAAACATGGCGCCGGGAGCGGCGGAGAGGGGCGGGGCTCGGGCGGTCCCGGCGCGAACACCCGGGGGGAGCGCGACCTCGGGTATGCGCGCGCGCGGGAGAAGGGGGCGGAGAGCGGCACAGAGCGCGGAACCAACCAGCGGCTCCGTCCGAAGCTGCCACCATATAAGGGAGAAACCACCCCCCGCGGTAGGCGCGGCGAGCCGGGGGGGCGGGAGCGGCGCCACCCCTACGGGGAGGAGCGAGCTCGGGGCCGAACAAAACAGCGCGGAGCCCCGGAAGTACGCTGGCACTCGTCTTCCGGCTCGGAGACCAGCAACAGCTCTACCAGCTCAGGGGAGCTGACGGAGGCTAGCGATGGCTCCGAGACGGACGAAACGGAACCGGCACGGCTTGAAACAAAGCCGAGTAAAGCTCTAAGCCGCGCCGAAAAACAACTACAATACGAATCAGCCCAGTTTACTGACTGGGGGAAAATAAAGATAGCTTGTGCTGAATGGTCCTTGGCGGCCGCCATACAAGCCTTCCCGGTACGGCTTACCGGTCCGGAAGGGAACCAACAAAGGGTATATACCCCGACAAACCCAAAGGATATACAGTCAATTGTCAGAACCATTGCGGAAAGGGGGATCAACTCGGCTATAGTTACTACATTAATCGATGATCTTTTTAGCAACAATGACTTGCTTCCCTTTGATATCGAACGGATAGGGCGTATGATATTGGACGGGGCGGGAATGATCGTCTTTAGGCAGGAATGGGAGGATAATTGTAGAAAGCAGCCAGCCCAGGCGTCCGGCGCGCGGCAGCCTCTGCACAGATCGAGCTTATCCAGACTGATAGGAAAGCACGATGACATGATCACACCACAGCAGCAAGCTGCACAGATGCAGGCTGAGGAGGTCAGAGCGACCACTCGGGCTGCTAGAGAGGCCACCCGCGCCGCCTCCCGAGTCGTGGCCAAGCCGGCACCGTGGTTCACCGTGAGGCAGGCAGAG
Source organism: Taeniopygia guttata (assembly GCF_048771995.1). NCBI lineage: Eukaryota > Metazoa > Chordata > Aves > Passeriformes > Estrildidae > Taeniopygia > Taeniopygia guttata. The sequence goes on from NC_133064.1 coordinate 17,229,930, forward strand.
AGCGAAAGCTTCACACAGTTCGTAGATCGCCTGCAGGCAGCGATAGACTCCTCCACCCTGCCGGCAGAGGCAAGGGGCCCCGTAGTGGCCGACTGCCTGCGCCAGCAGTACAACTCTGTTACTAAGGATATCTTACGCTCCCTGCCAGCCGGAGCTAGCCTGGCGGACATGATCAGACACGTAGTTAGGGAGGAACACCTGACGCCCATTCAGGCAGCCGTCCACACCCTGACCAATGCCATGGCGTGTTTCAAGTGCGGGGAGGCGGGTCACATCGCAGTGAGCTGCCCACAGCCGGCACGGCGGCCTGCCGCAGCGCCTCCGCCCCAAACACGCCCGCGGGGATCCTGCTGGGGCTGCGGGAAGAAGGGACATCTTGCTAGGGAATGCAGGTCCCGGCTCCAGGGAAACGGAAAGGGGAGGGGGCCCGCGGGCCGCACCCAGCCTCCTCCCGCTGCGAATATGAGGCGGCCCATCCATGCCAACCCCCAATGGGGCGGGGAGCCCTCGTACCCCATTCTCCCACAGGAAGCAGCCAACTTCATACCCCTGCCAGAGAGTATCACGGCACAGCCTGCGGCGCCTTCGTACCCACCGCCACCGCAAGCAGCGCCTGTGCCACAGGGCCAACAGGGGGCAGCTCAGGTCGGGACAACCCCTGGGTGGCCCTGGCCCTAAAAATAGGGAAGGAACCCCCAAAAATTTGGGGGACATGCCGCCTCTATGATAGTCGGGACCCCCATGTAATAGGGCTTCAGTTTTGGGCAGACACAGGAGCAGACTGCACAATCCTACCCCAAGCCCTATGGCCCCGACACTGGCCGTACAAGGAAGTCCCCCCTGTGAACGGGGTGGGAGGGTTGTCCCGAGCTTGGAAAAGCACCCAATTGGTAGCTATAACGCTCCATACAAAGAAAGGACCAGAACAAACAGTAGCAATCCACCCCTATATCTTGCAAAACTCCCCACCCCTGATAGGAAGGGACGTTCTCGCCATGCTAGGAGTCAGGATTACAAATTTATGATGAGGGCCACTGCTGTACACCCACTGCTACCAATCAAACTGACTTGGAAATCACCAGACCCCGTATGGGTTGAGCAGTGGCCCCTGTCAAAGCCTCGAATGACAGCCTTGCTGGAACTGGTCGACCGCGAGCTACAAAAGGGCCACATCGAACCCTCCACCAGCCCGTGGAACACCCCTGTGTTTGTAATCCCCAAGAGATCAGGAGAAGGCTACCGCCTCGTCCACGACCTGAGGGAAGTGAACAAGACAATTCAGCCCATGGGTCCAGTTCAGACACTACTGCCCGCGAACTCAGCCATCCCCAAAGGGCAGCCGTGCGCAGTGCTGGACATCAAAGACTGTTTCTTTTCAATACCCCTGCATGCTGAGGACAAAGAACGGTTCGCCTTCTCCATCGTGTTCCCGAACGGCGAGCGACCTAACCTCCGCTTCCAATGGAAGGTGCTACCTCAAGGCCTTGTGGACAGCCCGACCATATGCCAGATCACCGTGGACAGGGCACTGATGCCAGTCCGACACTCCCACCCTGCTGCGACCATCATTCAGTACATGGACGACATCCTCGTCGCCGCACCATCGGCAGGCCAAGTGGATCACCTAGTGTCCACGATCACGGAAACCCTCCAGGCACACGGTTTCGAGATCGCGAACACGAAGATCAAGAGAGGACCGTGCGTGACCTTCCTGGGAGTGGGGATCACAAACTCCTACGTGACCCCACCCAAGATAAAGGTCCGCCGAGACATCAAGACCCTCCACGACATGCAGCGACTCGTGGGATCTCTGCAGTGGCTCCGCAACATCATCCTAGTTCCCCCAGAGGTCATGGACCCCCTGTATGACCTCCTGAAAGGAAAACACCCATGGGACCCCAAGGAGCTGACGCCGCTAGCAACGAAATCCCTCGACTTCATCGAACATCAGATGTCCACTAGCCTGCTTGCCAGGTGGAACCCGAGCGTACCACTGGACTTATACGTCCACTTCACGCAGAAGGGAGGAGTGGGAGCACTTGCCCAAAAACCTTCCGAAAAATCCCAGCCGATCCAGTGGGTGGTCTACGGAAGACCAACTCACGCATTCTCCCCAGGAGTCGAGTGCATTGCTAACCTCATCACGAAAGGCAGGAGACTCGCCCTGAGACACCTGGGAACCGAGCCGGCAAGGATCCACCTCCCCTTCCGCAAGCGACCGACCACGGAGTCAACTGCAATATCGGAGCACCTAGCCCTCGCTCTCACTGGCTTCGGAGGAGAAATTTCCTACGCCACCAAACCACCCTGGACCCAGCTACTGACCATTGTCGACATAGATGTGCCACCGAAGGTCATGGACCGACCGCAACCAGGACCAACGGTCTTTACAGACGCCTCCTCCATGACTTCTACCGCAGCAGCAGTGTGGCAGGCAGGAGAAACATGGCATTGCGTCAAAACGTGTGACCCCACGCTGTCAGTGCAACAGCTGGAAGCAGCAGCAGTGGTCTTGGCGTGCGGACTCTTCCAAGATGAACACCTCAACATCGTGACAGACTCTATATTCGTGGCAAAGCTCTGCCTAGCCATGTCAAGACCAGGTGTGTCAACATCCACGACGGCCTCCATGCTCGAAGAGGCACTCTCCTCACGCCAGGGCACCGTGTCAGTCATCCACGTCAACAGCCATAACCCAGTCAAGGGCTTCTTCCAGACTGGCAACGACAAAGCAGATGCCGCAGCGAAGGGAGTGTGGACACTGCAGGAAGCTCGTCAGCTGCACGAGTCACTCCACATAGGGGCCAAAGCACTGGCGAAGAGATGCGGGATCTCGACAGCAGACGCGAGACACGTAGTGGCCACCTGCCCTCACTGCCAGAAGTCACCCCTATGGACTGGTGGAGTCAACCCGAGGGGCCTCAAGGCGTCAGAAATCTGGCAGTCAGACTTCACCCTCTGCGAACTGCTAAAGCCCCGAGCATGGCTTGCAGTGACAGTGGACACCTACAGCGGAGTGATCATAGCAACACAGCACCTCAAACCCAACTCCAAGGCCACGATCCAGCACTGGCTGACAGTTATGGCATGGCTTGGTATCCCCAAGCAAATTAAAACTGACAATGCTTCCAATTTTATCTCCAAATCAGTGCGGGAATTTGCCTCGGTGTGGGGTATCACCTTAGCGCAGGGAATCCCATATAACAGCACTGGACAGGCCATTGTCGAGCGAGCAAATCAGACCCTAAAAGCCAAGTTAGAAGTGTTGGCAAAGGCAGAGGGCTTTGCCAATTCCATCCCCTCAGGAGACCAGACACGCATGCTAGCAACCGCGCTGCTAGCACTGAACCAATTTCCTAGGGGAGATGAAGCAAACAGTCCCATTCGAAAACACTGGGCCACCCAGACACTAGAGGAGGGCCCACAGGTCATGGTCAAAAACGAGCTAGGCGAGTGGGAACGGGGCTGGAGACTGGTGCTTACGGGACGGGGGTACGCGGCAGTTAAAAAGGAACACAAGATCAGGTGGTGTCCACTCAGGTCGATCAAACCTGACCTTCGGAATGAAACTAATGGAAAACTGTGAGTTTTCGTTCGCAGGACACGCTCGTGGACCGTCCCTGCGACACACACACCCCTGCTCCAGAGAGAGATAATGGACCACCAAGCCACCAGACAGAGCCTGAGCGTCCCACGGCGGTGAGACCCAGACATGTACAGTGTCTCTGTGCAATCCTGCTGATGGGGTTTGTGACCGGGGGGCAAGCCGACCCAGGCCACTACCCTCACCAGCCGTTCAGATGGGTCATGCAACATCTCTCAAGTGACAAGGCGTTCAAAGAGGTCACCACCGCAAACGCTCCATCCTTCGTATTCCACATAGCCGATCTGTTTCCAGGGCAACCGAAAATACGGCCCTCAAGCCCACACATCATACTCATGTACATATCTTACTGGTGCCCAGCGTCCAACCCAGGGAAAAGGTACTGTGACTACCCGGGGTGGGGACATTGTGGGTATTGGGGCTGCGAAACCATTGTTACAGATGCCAGACCATGGGCAGACGGGTGGCAACCACAGGAGCCCGACAAATTCTTACAGTTCACCTGGGCACCCTTTGGCTGCGGAGACCACACTGCACAGCCTAGACAACGGGCATGCGTAAGTTATAACATGACTGTCCTACAGCCAGATCACCCTATCTGGGCCACGGGTAGAACATGGACGGTGGTCCTCAAAGGACCGAGGAGGTGGGTGAATGTGAGAATTATCAGGCTCCAGCCGCCAACGCCTCGACCAGTGGGACCCAACAAAATTATCAGGAATGTGCTGAGAGGGAAAAACACAACCCACCTCAAAACCCTGACCCCAAAAGCCACTGACACCCCGACCAGCCTTGCAGATACCCCCCAGATAGGCCGCATGGCTGAGTCAGACCCAAACCCAATCTTTCGTATGCTAGAAGCTACCTTTTTAACCCTAAACGAAACCAAACCGAACCTAACTAACTCCTGTTGGCTTTGCTATGATATCAAACCCCCTTTTTATGAAGGCATTGCTTTGGACACCCCCTTCAGTTACTCCTCAGCCAGCGCCCCCCACCAGTGCAGATGGGACACTCCCCGCAGAGGAATCACCCTGAGTCAAATCACAGGACAGGGCAGATGTTTTGGAAATGCAACCTTAGCAAAGCAGAAAGGCAACTTCTGCACTAAAGTTGTCAAACCTAACAGAAAAACTAACAAGTGGGTGATCCCATCTGCGTCTGGGATGTGGGTCTGCCAAAGGTCCGGAGTGAGTCCTTGTGTGTTCCTTGACAAATTCAATGACTCTACTGATTTCTGTGTCCAAGTTCTGATTGTCCCCAGGGTCTTGTACCACTCAGACGAAGAGATATACCATCTTCTCGAAGAACCTAACAGACTCCACAAAAGGGAAATCATCACAGGTATAACTATCGCGATGCTGCTTGGCCTGGGAGCAGCTGGCACAGCCACAGGCGTCTCAGCCATCGCAACCCAACAGCACGGACTCTCCCAGCTGCAAATGACCATCGACGAGGACCTGCAGAGGATCGAGAAATCCATCTCCTACCTAGAGAAATCAGTCTCTTCGCTTTCAGAAGTAGTTTTACAAAATAGGCGGGGACTGGACCTTTTGTTTATGCAGCAGGGGGGATTGTGTGCAGCGTTGAAGGAGGAATGCTGCTTTTATGCGGATCATACGGGAGTCGTTAAAGACTCCATGGCAGAACTCCGAGACAGACTGGCTCAGAGAAAGAGAGACAGGGAGACCCAGCAGAGCTGGTTTGAATCCTGGTTCAATCAATCACCTTGGCTCACCACTTTAATTTCTGCCCTGGTGGGTCCACTGGCAATACTGCTTTTGGCTATTACCATAGGACCATGCCTGCTGAATAAACTAGTCTCGCTTGTTCAGGCCCGTCTGGAAAGGGCAAACATTCTGTTCATAGGCCACCAACAAATGCTATAAACCAAAAACTGCAAACACAGTCAGTAGCTAAAGCCTTCAGCACCTGCCTTGAAAAATCTACCCAGATCTACTAAACCACCCTTTCCTTAACAAGTTGCAAGTTTGTACCTCACTCCAGTGCCTCTACCTACGACTACCTCATTTTATATGTGATAAGGAGGGGGGAGATGTGGTAGATAGGGACAGGCGGAGCGGAAGACCAACACGGGATGTGACGGAAAGATAGACCCATCCCCCTCTCTCTCTCTCTCCCCCACGCTATCTTCTAACTCCAGAAGCCTCAGAGGAATGCAGCCACACCGGCCCTAGTAAATTTCCACTACCCAACTAGCCCCTACGACCCCCAACCCCCCTCTGACGTAGCAAAGACCCCTAAAAACTATTTAAACCCACGAGATAGGATAATAAAGGCTTTTCAACCGTCTGCCATATTGGTGTCTGCGTCTGTTGATTAGCCCGAGCAGTCCGGCCGAGACCAGGCTGCCGTGCTGCCATCTGAACCAGGTCCCTGGTTGTCTTTTATAAAGGCAACACAGATGTCTTGGTTTGGAAAGACAGGTGTCTGCTAAGCAAGGCAGGAGCCGCCCCTGAAATAGAAAAATGTAAACCTCTTCTCCCTGAATTTTATAAATTTGAAATTAAGGGTGTCACTGTCGAGGCAGGACGGGAATGAGAAGGCTCTGACTCAGAAGGCTCTGAAATGCCATGAAATCTCTGAAATGCCATGGCCACAGCCCTTAATTCAATCACTTGGGCTGAGGTTGATTCGTGGCTTCCCAGTACTTTGAGCTGTTAGTGAAAACACAGCTCTTTCCGCTTTTTTTTTTTTTTTTTTTTTTTTTTTAAGAGCCAGCGGTGGACTCTAGGACCCAGCGATGTTTGGCAAGGCGGAGGACCTGGCCCCTGGCCCCGTGGGCAGAGCCATGTGTCCCAAACCCGGCCGGGGGCAGCCAAGACTCTCTGCCAAGCCGAGTCACCCAGCTCGGCCCCCAGCTTCTCTTTGGTATTTCCTGGGGCCCCTGAACTTCGGATCCCCAGGGCACTCTAAGACCACTGATAAATGAGCGACCTGTCCCAACCTCATACATCAGTGCACGCTCCCAACAGGCTGCGAGAAACCCAGCAATTCCTCCGAGCTTCTGCCCTTCCCCCCACCCCGCCTAGCAATAAGTTTTCCCACAGTTTCTCGGCATCTCGCTCCGCGAGCCACAAGAGCAGGATCCGCAGGGTGCGAGAAGGGGCTGTTTCCCCGGGAATATAGAATTTCACCCAGGCTCCGAGACTCCCTGCACCACCCACACCTGCCCAATACAAGAGACTGCTCTCCTGTCCCCGCGCAGTTCCCTGATCCGCGACCCCACCCACCTCATTCCCAGCTCCGGGACCAGCAGCAGTGGTGCTGCTGCTGGGGACCGAGCTGGTGTCCCCCCCTGCCGGCTCGGTACGGTCTGGAGGGGATGAAGGGCTGGACTCATTGTCCAACATGGGGCTCTCGGCCGCCAGATCGCAGGGCGGAGCCGCTGCTGATGAGCCGGCTTCAGGGGGCGCGGCAGTGGGAGCCGCTGCGCCCTGTGGACGCCCCTCCCCCGTGGTGAGAGGGGCGGGCGCCACGGCAGCATCTCCCGGCGGGGCCGGGGGCGGCGGCGGCGGCCACGGCTCTCCCGCCGATCCTGAGGTCGGCGGCGGCGGCGGCTCTTGCATCCAGAACGCAGCAGGCAGCGCCGCGGTTGCGGCGATTCCTCCTGGGAGTGACGCCGGTGGCTCCAGGGTGGGCGGAGTCCAGGCTGCCGCTGCTGCCGGAGCAGCGGTGGGCGTTACAGTGAAGTCCGCTGTCGGCAGGGGTGGCGCCACGGCAGGCGTGGTGTAGAAGGCAGGCACCACCTCTGGCGTGGGAGTCCATCCCACAGTGGGCAGGGCGGAGAAGAACACGGGTGTCCCACTCAAAACGTGCTGTTGAACAGCAGATGCTGGCACCGTAAATGAAATCCAATGAACCAGACCGCATGACGTGCAGAGGGGCGGACTGGGAGGCAAAGGCTGTCCCGCCGGCACAATTGGAATTCCTGCTGGTGGCGGTGGGCGTGCCAGGGGAGGGACCAAAGGCTGCATCGCCGTCTGCGCAGGCTCCACCAGCGAAGGAGCCGGGGGGGGCGGCACCCGCCCCCGCTGCGCCCAGCACCACGGGCAGCACCAACCCCCCGCAAATGCAGTTTGGAAAGCGGGGGGCTGCGGGGCCGCAGGCGGCGGCGGCGCCCGCCAGTCCGGGGCTGCCCCGTGCAGTCCATGCAATGCCGGGTGTGCTGAAGCTGATAGCTGCGGCAAAGGCACCCCGGCTGCCTCGGGAGGGGCGGGCAGTGTCATCGGTACCGTGCTCTGGGCAGGGTGTGCCGCGCAGCCAGCCGCCGCGCGGGCTGCGGTGCAGTCCGCCTCCGGGATCCCGAAATGTTCCGGTCGGAATTCCTGCCTGTGTACAAGGCTATGTCGATGCCCGCCCAGATTGCAGCCAGGTCGGATGTGGTGGTGTCTCCTTTGCGCATTTGCGCCGTGAGACAGCGTCCAAGGTTGAGCCAGACCTTAGGGTCAAAGGGGAATCTGGGATTTACAGAAAATCCCCAGTCCCGAGCCCAACACAAAAGTCTGATCAGGTCGTTCTCAGAGAGCCAAGCTCCGATAAGAGGGATGCTGGCTCGCCAGGCAGTCAAGACTGCTTGCTCGACTGCCGATGGCTGGTTTCCCATTTTTAAGAATCTTTTCCCTAGCAGATGTCAACTTCAAGAGTCCAACAGTCCACTATTCCAGGGAAAACCCGTCCCGCTCAGTTCCGGGCTCTTAAGAGCCGGTCCACAGTCCAAACAGGACCCAGCCTTTTCCGGACAGCGTGGACTTCCAGCGTTACCTTTCTTAAGAAGGCAAAGGTGTCCATTCACAGCCACAGGCTGGTGGCGCGGAGCCGCGCTGCCGAGACCCCCCCTGCAATAAGCTGAGGTTCAGGTCGCCAGCCCAGGCTGTAGATTCACGAGGGGTCGCCAGATGTCGCTGTTGAGGCAGGACGGGAATGAGAAGACCGACTTAAAAGGCTGCTGAGAGTAAACCTCCGATTTATTCAAAATACACTGCTCTTTTATACAGAGCTTCGCAAGGACCAAATCCATTGGTTCTGAAGTGAAAACAACCCACTAATTGGTGCAGAGTTCTTGACGCACAGTGATAGAACTTAACTAAAAGCAATGTGAAAAACAAGTGAGATAAAGAATTATTTACATTCTCTCCAGCTCTTTCTCAGGTGTCTGCCTGGCTAGAAACTCTCAGTTTCTTTCTTTGACTGAATCTGAGTCCCACATGAGGAGGGCTCTCAGGCAAAAATATGGGAGCAGGAACAACAGTTCTTTATTAGGGAAGAAAATTTTTTTAAAAGATAAAATAAACAATGCAGAGAACCAAAACAACACTGACAGAGTCAGAATACAACCTGACCCCCTGTTAGTCAGGGTGTTGGCAGCAGTCTAATTGGGAATTATGGCTGCAGTCCTCCTGGAATGTCAGGTGTGGTTCTCTTGGAGCAGTGATCCTGTAGAAAAGGGTGTAGTCTTCCTGCAGTAGAAGAGACAGCTGTTCCTCAGGGATATCCAGTGCAGGACAAGCCGTGATGGTGTTCCAGAAACTCAAGATTATATCCAGGTAGAAATGTTTGGCTCCTCCCTCTGGGCAGAGCATCTCACAATGGGATGTTATAGTTCTTATCAGTCATGCAGTGACATTCAACAGCCCATTATCAGCAGATGTCACCCCTGAGAGAGGATTGGTTTGTGGAAGAGAGAAGGAAAACTGCCCACTTAACAGAAGACAACTGCTATACAGATGGGAAATGGAATACATCTTGCTTCTTCCATCTGGGACAATAGACCTTAGCAAAACCTAAGACGTTAAAAGGCTTTTGTGTAACTAAGAACAGTGTAAGGCCATCCACTGACTGACCTGTCCAAGTGAGAAGATAACAGTGACACAAGACAGTGCACCAGAGGAGACTGGGGAAGAGCTTGTTAACTCCTCTTTTCAGAAAAGTGTGAAACAACAGGGATGAAATCACGGGATAGAATAAAATTTATTGACTTCATCTCAGGATGTCATACAGATAAGTCAGGATGGGAAACCTAAACACGAAGAACCCTTGCAACATCAAAAGCTCTTGGGAATTTTTAAATAATGTATAAGCTAATGAATATGCATGTAACACCAGCAATGTAACTGTATATAAAGAACATGATTTTAAGTGTTTTTTTGTGCTCTTTGGCCGTTCATCAAAAGCATCCCAGCGCTGGAAATATTGTCCTTCTTTTACCCTATTATTATTAAACTTTTAAAAATTCTAAGGAGTGAACTCTGTTTTTCACAATTTGGAGGTTCCATCGAGATATACCTCAAGTCTCTGTGGCTCCAGGGGTCCCAGGGAGGAGGTGCCCCACTTAAAATTACAGTGGCCTGACCTGGCTTTTCCTGTAGCTATGAGAGACTGCAGGTTAACCCTCAGTCGATAGGATAAAAAGGACAAAACAAGAAAGGGGAGTAAAACTCCATAAGAAACTGTGGCAAATCCTAAACCGGTGAATGAAAAAACTACATGGGTGAGTATATCGCAAAAAAAAAAAAATCATGAAAAATCTGGGAGTGTGTGTGCATGTGTGTGAGACACGGATGGGACAGTGTGGAGTCTTTCTAACCGTGTTTCCGTCTCCCCATAAGGGGCCCAGCCGGTGATGAGATGAACGAATGTTGGAGACTGAGTGATAGTCTGGAACGGGGAGGATTAGATACCTTGGGGCTAAAACAGGGATTAAGGAAACAAAGGGGACTAGATGTCATGGTTTAGGGCAAATTTGGGAGAAAACCTCCAGAAGGAGCCCTCAGAAAGCAAACCCCAAGGCCCTTCCCCCCACCTAGTTTGAGAAGAATTTCCTAAGAAAGAAGTAGAAAAAAACCTGTTTATTGAACAGGCAAAGCACTCCCCAGCACAAAAAAATTAGCAATACCAGATGACAAAACTCTTTCATCTCTCTGAAGAGATGACAAGTTCAGAAAGTCTCTCCTGGGAGTGGTCGCTCCGTTACCAGTCCCTCCGGTGCTGAGAATGGATGCTGCAGGCCACAAAGTGCAAAAATCTCAGTGTTTTCCCAGGTCCCAGTCCGGAGCAGGTTTGAATGGTTCCAGGAAAAGGGAAAGAAAGACAGTCCAGGGAAAATTCAGACTGCCTCGCTAAACTAACTAACAAGCAAAAAGCAAAAGCAAGCACAAGCAGGAGCAAGAGCAAAGGCAAAAAGCAAAAGCAGCACTATGTACTGCGCCGTCTGTGTTCAGCAGACCGTGGGGGAGTGAGCAGGCTGATAACAAAACAAAACTTTGCTTTTCAGAGCCAGTCTTGAAGGCACAGAACATAATATCCAGCATAAACAGAACAGACGACTGGGGATACAAGCTTCATAACATCATCCTAGGACATTAGAATTGCCTGTAATCTAGACTGCAGGAATCCTAATTCCAAGGTACTGCTACGCTGACTCATATCTGACTTCCTGTAGGAATCTCGGCTATATTGAGGGCTGGGTTGTCGCTGTCGAGGCAGGATGGGAATGAAGAGACTCTGACCAGATCAGAAGGCTGTAATAGTAAAACTCCGATTTATTCAAAATACACTGCTCTTTTATACAGAGCTTCGTGAGGACCAAATCCATTGGTTCTGAAGTGAAAACAACCCACACCATTGGTGCAAAGTGCTTGACGCACAGTGATAGAACTTAGCTATAAATAATGTGAAAAACAAGAGAGATAAAGAATTATTTACATTCTTCTCCAGCTCTTTCCCAGGCTTTTTGCCTGGCTAGAAACTCTTAGTTTCTTTCTTTGACTGAATCTGAAACCCACATTTCCCCCTTTTTGTTTAAAGAAGGAGGCGGTGTTTGTCAGAACACCTTGCAAAGAAGAGGACAAACGCGACTCCGAGGTTCACTAGTTGATAATTCAAAACCCCGATTGGATGTTGGCTCAGAACAGTCAAAGAGATTTTGACTTACACTATAACTCTTTACAAACTCAACTATTAAATCTAAAACTCCATCACCAACACCAAAACATTGTTAGTCTGCTTGTAACACAGGCAGTCTAACTCATCACCAGTCCATGTCCAAAAGCAAAGTGAATCAAATGTTCATTTTCCCCTTGTGGAGGGGCCGGCTGACTGATGGTCGGTGTCTTGATCATCATCCGAAGATTGTGATGGATGGTCAGCACCATGGTCACCGCTCACAGGCTTTCTGTTGACCACATTCTGTTTCTGCTGTCTCAAGTCAGGGTGAACACACTTTGCAGGTATCCATCGTACCCTGGTACCTATGGAGACACATGCATACCCGCGGCCCCAAGTAATGAGGTCGCACGGACCCTCCCACCTATTGGTGACAAGGTCCCGCACCCAGACCTTCACTCGGTGCAGGTGCGTCTCACCTGCTGAATGCAGTGAGAGAAAATGATTCAAAATAACAGGAATCTCTGAATTCTTTGGCACAGTTAAATGGTTGATTGTATACAAAGCTTTCTTCAACTGACGGTGTGGAGTCTCTCCTGGCACTCCCCCTTTTTGTTTCTCCAGAACACGCTTTAAAGTGCCATGTGCGCGTTCAACAATGGTTTGAGCTGTTGGTGAATGCGCAGTGCCGAACTTGTGTGAGACTCCCCACAGGCGCAAAAACTGACGTACCTTCTGTGAGGCATAGGCAGGGCCATTGTCAGTCTTTACGCATGAAGGTATCCCCAGAACTGCAAAAGCCATCCTCCAATGAGTAATCGCGTTGCAACTCTTCTCCCCCGTGTGAACAGTTGCCCACATGGCGGAGGAGAAGGTGTCGACAGACACATGCACATACTTGAGTCGACCGAACTTGGCAATGTGTGTAACATCTGTTTGCCAGAGCTGCAAGGCCTTCAGGCCTCTTGGGTTCACCCCCGCCGGTAAAGGTGCAGCAAACCCATGACAGTCAGCACAAGAGCTGACAATGTCACGAGCCTTGGTTGCTGTCAAATCAAACTGTTTTTGCAAAGTATGTGCACTTTGGTGAAAAAAGTCGTGCGATGCCTTGGCTTCTGCAGTTCTATCAGGCTGAGGTGCCACCCATGCAGGGTTAGCCAACCTATCAGCCCTGGCGTTACCTTCAGTTATAAAACCTGGTAAAGTGGTGTGACTCCGAATGTGCAGGATGTAGTACGGATGAACCCGGTCCTGAATTGCACACCACAATCCTCTCAGCAATTGAAACAAGATGGCACTGTTGACCTCCTTCAGCAGTGAGCAATCTAACTGCTTAGTTACGTCTGCAACATAAGCAGAGTCAGTGACCAAATTCAAAGGCACCTGAGAGAACCTCTGAAACGCCATAGCAACAGCTTTCAGCTCAACCAACTGGGCTGAGCCGGACACATGGCCTTCCAGCACTTGCCATCCAGACTCATCCTTCCAGGTCACAATGGCGTTTCCCGTTTTCCCTGAACCGTCAGTGAAGACAGTGGGTCCCCAAACTGGCACTTGACTATTTTTTGGTCGCAAGAATAGATTGATTGTCTTTGCCATTTGCAACAATTTGCGACTGGGCAGATGGTAAACAATTTGCCCCAAAAAAATTTGCAGCGCACATTGCAAAGGAACATTCTTGATGAGACACCACTCAAAGGTGTCCCGTTCCATTGGAAGAATGATCCTCGCAGGATCGGCTGCCATCAATTGCAAACACCGATAACGGCATTTGATTATCAGCTGGGCAACCAAATCAATCAGCAAAGACACTGTCTTTTTTAGTTGATGGGGTAAAAAAAACCCACTCTAAGATGTGCAAAGGATCAGGCCATTTTTCATTCCACTGGCCAATGATACCCGTGGGATGACTGTCTGGATAGGTAATAAAAACAGTGATATCAATGGAAGGGTCTACTCGGTAAACCTGGCAAGTAGACAGAGCCTTTTGAACCTCCTCCAGTGCTTGCTGTGCTTTAGGAGTCAATTTCCGAGGCAAACTCAGGTCTGGGTCCCCCTGTAAAAGTTTGAACAGCGGGGACAGCTGCGCTGTGGTCAGCCCCAGATAGGGACGGAACCAATTGAGGACCCCAAGCAATCTCTGGGCATCATTCAGGGTTGCAATAGACTCTGGAAATTGCACCTTCTGATGTTGAATGGTTCGCTCAAGAATCTTGAGCCCCAAATACTTCCAAGGAGGTCGGCTCTGAACCTTTTCCGGAGCCACTTGCAGTCCATAAGAATGCAAGGCGGAGAACAACTGAGGCCGAACGCTCTGCAGTTCCTCCCGAGTGGGAGCCGACACCAGAATGTCATCCATGTAGTGATAACAATACACATCAGGGAACTGCTCGCGGACTCCGGACCAGGCCTGGGCCACATACCATTGACAAATGGTTGGACTGTTCTTGCAGCCCTGTGGCAAAACTTTCCATTGATATCTCCGTACAGACTGATCATTGTTGACAGAAGGCACAGTAAAAGCAAATTTTGGTCTGTTATCAGGACGCAGAGGGATCGTGAAAAAACAATCTTTCAAATCAATGATCAAGATGTCCCAACCTGCAGGGAGCATGGTAGGCGAGGGCATACCAGGCTGCAATGCCCCCATGCTTTCCATGACTGCATTGACTTTTCGGAGGTCCTGTAACAACCTCCATTTCCCCGACTTCTTCTTGATTACAAAAACAGGTGTGTTCCAGGGACTGGTAGAAGACTCAATGTGTCCCTGGCTAAGCTGATCCTGAACTAACTCATGAAGGGTGACTAATTTCTCAAATGGCAGGGGCCACTGGTTCTCCCAGATGGGTCTGGTCACCAACCACCGTAAAGGCAGTGTAGGGTAATCTGTGCCCTTCAACACAGTGACCCCCGTCAAAACTCCGTCCCTATGCGCACACCCCAGGCTGCCAGCACATCCCGCCCCCAAAGAGTGACCGGAGCTGCAGTAACATAGGGCCGAACCTTAGCTGTCTGCCCTTCCGTGTTTTTGATCAACACAGCCTGCCGGCTCACAAATGTCTGTGCTGCACCCCCCAAGCCTTCAATGGCCTCTCCCACAGAGTCCAAAGGCCACTTAGGAGGCCACACAGAGGCGGAGACGACTGTCACGTCGGCCCCGGTGTCGATCAAACCTTGCAGCTGGATCCGAGACGGGCTGGCACCTGGCAAAACCACGGAGCACATCATCTGTGGGCGATTGGAAGAAATGAGCGCGGACCAGAGGACTTGTGGCAATCCCATGGATCCGGAGCCACCATCTCCACGCATCTGTTGATCTGCCCTGGGAACACACGACTGGAAAGGCACAAGTTGAGCAATGCAGGTTCCTGCCAGAATAACGACAGGAGGGGAGGGTGTGCAAACCATAGCACAAATCTGGCCCATAAAATCAGAATCAATGACACCCGGGTGCACAAAGACTCCCAGAAGGGTAGTGTTAGACCGCCCCATCAACAATGCACCCAATCCATGACCTAAAGTCCCAAATGCATTCAGAGGTACCCTGTGCACCTCAGTAGAATCTAAGACGACTGCTGCTGCGGTGTGTACATCCACCCCGGCAGAGCCATGGGTACCTGTGTCAAGTTGACTGGGGCACCCTGCACTGGTGCTGTGCTCTGGGGGATCACTTGTGTCAGCGCGCAGTTCCCCTGTGCGCTCCTGCCCCCGTTTCCCAAGCCTGTCAAACGCTTACCATTAGCATGGTAAGTAGACTTGCATTTCTTCGCAAAATGACATGGCTTACCACACCTGGAGCACAGAAAATTAGAGTCTGACCCCTTCTTGACTTTTGTCCCCTGCACCTGCTTGCCCTTCTTCTTCCCCTTCTTGCGCCGACCAGTCCCTGAGGACGACAGGCCTGCCTGCAAAGATGCTGCCAGAACAGACATTTTATGGTCCACTGTACCAACCTTGGAACAAGCCTCGACCGTGTCTGTCAATGATGGATCGCCCGGCAATGCATCTATAATTTTCCTACAATCCTCATTTGCGTTGTCCCTTGCCAAAGTTTTGCACAAAACCTGCCTCAAAGTCTCATCCTCAATCTGCTTCTCCAAAGCAGCTGCAAGCCTCTCAACAAATGGCAGGAACAACTCTTTGGCCCCCTGTGCTATCTTTACATATCATTGCCCGTGAGCAGCTGTCTCCATGGTCTTGAGCAATGCCGCAAAGCCTATCTTCTGGGCCTGCTCAAGTACGATGTGGTGCCAAGTAGCCTGAAAATCAGGACTGGCAAAGTTATTGAGTCCCATGAGTGCGTCCACCCCCACACAGCACCTAGGGTCTGTCTGAGGATAGTGTTGATTCTCAGCTGCAACCCTGTCGGCCATCCTCCTCCAGTTGCTCATCAAAAGATCCATCTGCACAGGTTGGAACAACACAGAGGCCAGATGTTTGATATCATAGGGAGCCAGCAGGTCAGTGTTCATCACTCTGAGGACCTGCATCAATGGGGCAGAACCCAGCCCATGTTTTGCCACCTTGTCCTGCAAATCCTGTACAACCTCCCAAGCTATAACTTCGTGCTTGTCCTGTTGTCCTGAATTTGGGACAGCCTTGTGCACAGGAAAGGCTTGAAGCTTACGTCGCACTGAAGCACCGTTACCCCCACCCCCTTGTGCTCCCCCTGGGGAGGACAGAGCAATCAACTGGCTGCTAGGCACGGTCTCAGCCTCCTTGAGAGGCGGGTTCAAAACCACAGCACCAGGCTTTCCCACCCGCTCTAACAAATCCCAATCACACGCTTCCATAGCGCTTTGCCTGACCGCATCCCAGAAGCGACGGGGATTTATCGGTCGCACAGACACCTGACAGGGAGGCAGCATCCACAGATCTCTCTGGGTTGCTCGCTGCCCTTGTTGGTGTTGGCGTACCGACAGACAGTCAGGCCCCCGTGACAGAATCAAGATCAAATCATCGCTGTCACTACCTGCCTCCTGTGACAGGGGTGTGTGGGACAGTCTGCGATCCATAGGGGAGGGTGGGCTGACGGGAGACACCGAGGCTGGGGAAGCGGCTATCGACCGCGAAGCTGAAGAACTTGGCACGGCCCACGAGCCAACAGCTCCCGAACTAGGAGGGCCAGCCGCCGGTGACGGGGTGGGGACTGGAACCATCACCGGCTGCTCGGTGGATCCTTTCATCACAGATGGCAATATGAAAGCATCAGCAGGAGCTTGCAACACCGTGGATGTGATGTGCATTGAAGCTGAAGTCATCGGAGGTAGGAACGGCACTGGCTGCTGGGGTGCAGCAGGCATCACAGGCACTGAAGCAACAGCGGGCGGGGCAGGAGGCAGAACTGCCACCGCCGAAGTAGCAGGTGGGGCGAGAGGCAGAGGTGCTGCCGTTGAGACAGCGGGGGGGGGGGGCGGGGGCAGGAGCCAGAGGCACCGCTGGAGCCACTGAAGCAGCGGGCATGGCGAAAGGCAAAACCGCTCCAGCCGAGGGCGCGGCGGGCAGGGTGTCAGGCCCCATCGCTGGGAGCGCCGGCACCACAGCAGGCGTGGCGTGGAAAGCAGGCACCGCCTCCAGCGCTGGCGTCAGTCCCGGGGCAGGGAGGGCCGAAAATGACACCGAAGTGCCCCCCATAACATGCTGTTGAACCATTGACGCTGGCACCGTGAAAGAAATCAAGTCAGTCCCAGCACATGTCGCGCAGCGGGACGTTACGGGAATCAGCTGCGCTGGCCCCGCCAGTAGAACCGGAGCCCCCGCGGGAAGCGGGAGTTGTGCCAGGTAGTGAACGAAAGGCTGCATCCTTGGCCCCAGCAGTAGATGGGGGCAAGGCCCATACATCTGCACAGTTTCCATAGCTGATAATGAAGGAGTCAGGGGGGCCACTGCCCCCGCAGCACCTGGCGCCGCGGGCCGCACCACCCCTCCCCCCAGCTGCAGACTGGAGAGGGGCCCCAACAAGGGCTGAACCAGCTGAGCCGTCTGGTCAACCGATGGACAGGGTCCAGGCTGTCACGGTGAAGATGGAACAGCCCCCAACAGGCTGTGCAAAGGCGGGTGGGCCAAGCCCGAGAGCTGCAACGATGGCACTCCCAGCACCTCCTGAAAAGCAGGTGCTGGCACTCGCACCGTGCCCAAGGCAGACTGTGCCTGTTCAGCCAGCCGGGGTATAGTCTGCTGTGCAATCTGCGGCTGATTGGCTGGCAAAAATTTCCCAAGCTGAGTATAGCCATGGGGTTGGGGAGTGCTGGGACCAGCAGGAGTCCCCGGCGACACGCGAGACACCACTAGACACAGAAGCGGCCTCATCGCTCCCGGAGAGAACACTCTCAGAGTCCATGCTCCCTGGGGCTCCCTCCCGCAGGGGCATATACGCGCGCCCCCAGACCGAAAACAGTGTGGATGCCTCCTCGTCCTCCTTGTGCATCTGCTTCATGAGGCACTGCCCCAAATCGCGCCAGAGCTTTCGATCAAAGGCCCGCCCAATGTCTGCAGAGAATCCATGATCCTGAGCCCAGATTAAGAGCCATATCAGTTCCTCCTCAGAGACCCGAGCCCCCATCTGCGGGATAGAGACTTTCCAGGTGGACAAGACCGTCCGATCAGCTGCAGACGCCTGATTCCCCATTGCTATGAGATCTCCCATCAGCGAATGTCCACTTTTAGAGACAAGACAGTCCTCTCCTCCAGGGACACCCCGTCCTGCACAGTCCCGGCTTTTAAAAGCCGAACCGCGGTCACAATAGGACCAAGCCTTCTACAGAAGGCGTGGACTTCTAGCATTACCTTTCTTAAGAAGGCAAAGGTGTCTGTTCATAGCCACAGGCTGGTGGCACGGTGCCGCGCCGCTGAGACCCCCCCGCAAGACGCTGAGGTTCAGGTCGCCAGCCCAGGCTGTAGATTCATGAGGGGTCGCCAGATGTCGCTGTCGAGGCAGGATGGGAATGAAGAGACTCTGACCAGGTCAGAAGGCTGTAATAGTAAAACTCCGATTTATTCAAAATACACTGCTCTTTTATACAGAGCTTCGTGAGGACCAAATCCATTGGTTCTGAAGTGAAAACAACCCACACCATTGGTGCAAAGTGCTTGACACACAGTGATAGAACTTAGCTATAAACAATGTGAAAAACAAGAGAGATAAAGAATTATTTACATTCTTCTCCAGCTCTTTCCCAAGCTTTTTGCCTGGCTAGAAACTCTTAGTTTCTTTCTTTGACTGAATCTGAAACACACACTGGGTTGGTACAGAGTGCAAAAAGATGAAATGCAGAAAATCTGAAGCCCCAATATACCCTTGAGGCATGAATTGTTAGGCTGATGGAAGTGTTAAGCTGCTGAGCTGAAGACATTGAAGAAGCTGATTAGGTCCACTTGATAGCAAAGCAAATGTGAAAGCTTTGTAGTGGGGCCTTTTAAAGTTTGTCTATGTGTTGTTACATGGCTGGGGTTTTATAAGTATTTGGGTAGTGGGAGAAAGGGTTTAAGATGGGGAATCTTAGAAGGGTTTAAGAGGATTTTTGGGAAGTAGGACACTGTGTAACTAATAAGCATTTGCGAAGGAATATTAGAACATAACAAGAAGAGTACCTTATTATGTAAATGTGTGTGAGGTGTATGTGTATGTCTCATTTTGTGTGACTGACAAGTATAACTGCTGGATGAATGAGATGTACTATTAGTATGAGGTGAAAGAGGAGCCTGGATTTGCAGTTCCATTCTCCGGGCGACCAGGGCAGCTGGAGAAAGGAGAAGCACTTGTTGTATTGTTTTATAATAAAATTTTTGTGTGTTTTGTGAGTGCAGTTTTGTGTTTGAGTTGTGGACCTGGGTGTGAGCCTTGGGTCTTGTGTGAGTGTAAAACCTCTCATAAGAGGTAGGTAGTACTGTACTGCCTCTCACAGGAGTGCCTGGTGTCGGGAGTGTTGTAGGGTGGAATTAGGAACCAGATTTCAGGCAATAAATTTCCTAATTTCTGCAGGGCACGAAGAAGTAGGCAGCCCAAAGTTAGGAAAAGCCTGGAGGGAAGCAGAAGCTGAATCACGACAGGCAGAGATCATTAAACACCTTTAAAATAACAGAAGTAAAAAACTGGGACCCCTTAGATTTTCTCCTTCCTCCATATCCATCAGTACCCAATGCACCCCCCTCCACACCTGGATGGACCCAGCTAGAATACATGGGGAAGAGTAGCCCAGTGGGAAGAGTTGAAAAAAGAGGACCAAGCAATATCACTATACTCCCACCGGGAAGCTCCATTGAGAGGGGCACTGTGACACGGGGTTAGGAATTAGAAGGGTACTGACTAGAAATAGATATTAAGATGATATATTGCTTAGTATTTGCTGCATTTTTCTGTGCTAACTGCCTGTAAAGGGAAGACAAGGTGTATGTGGAAGACAGGGTGTACGTGCGAGCACAACATGAAAGAATACAAGGATGTGTGATAAGGGAAGCATGATGGTCACCAAAACAGGACAAAATTAAAAGGCTATCAAGACACAAAGCTCCTTGGACCCCCGAACCAGATTAGACCAATCTCATGGTTTGGACTGTGACCAAAGGATCAGTAAGCATGCACAAGAAGATGGGATGAGACGGTCAACTTTGATGAAGACCATTTACTTCATCCCATGCAACCCCCAATATGATCAGTGCGCTGGTGCAAGGGGCTGATAAGTTAATTAGCATATGAAGTGGGACAAGGTGGAGCCAGGAAATTAATATGCATAAATGTATTGCAGAACCTAATGTATATGTAACATTTTAGAGGATAAAATGAATGCTGAGAGCAGGTAGATGTGCATGCCTTTGCGGAAGTATCCCACGTGCGTCTGGCCGAAAAAATACATACTTTATAACTCACTTTGAGTTTTAGAGTCTTTCTGCGAATCAGTACAAGGGGGAATTGGGTTTGTAACTGTCCCACTTAATTCCTCTGATGTAGGGCCCTTTAAAAACAAATTAAAAGGCCTACTAGAAGATCCTATTGGATTAGCAGTGTTACAGTGAGCTCATGGGCACCCTGTGCCCCCCCTTCCCTGGGACCTTGTGACTCTGATCAAGATAACCCCTGGACCCTCCTTTCTACCCCTACGGGGTTGGCAGAGAGCCAGGAAAGCCCACCCTGTCCAAAGCCTATATAGACCCCTGACATTTCCTGTTTGCTCTCTTTTGCCCCGCTCTCCACATGGACAACACAGAATAATGAGAGCTGAACCAACTTATATTGGGGTAAGAGCCTCTTTTGAATATCTTTCCCTTCTCCTGATATTCCTCCCCTCACAGCCCCTTATCTCTGAGCTAGTCGGATTATTCGGGGGGCTGCGTGAGGGGGGGAACCACAGTTGGCGCCCAACATGTGCTGCCGTTAAGCCCACGCAGAAGCTGGAGCCCTTATTTCAAAAGATCTCGAATAGCTTTTGGGACAGTCAACTGCCCTAGTACTCTAGCTGGCTTTAAAGGCTTTGAGTGACAGGGAAAAGTTGGGGACCTTGCCTGAGTACCCCAGGCAAGCCGGATGGAGAGGGACCCCAGACGAATTCACACAGGAACCCCGCAGTTCACAGGCTTGGTGAGTCCTTCGTTCACGTCACCCAGGACCGTGCCTGGCTGGGAGGAGTTACTATAAGTGACTGAGGGGGCTGCTTGCGAGAGGGGGTGCTAGGGACTAGGGACCATCTGCAAGACAGCGTGGAAACGGTGGGCTGAGAGTACCCACGTTCCCCCGGGGGGGGAAAGTGACAGGAGGGAGCTCTGGCAAGTGGCGGGACGAGCTCCCTTCTCCCCCCCGCCCCGCACCCGGATTTCCGTGTTACGGAGGGAAATTCAATTAATTCGTGCTGTGTTATAAGTCTGGTGGAGAATAGACCAGCGATACGATTAAAATAATGGGTACAAAACTGTCGCTGGAACAAAAGAGCACACTAAAACACCTTAGCAATATCTTGAACAATGTATTGTTCTCAAATAAGCTCCTCCTGCATTTTGTATGCTGGCTAACAGCAGAAATACCAAATTTCACTGTGCAAGAACTGAATTCACTTCTTTTTTGAGACCAAATTGGACAAGTATTAACTTTAAAAGTCGAAAATGGTGAACATAAAGCTTCTCTATTTATTCAGATTTTTTTACAAGCATGAAAAAAGATTTTGGAATCAGAAAAAAGCAAACAAACACAGAATCACAGTCCGAATACTCTGTTTTCCCTAACCTGCCCACCTCCTCAGTATCCCAGTCCTGAAACCCCTTCACCCACCCATTATCCCCTTCTAACACCTGGTCTTACCGAGAAATATAGTCCGGAGTTCTCTTCAGAGAGAATTGCAGCGTCTCTGAAACACACGCGGAGGGATCATGGCGGCGACCATGTGCTCCGACCTGATCCCTGACCCCCCCCACCCCCTCCCCCTCACATTCCTTTCCTTCCCCCACCCTCCAACCCCTCTTCCACCCTCTTCTCCAATGACTTCTTATCTCCCACCGCTCCCCCACACCCTCCTTATCAGTGCCAGCCCCCACGTTGCCCCGGGAACAGGGGCGGGGCCGGCCCCTGCACAGCTCCCAGCCTTGGCGCTGAGGATGGGGCGGGGGGAGGTCAGGGTGGGGGGAGGTCAGGGCAGCCCAGCAACTCACAGCATGGGCGGGGCCCGAGTTTGCACGGAGGCGCAGCAACCCAGGGACAGGGGGTGCAAGCTGCCTCTCACCGGGACTGAAGGGGTGGTGGGGAGGCATAACCCTGCCTCTACCAGCATTAGAGATGAATCTATACCATCTGTAGCACCGGTTGCTCATTTCGGAAGAGGAAATGGTAACAGAACATATCAACCACTACCATATAGAGACAAAACTGAAATCTCTAAAGTTCAGAGAGAATTTGGGAGGTCCAGTGAGATTTTTAAAGGGATGATAAGGGCAACATTCAATTCAAATGAAATGGTACCTAGAGATATCACTGATTTGTTTAAATGTTTACTAACACCTTCTGAATATGAGATATGGGAAAATAAGTGGAAGTTAGCTTTGACAGCAGTCTTACAAGAAATACAACATACACCCAGTGAAGCCCTTGAAAGTGATGGCAATGCTATTACAATACACCATTTATACGGTCCAGGAGACATACAATGCCCAGAAAAACAAACCAGACTGTTGTGTAGGTCGGTTTTGGAAAAAATCTGTAATGCTGCAGAAAAGACTTTGTTTCAATTACCAGGAATTGAGGTTAAATGCAGCTATATCAACATTAAACAGTTTCCTTCTGAGAGTTTCCTACAGTTGGTGGACCGTTTGAGAAGCCAAGTTGCAAAAAAAGTGCAAGACACCAGGGTACAAACAGAGTTGATTAAAGAAAAGGCTCAGAGGAATGCCAATGAGACCTGTCGTAGGATTATTCTCAGTCTTCCTCTCGATCTAGCACCTAGTCTCGCTCAGATGGTTGATACCTGCGCTAGGAGAGCAGAGCTGCTCGATACCCCTGACAGTCATACAACATCTGCAGAAATACAGCCTGCTGCCACTGCTGAATCAAGCCCAAGGAAGCAACATAGGTCATCACAACACCTGCAGCACATCATCTGCCTACGTTGCAAGAAACCAGGACACTTAGCCAGAAGCTGTCCTCAAAACCAGGACAAGAGACAGATCAACAAACAAAAAAACTGAGTGTACAGCGCGTCCTCACAGCGAAAAGAACTATGCGCAAAGACATAAATATAGTGGGACGCACACGGGACAATGCCTCCCTCTTAACAAATAAGAGGGAGGGTGGGAATCATGGGGGGGGGGGAGAGAAAAATAAAAATGTAAAATGTATAACTAACAAGGTTTGGCAGCCGCTAGGCCGACCTCGCCTAGTGACTGCCAAAGGATTTAGTTTCAGATCCACTGATTGGAAAGTTATTGTAGTGGACCTGCCAAACAGCTCACAAGACCTGCAGGCATACGATATGGAACTGAACAGTGAGTATTTTGTTATTGGGGACACAGCATACACACCTCCAGAGACTGAAATAGTTCCCATTGCTACTAAGGGAAAAATATCCAGCCTTATGCTGTTGGCACACTGTTTACACCCACCCTTCTATCTAGAAAAGGGGCAAATTCTGGCACAAGCCATTCCCATCCCAGTGGAAATAACAGCGGAAGGAAAATCACCAGAAGTCTACTGGGCAGAGGTAGTAGGAGAGGATAAACCCTCCATGACATGAAACCTAGCACATGGATCAGAGCACCTCCAGGTGGAAGGGGTTCAGGACACAGGTGCAGACATCACAGTGATACCTAAAACCATGTGGCCATCACACTGGGAATTGCAACCTGTGGCAGGCCAACTTCAGGGTATAGGAGGAACCACATTGGCAAAAATTTCAAAAAATGTAGTGCAAATTGAGGGACCTGATAAGAAATCGGCAAGTGTTCGCCCATTTGTGGCAGACTATAAAGCTCCTCTGTGGAGGAGAGATACCATGTCCCAGTGCGGAGTCCAGTTAATCATTCCTAAGACACCCCAGGAGTTTCGGAAGTAGCCACTGTAGAGCGCCCTGCCCCCAAGTTAAAGTGGTTGGATAACACCCCAAAGTGGGTAGCACAGTGGCCTTTGAGTAGTGAGAAACTTGAGGCGCTTTATAAACTTGTAGAGGAGCAGGTAGCTCAAGGACACCTGCAAGAAACAGACAGCCCTTGGATTTTCCCAGTCTTTGTAATAAAGAAACCTGGGAAGGACAAGTGGAGATTGCTCCATGATCTCAGAGAGATAAACAAAATTGTGGAGGACATGGGACCTCTCCAACCGGTGATGCCTAGTCCAGCTATGCTTCCCCAGGACTGGAAATTAGCTGTATTAGATATAAAGGACTGTTTCTTCCAGATTCCATTGCACCCTGAAGATGCCCCGAGGTTTGCATTCTCAGTTTCTACCATCAATCGGGAAGCCCCGATGAAACGCTACCACTGGAAAGTTTTGCCCCAAGGTTTAAAATCCAGTCCTTTCATATGCCAACAGTATGTAGCAGCACTACTGTCTCCAGTACGTGCAGAGAGAAAGGATGCCATCATCCTTCACTACATGGATGATATGCTTGTGTGTGCTCCCAATGACTCTATACTCCAATACACGCTTGACCTAGTGGTTAAAGTTTTAACCTCTGTTGGATTTCAATTGCAGGAAAACAAAGTTCAAAGAATGCCACCTTGGAGATACCTGGGCCTGGAAATTTCTGCACGGACTATTGTCCCACAGAAATTGGAGATTAATTGCAACCCCAGAACATTAGCAGACCTCCACTCGCTGTGTGGGTCTTTATATTGGGTAAGGCCCTGGCTAGGCCTCACAAATGAGGACCTGGAACCTCTTTTCAATTTATTGAAGGGGGAGAGGGAGCTGGCCTCCCCCAGGGAACTGACTCCAGAGGCAAAGACAGCAATCGAAAAGGTACAGAAGGCCTTGTCTGAAAGGCAGGCACGTCACTGTCCCCCAAACGTGCCTTTCCAGTTCATTGTTCTAGGAAAGCTGCCACACCTGCACGGGTTGATTTTCCAATGGACCGAGGGGCAGAATGATCCACTCTTAATCATAGAATGGGTTTTCCTATCACTCCAAAGATCCAAAACCATCACTAGGCCACAAGAGCTGATAGCAAAGCTGATTCAGAAGGCCAGGGTGAGGTTGTGCGAATTAGCAGGGTGTGACTTTGCATGTATTCACCTCCCAGTCAGGCTTTCTGAGGAGGGAAGGAACTCTCCTGAGAGACTGACCAAAGGGATGTTTGAGCATTTGCTCCAGAGCAGTGCCAGTCTCCAGCTATCTCTGGACAGCTACAGGGGACAAATATCAGTCCATGCCCCATCTCACAAGTTGTTAAATGAGGAATTCCACCTTATTCCTCAAGAGAAAAGGAGCCGGAGGGCACTCAAGGCTCTCACAGTGTTCACTGATGCCTGTGGGGCTTCCCACAAGTCGGTGATGACTTGGAGAAATCCACAGACTTAGCTTTGGGAAGCTGATGTTGAGCTTGTGGAGGGATCCCCCGAAGTGGCTGAACTGGCTGCAGTGGTGAGATCTTTTGAGAAGTTTTCTGAGCCATTCAACTTGGTGACAGACTCTGCCTATGTGGCAGGTGTAGTGTCCAGGGCGGAGCAGGCTGTGCTCAAAGAAATAGAAAATGAACACCTCTTCAGGTTGCTCTCAAGGCTAATTTATTTAATCTCTCACCAAGAGCATCCATTCTTTGTGATGCATGTGAGGTCACACACTGATTTGCCAGGTGAGATTGCAGAGGGGAATCGCAAAGCAGACTCCCTTGCTGCACCAGTTGAAAAAGCACGTCTCCCTGATGTTTTCCAACAGGCAAAGCTGAGTCACCAGCATTACCATCAGAATGTGCCAGGTCTAATCGGACAGTTTCAGCTAACACAGAGTCAGGCCCGAGCCACTGTGACCAACTGTCCTAATTGCCAGCTCCAGGCCGTGCCATCATTGGGCACGGGGGTAAACCCCAGAGGCCTTAGCACCTGTGAGGTATGGCAGACAGACGTCACACACATTCAGAGTTTTGGTCGCCTTGAATGTGTTCATGTAAGCGTGGACACATTCTCAGGTGCAGTGTATGCCTCTGCTCATATAGGACAAAAGGCTTCACATGTCAAACAGCCCCTAGTGCAAGGATTTTCAGTATTGGGGGTGCCAAAAACGATCAAAACAGATAATGGCCCAGTGTATGTATCCAAGGAGTTTCTGGAATTTCTCCAACAGTGGGGAGTGGAACATAAGACTGGCATTGCCCCCTCCCCCACAGGTCAAGCTGTAGTTGAGCGTGCACACCAGACGCTCAAGCAGGTATTGAAAAAACAAAACAGTTCAGCTCCGTGGATGTCTCCACGAGATAGGCTCTGTAAAGCTATGTTTACCATCAATTTTCTGAACTGTTCATTTGAAAACATGAGTCCACCTGTTGTACGTCACTTTAACAGTGGCAACCAGTTCAAATTGTCTCAGCATCCCCCGGTCTTGATTAGGGATCCAGAAACTGTGGAAACCAAGGGTCCCTATGAACTTGTCACCTGGGGTCGTGGCTATGCATGTGTAGCTACTCCCTCAGGCCCTCAGTGGATTCCCCAGAAGTGGGTGAAACCTTTTGTCTCCAAGAATCCAGGCCAGACAAAAGGGGACAGGAAGCAAGTAGCTGATGCTGCAAAGAGAAGACACCGCCGGATGGAAGAAGAAGAATGCGCCTGACTATGAATTCTTCCGGCAGAAACAGAAACTTTAATATGTTCTTAAAATGTTTGCTTTTCCCTTTTAGAGAAAACCTACCTCCCACTCAACCCTGTGATGAACCCCATGCAAGTTGTCATCCTGCGAATGCTGAAAATAATGTTTAAGGGCTGGGGATTCATGGGGTGGTGGACATCTATTGTTAGATCAATTTTGTTACTCCTTGTTTGTAGAGTTGTGTTTGCACTGTATATCCCCTCTCTGTATGTTTGGTTCATCCCAGTTTTCCCATCAGTACCTGTATGTCCATCAAACCCCAGCCCATCCCCCTGTCTCCTCCCAGGCGATGTGTCCATCACCTGCTGACCACTCCCCTTTGTCCAGACACTTCTCCCAGGGTCACCTGGTAACCTGACCCTGGCTGGGACCCCTCCCTCACCCCCTCCTCAGTGGTCACTCTGAGGCCTTGCCCCCAGAGAGCCACTCCCATGTCCTTCCCCCATTGGCTGGTCAGTTTTTCCCCTGGTCTGGGTAGGGGCACGCCCTCTCTCGCTCAGACCTCCTTCGAAGTGACAATTAACTTGGGAACTGATCCTGAAGGGAGAGCGCCTCTTTCTTTCCTTGTGGGACTAGCTCGTCTTTGGACTCACGTGGGGCTTCTCCAGGCCCTCCGGGATTCAAGGAGAAACCCTTCCTTCTGCCCGCCTCACCCCAACTGCCCAGCTGCCCGGGCTCCACTGGGAACACCCGTGGATTTAAGGGAGAGTCGCAGCACTTGTTATTTTGTTCCTTGTAACCCTGGCGTTCGGGATCTTGCATCACTTGATTTTCAAGGCTATCAAGGGTCTCATACCTTCTACCTCAGAAGTCAACCACATAGAGTTGGCTAACCTGAGGAGGCCTGACTACGCCACCAACTGTAGGTGGTGGGAGACCCATGCTGAGGGTTGAATTGAGCCCAGTGAATTCCTGTAACCTTGTTTAACAAATAAGGAGGAGGTGTTACAGTGAGCTCATGGGCACCCTGTGCCCCCCCTTCCCCGGGACCTTGTGACTCTGATCAAGATAACCCCTGGACCCTCCTTTCTACCCCTATGGGGTTGGCAGAGAGCCAGGAAAGCCCACTCTGTCCAAAGCCTATATAGACCCCTGACATTTCCTGTTTGCTCTCTTTTGCCCCGCTCTCCACATGGACAACACAGAATAATGAGAGCTGAACCAGCTTATATTGGGGTAAGAGCCTCTTTTGAATATCTTTCCCTTCTCCTGATATTCCTCCCCTCACAGCACCTTATCTCTGAGCTAGTCAGATTATTCGGGGGGCCGCGTGAGGGGGGGAACCACATAGCAGAACAAGTGGACCAGTTCTTAGGGCCCAACATTTATACGTGTGACAAAATAAAATCCATACTAAGACTTTTGTTTACACATCAAGAGAGGCAAATTATCCATGCAGCAGGGATACAGATATAGGAGAGGGAACATGTGAACAGACCCGCTGGGGAGGAGAAGATGCCATCACGGTGCCCAATGTGGGACCACAATACCCCCAGGGGAAGGGAAAACATGGAAGAGTATAGAGCATTAATCATTAAGGGAATTAGAGAGGCTGCTCCTTGAAATAAAAATGCTCATAAGGCTTTTTCTGAACATCAAAAGCAGGAGGAAACTCCAACTGAATTGCTGGAGCGGTTAAAAATAAATATGAGACAGTGTTCAGGAATGGACACCTATACAGAAACTGGACAACTTCTGTTAAAGGTGACCTTTGTCACACATGCTTGGCCAGACATAAGAAAGACAGAGAGGTTAGAAGATTGACAAGACAGAGGATTAAATGACCTGTTAAAAGAAGCCCAAAAAAGTATATGTAAGGAGGGATGAGGAGAAAGAAAAGGCAAAAACTAAAATAAAGGCAGCTATTATTGTCAAAGAAAATCACCGGGTAAAGACTCACTCCTATAAGGAGGTGAAGCCCCAGTCAGACCACAGCAAGGGGGGCCCAGAGGAAATTAAGGGGAACACAGCTCCCTGGGAGAGAGGTCCTAGAAGGGAAGAAAGAGAATTTAACAATCAGGGCCCAATCTGCCATTTTTGCAAGAAAATTGGTCACTTATGATGAAACTGCCCACAGAGAGAAAAAGATCTGAAAGTTTTCAAGACGGTTCAAGAAATAGATGAATAGGGGGGTCAGGGGCTCTGTCTCCTAGGGGCAAAATATCATCAGGAGCCCTTGATAACTTTAAAAGTAGGCCCCCAGGAGGAGGAATTTGAGTGTTCAGTAGATAGAGGGGCAGAGAGGACATGTGTGTGTAAAATTCCAACAGAGTGCAAGAAAAGCCAAGATACAATTCAAGTAGTAGGGGCAAAAGGGGAAAGATTTAGGGCACCAGTCATAAAACATGTGGTATTTGAAGGAACCAACAAGATAGGAATGGGGGACGTTTTATTTGTACCAGGGGCAGGATGTAATCTGCTGGGAAGGGACTTAAAAATACAATTAGGCATAGGGGTCCTTCCAGAGGGGAATAAAATGGTAGTTAAACTCCTCAGGTTAAAAGAAGAGGATGAAAAGCAAATTGAAGAAGTAGTTTAGGCCAAACCTAGAAATAAGGGTAAGTTAAACATAACCCCTATACTAATTGAAATAACCAACAAAGACTGCCCGATTCAGATACGGCAATATCCACTCTCTCTCAAAGGGAGAAAAGGGTTGAAAACTGTAATTAAAGAATTAATCAAAGATGGAACTTTAGAGCCATGCATGTCTCCCCACAATACCCCCATACTACCAGTAAAAAAATCAAACGGGACATACAGGCTTGTCCAAGAGTTGAGAGAAGTAAGCAAAAGAACTATAGATCAATATCCAGTGGTACCAAATCCCTATACACTGTTAAGCAAAATTCCTCCATCACCCCGATGGTTCAGTGTGATAGATCTCAAAGTCGCCTTTTGGGTTTGTCCCCTGTCCTGGCTTGGAAGATAAGAATGTATTCTATTTGCCATCTGTTGGAGGTTGGGCAGTTTTCTTATCTCTTCCAAGAACAATGTCTCCCTCTGGAGAGATATCTTCTGTTAATGGACCATTGAATGACTCACTGCATGACTGGTAAAGTCACATCATCCCATTGTGAGATGCTCCACCCAGAGGGAGGAGCCAAGCATTCCTACCTGCATAAAATCAGCACTTTTTGGGACATCAGGGCAGCCCCTTCGTTGAATTCCTAGAGGAGCAGCTTAGTCTCTGCTGGATTCCCAGAGGAGCAGATTCTTCCCCGCTGGATCCCCAGAGGAAGACCAGGCCCATCTACTCTATCACCAGACCTTCAGAGAAAACTACACCCTTCTACAGATCACCGCTTCATCAGCATTTCATCTGCCACTCCAGGAGGAGCAGCCACCATTTAACTGGACTATTACCAACACCCTGACTCCTCAGGGTGTCAGGTTTCTGACTCTATCAGTAGTTTTGTTTGTACTAATTACATTTTTTTTAATTTGGTTTTTTTTTTTTCTAGTAAAGAACTGTTATTCCCATTCCATATCTTTGCCTGAGAGCCTTTTAATTTTGAAATTGTGGTAATTCGGAGGGAGGGGGTTTACCTTTTCAATTTCACAGGAGGCTCTTGCCTTCCTTCACAGACTCGTGTCTTTTCAAACCATGACATCCCCTCGCAGTGGAAAGCAGGGATATATTTGCTTTTGAATGGGAAGATCCCGGAACAGGGAGAAAGTAACAATTCAGGTGAACCAAATTGCCCCAAGGATTTACTGAATCCCCTAATTTATTTGGACAAGTCTTAGAAGAAGTACTGCAACATTTCCCCATAATAACAGAGGTAAAACTTATCCAATATGTTGATGACTTACTTCTCTAAGGGGAGGATGAGGAAAAGGTCCGAGAATCCACCATATAATTTCTAAAATTTTTGGGGAACCAGGGGGTTTGGGTATCGAAAGAAAAGCTCCAATTTTTAGAGCATGAAGTAAAATACTTAAGGCATATAATAAGCCAGGGGAGCCGGTGATTACATCCTGAAAAGATCGCAGGAATAACTTCTCACCCCCAACCAAAAACTAAAATGCAAATCAGAAAACTCTTGGGGTTATTAAGATACTGTAGAATATGAATTGAAGGATACACCCAAGCTGTTAAATTCCTGTATGAAAAATTGGTAAAAAGAGATTACATGGGAAAATAAGATGAGCAGAGATTTGAAAGTTTAAAACAAAAATTAATTAGGGCCCCTGCTTTTAGTCTTCCTGTGCTAGATAAACCTAACCTCTTTGGCCATTTGTAAAAAGCACCCCAGCACTGGAAATATTATCCTTCTTTTATCTTATTATTATTGAACTTTTTAAAAAGTCTAAGGCATAAACTGTTTTTCTCAACTCTCTCCCTTTATTCAAATAAGATTGAAGGACTCCTCTGTCTCCTTTTTGGACATAAACCTCTGGTGTTTGTGGATTTTCCTGACAAAAACTTCCCCAAGAGAGCAGCTGCAAAATTCAGCAAAGGTATCAGAACCTGCTCTTCCAGGAGAAAACAGCTGCAAACTATCAGTATACATTTGAAGCAGTACGCAGAATAGACTCCACAACTTGATGTAGTTATGAAGTGGGTATGTATGTCAGCGCCCGGCACAAGTGAGATAGCTCTCATAAAAACTTGTTCCCCGAGCCTGAGCCTCGGTCTGACCCACACCTTTATTCACAAAGGTGCTCCATATGCAATACATTATACAACCTTTCTATGCATATTCAACCCCTGGCCCTGCCTGTCCTCACCTCCCATGCTAAGTAGGTCCAAGCCCTTCTGGGCATGCATGGTTTGCTGTGGTGGTCACAAGGAAGCCTCTGTGGTCTCTGAGGCTGAAGATTGTGGTCTTCCTCATGACTGAACTTTTGAACTTTTCTCCTTTGTGTGTTAGATTTTGGTTCTTTGGTGCTTATCTGAGTGCATCTGTCAGTCTGGATAAGCTTGGAGACAGAGGATCACCTTTATCTGGGTTCTTTGCATCTCTTGGTCTCCTCCGGTATTGTTCTTTATGCAAGAAGCTTCAGAAATTTGCATTTCCCTATACCCTTTTTACCATGGCAGGGGTTTCTTAAGTAAAAGGTTAAAATTCAACCCATAAGTCTACAAGCTAAAATTTAAATGCTCTATTCATTTTGTTAATTCAAGTGAACTCCAAAAATCTCTATTTCACATTACAGAATTAGCCTCAGGATTTTCACCTGCCAATTCTGGCTTTCTACAAGAAAACCTTGTTGAGGACTTTGCCACTAAAAACCAACTGTTGTGCACACAAAATACTTTAAAATTCACCATGGAATTTCTTTTTAACCAGGCGTTGAGACTCAAAATCACTATTATAAACACAATAACATGCAAATCCATTTTTTATATTCACTTAAATAACTATACACATGTATGCAATACAAGATAGCCGATTATACCATCACTAGCAATTTCTTTTCATTATCCACTTATACTAACAACATTATATTTACCCTAAAGTAATGCCTTTATTAAAAAAAAAAAAACCACAGGGATCTTGCTTTGAACTCACCGGAGTCAGGGAATGCAAAGTCTCTCTGGTTAATATTTTACGTGTGCACGTGGACCCCCTCATGGTCCCGGAAACCATAGAGAGTCAAAAGCCCTGTCCCATCTGCAGTCAACAAAACTGTCATTGAAACTGCCGGAAAAACAAAAAAACTCTCCAACAACATTTTTAGTGTTAGAGAATCAAGGCATTACTTTATTCCGGCCAGGACATGCAACAGAAATAATTTCATCCACACATTGCCTGGGTTGTGCAGAGAAAAGAATTCCATCACACATTACTTTTACTAGATTTTTCACATTTTATACAGTCAAAAGCCATAGAAATTCATTGTGTCAAAGTTCATTGGTTCCAAGTTGCGCAATTCTTAGTATTTGGTTTCCTATTGGATATGGAAATCCTCACCTCTGATGTCAATTAGATTCTTATGGCTCTTATCCCAGCCCAGGTGTCTGCCAGGGGTCATGTTTGATGTTGATGTTCATTAATGGGTGTTAATGGTTATATTTTGTGTATCTTCTGTGCTACTCCCAGTCTGTTGAGATGTTAAGCTGATCAGACTTCACCTGGTGGAACAGTCCCCTGTAAAGAAACTTCAATTCCCTTCCCCCAGGGCAAAGGTGAACAAAACTGACTAAAGTTACATAAAAACTTGAAACTTGGTATAATTTCCAACACTACCAACTCCTGGGTTCCAACATGGACTCCAAGAGGGGGCAGGGTCAAGACATGCTCACCTCAGTTGCCAGCCCTTTAAACCCCTGACTCCTGTAACCCCTCCATCCCCCCTCAAGGTGGGGCATCCAGTCAGTCAGCCATTCAGGACCTGGATTAGGCAAGACTTGGGCACTGCCTCTGGTGTACCCTGATTGACAGAGACTGCGGGGCTGGGGGTAGTGTCACCATAAGAGCCAGGACCAGGTAATATGTGACACATATTCCCAAGTCATTCACAGAAGGCTAATATGCTAGAAGCCCTGACTTTACTGAAACCACTTCTTTTTATACACTGGTCCAATACAGGTGGACCTGATTGGTCATTTAATCAATACATTTCACATGATTGGCTAAATAACAAGACACCCATTTGTAAACAACCTTATGGGCAAAACAGCTTATTACAAAACACCAGGTGCAGATTATTTAGAATACTTTCTGTCCAGCTCCCTAAAGTTTCCCGGACCGATTAATGGGAAAGCTTATCTAGCTTTCTCTCTCTCTGACCAGAGAGCTGCCACCTTAAAATTCTACTTTAAAAATAGCAAAAGAAAAAAAAAAACCAAAACACTATACAAACTCGAAGCATGCATTTGAAGTTGTACACACACAGAGCCATCTGGAGGGAGTGAAGGCTGTTAACCACACAAAGAAAAAACATCAAACATGCACAAAAGATAGTCCAACTTTTAAAAGCAGTTCAACTACCTAAAAAAGTAGCAATTATACATATTAAAACACACCAGAGAGTGAACTCAAAAGTAGAAGAAATAAATGAACTAGCAGATAAAAAAGAAAAAGAAGCAGCAAAAAGTAAAATTACCATTAAAAGAACTCTAATTCCAAATAACCAAATTTACCTTAAAGATAAGCCCAGAATATAATAAAAAATTAGAAAACAAATCAAAGATCAAAAAGAGACCTATGACCCAGAGGGGTGGCCTACTATTAAAAAGAAGCTAGTAATCCCTTCCCATTTATTTTAGTCACTAATAAAAAAAGAACACAAAAAATACAGTAAAAAATTAACACCCTAAACACCTATTTAATTTAAAAAATCATTACCAAGAATTTATATACCACTATTACTCAAGTAACCCAACAGTGTGATCTTTACCTCCAAACTAACCCCAAGAATACCCCCAAACCAAAACTTAGTAAAATTAAGAAGAGTCATAAACCTAAACAACAGTAACAAATTAACTTTTCAAAACTCCCAAGAAAAGAGGGGGTACCAAGATTTATTAATATTAACAAATACATTTTCAAAGTAGCAAAAAACGTTCCCCACCAAAACTATCAAAACTCAAAGTGACTGTGAAAAATGCCAATCACTTGTTCTTAGAATTTTAAAAACTTTAGTAATACAATTAGAGTAATAAAAATTTTGAGTTAGGACAATTACAAGACAATAAAAAGCAAACAATTATGGATGTCCGGATGTTTTTGGACACTAAGCTGCCAAAATCATGCCTTGTGAACAAAGGAATAATCCTTAAAAGCAATAGCCTGTTGCATATTCATATATCTCATGCATTATGCATAAATTCCTTGTAAATTAAGAATTTTTCTGTTTTTTGTCAACTTCTTCCCCTTAATGCTGGTGGTTCCATAAAGACGGAGAGAAGGTGGAAGAATGTTTGTCTTTTCTGATAAGGAGGCTGTAAGTCTATGTGCCCTTTCACTGTTATCTCTGTGGGAAGAATTTCTTGATTATGTAATCTCTTTCTTGAGCTCATTAAAAAGCAACTTCCATAGCATAGTTTCTATTTTAACATTGTGTTATAACCTAAAAATATATTTAACACACTACTTAAGAGAATTAATACAGCATAACTTTCTAACATTGCACATATAATATTCATTGTAATATTTGCGAAAAGCCAATCATAAAATATGCATTTTTCACAGTGACCAAGGTATCATTACAAAAAATAATACCACACTTCAAAGTTCCAACCACACTATCCTCAAATAGAAGATCACATTTCATTTCCAAGATAGTGCAACAAATTAGCAACCACCTAAGCATAAATTAAACTTCATACTCCATACCACCCCAAATCAAGTAGCCAAGTAAAAAAAAATGAAACATTTAATTAAACAACAAATTATAAAAATAAAACAAAATTTAATTTACCTTAACCCCAAACTCTTCCACTAGCATTTTTAAAAATTCAAACTAAACCTAAAAAAGTATTAATTCCCTTCAAAATGCTTTATAAAAAACATACAGAATACAAAGAGGCATCTACCCACATTAGAGAAGTAACATTATCCACATATATAGTAACTCTAAATAAACATCTCAAAGAAATTAAAAAACATGTAGCTAGAACTCAAAACAAAGAACAAAATAAACCAATATATAACATACAGCCTAAAAATTATATATATATATCAACTCTCACAAAAAACCTTTAAAACCATAGTAAAAAAAAAAACATTCCAAGTACTTCTCATCATTTTCACCACAATTAGAATCAAAAAACAAAATACCTAAATTCACCACTCTCAAGTAAAGAAGGCCCCAGATGCCCCTTAAAAAGTAACACCAAAAACCAGTAAACTAAAACTTACTCAAAATAAGTATATTAAAACCAAAAGTAAGTAAGAATTTCATTTACAAAATTGTTCTGTATATAATTGCAATTAAAGTCTTAAAATTAGAAGATACATCTATCCAAAACAATACTAAATAACCTTAGTCTCAGACTTTTATTCAATACACTAAATACATAAGAAAATATTTTAATATAAAAAATTTAAGCCTATCAACTCTAGTAATACATGAGAATCAAATATATAAAAAGCAAAAATAACAAAAACAAAAAAACATAAACATTTTAAGAAACCAAAAAAATCAAAGTAAAAT
The DNA here is from genome assembly GCF_048771995.1 of Taeniopygia guttata. NCBI lineage: Eukaryota > Metazoa > Chordata > Aves > Passeriformes > Estrildidae > Taeniopygia > Taeniopygia guttata. Next base: position 17,265,818 of record NC_133064.1, read on the forward strand.
ACCAGATAATCAATGAGACCACCCATAAGAAAACAAATCAAATTAGTATTTCAACTTTTCCTACATAAAAACACCGAGCAGTTTATAATAACCCAGACAGTCAACAAGATCTGTTATTTCATCCAAAGTAGTCTCTCAAACACATCAAATTGTTCATAGAAATCAACATTTCAAAAATCCAAGCAACCTACTCTTCCTTCCTAAAAACATCCTTCAAAAGCTAAACAACGTAATTACAAAGACAAATACTCCTCAAAAAAAAAAACAACCCTAAAATATTAGAGACAAGATTGAGTTTTAAACAAAATTGACTCAAAAATATTAATAAACAAATTAACCACTACAATAAGTAAACTAACAAAACTAAAACAGTCCCTACAATCATTTTTATTAACATTAAGAACTAACCAGTAACAAATTTCAAAAGTGCTACCAAAATAAAATAAAAAAAACCAAAACAAAAACCAGGACCACAAGTTAATAGTAAAAACACTTAATAAAGATCAAGATAATATATCTTTAGCTTTCATTTATATGCAAACACAGTTATCGATACAAACAACAACCACCTTAATCATATGGGGAGTGAAAGTAATTTTCCAATGAAAATTTTTAAAAATTGTTTAAGATAATAATTTTTTTTTTTTAAAGTTTCAATCTTAGTAAACTATAACAAATTTTACCTATAATCCTACTTCTAATGTAACTACTACCTTTGTACTTACTATACATTATACCACTATTTATGTTATCCACCTCATCATCACACTAAAATTAAACCATAAGAAAACAGTACTTTATCCCTCAAAACATAAAATATAGACACAAAAAGTAAATGAGAAGTAATGTGGATAATGACAGTCTGGTCAGAGAGAGAAAGCCAAATAAACTTTCCCAGGAATTGTTCTGGGGAGTTTTGAGAAGGCTGAGAGAAAGAGTTAAAACAATCTTGCAGCTGGTGTTTTGAACAGTTGTTTTCTCCTAAGATATTTAGTAAGGGGTGTCTCCTTAATTAGCCAATGGTGACAGGGTGTTGATTAAACGGCCAATCAGGTCCACCTTTATTGGAACAGCGTATAAAAAGGAATGGTTTTCTAATAAACTCATTAGTAGCCTGCTGAAGAGAGTTAGAGTTTATGTCCCTTCCACTCCCATTCCTGACTCAACAGTGACAAAGTAACAAACAATAAACTTAAAATCTTGTATTACCCAAGAATAACTAAGATTCATCTATGAAAGCAACACTATTAATACTCAAAATGTGTATCTGAATACTAAAAAAATATTTGCCACTTCAAAATTTATCCAGTCACTAATAAAAAAACTGCAATTGTATCTACTAATAAAAGTTATATATACTTGAAAACCACTTATACTTTAAAAAAAATCGATAACAACAATATAGTTTTGCCTAATAAAAATAATTCTAATTTTTATATTGACAATTTTATTAATATTATCATTCATAATTTTTCATATTTAACACCACTAACATCCCACCAACTAATCAAAATCACACAATATATCACAAGCTATCACCTACTCCTATTAGAATAGACCTTACATTAATAAGACAGTTAAACACCAAGACCTAATTAAAATTTTTGAAAATATTCAAAAAAACAAAAAAAACCCCTCTAATTGCAGTCCATCATAATACAAAAAACATAAGCAAAATTCTTCAAAAAATAAAACAAGATACAAATCATCACTAATAAAATATAATCTTTAAATAGTCACCAACTACAACTGAAATTTTCAATACATTATACCACCCCATTATAGTTTTAGTAATATTAGTTAAAATAAATTTAAAGTTATCTTTTATAGTACCAATTTTGAATTTAAAAAATACTACAATGAATAAAAGTGTTAACCTCTTATCAAATATACATTACAAAACATTAAGAAACCTATTATCATAAAAATTTGTACTAAATATAAAAATGTACTCGTTTTCTAAAAAAAAAAAGAATGAGATGGGGGTTAGAAATTTAACTTGGGGTAGAAACCAATTTTGTATTTAGCTGGAGTCTGCTGTTTGAACTTGTTTAGTCTGTTAACTTGTGCTCGCAAAAGGCCTGCAGAGAGAAAAAGGAGATTCAAGGCTACTTAGAAAGGAATAAAAGCATCCAAGCTGAAGAGGGATAAGGAGGGGTCCCACTGACCTTGGGGCTGAAGCAGATGAAAAAACTGAATCTGGGTTGCAAGCACCATATTACAGCTACGTGACTGAAGAACTGCACAGGTTTATAAAAATTGATAAGACAGTTTAATACATATGCATATGTCTTTTATGCATATGCAGCAGGCTAGGGGATAAAATAGACTCGAGAACTTTCAGGAGTGCACATGTCCTATTAAGAACTATCCCACATGTGTCTAACATTAAAATAAATCATACTGGCTTTACAACTTTTACAAGTTGTAGAGCTCCCCCCCCCCCCAAATCACTAGTACAGCATTTAAATACTTAAATGACCCTAACTGAAGCAAAAGGTTATTTTCTTGGCCATGCTGTCCTTCAAAGTTGTGCTCATATGACTTCCTTCTTTTTCATGCCATTTGCAAGCATCAAAAGAGGACTATCCTAGTTGCCCTGAACATCATCCTTTACCTCATTCATTCATCCTTTTTTAATGCCAGCTATGTGGCTCTCAAGCCGCAAAGATAATATGGAGGGTACATGGTATAGGCCATAGATAGTAAGCCTTAGCTCTTGCCTGGCTCTGTGGTCATCATCCCACACAAGCCAACAAAGGAAACCTTGTGGCTGGTGTCTACTGTGAAAAAACAGAGTAGAAAATAAAGATTTTTTTGTAAAGTTTAATAAGGGATAAAATAAGAAACAAAAATCCAGCTCTGGGGTGCTCCTGGCCAACAGCCAAAGAACATGCTGGTATGTTCAGTGTTATCTTTATACAGTTGCATCATATGCAGTTGCATCACTGAGATACATGCATATTAATGTGTTTCATACATTATTCAAACATTCTTGTGAACTGATGTTTTGGGAACTCCTTTGACTTCTTCACACTCTGGCTTATCTGCATGACATCCTGGGTGTCCGGTCAATATATTTTATTTTTTCTTGTGTCTTCATCCTGCTGTTTCACATCCTTTGATAAGATTTTAGTATGTCCTCCTTAACTTTAACATGGTATTCTCTAATTGTCCTCTGGTGCTCTGGTTTGTGTCGTGGTTATCTTATCACTTGGACAGGTTGGATGCGTTTCTCCTTGAGCCAGGTCTTATAAGCTCTCAGAGGACTTATCACCCCCGAGATAGCTCAGCTACCACAAATGGCATAAAATTAGCAGGATGGCTTCTGAGGTATTGTAGGAAACAGAAAGGTTTTAATAAAAGACAAAATAACAAAGCTCTTAAAGAGAAAAACTTGAACCAGGGGCAAGAGGTTCTTGCTCCGGCTAAAACACTCCACAAAAGTGATTATTTCCTTTGTTCTCTTCCTTTTTCTAGTAAATTGCTTAGGTGGAACTGTTGGGGAACATGAAATAGGAAAGCCTTATAAATATGATTGCCTGGCAAAAGACTTAGAAAATACAGAGATTGAGATGGTAACAAGTTCTGAGATACCAAACCTTAGTTACTGAACAACTTGAAAACAATAGTACAGGCAGGATGAAAGCAATCCCCCCTTCTGGTTGAACAATGCCCTTACCTACAGATAGGCCCAAAGGTTAAATGGACGGTTCTATCTCACCCCCCAATGTATGGTTCATCACACATCTGTAACCCTCCCTTGAAGCATCTGGCTTCTGTGACCCCATTGGCCTAACTTTTGTTCCAGCCCACCTTGAAGCCCGCTGATAAGGAGTCCCTGAGGAGCCAGACACTCTCTTGGAACTTTCCCTCTCCTGGAACATCCTCTCCCTCTTGGGATCCTCTCTTATCTCCCTCTACCCCTTGCCTCTCCCTTCCCCCACTCTCTAAGGCCTACCACGTGTCATGTCTGGCGACTCCAAGCTGGGCCTTTCACCTTCTCTCTAATAAACCATATATTCTAAGAGCAGCCTTCAGAGATCTCTCGTCTCCATCCATCCAAACCGTCCTGGAGTCCAGTGTCCTCACACGGGATCGTTTTGCTTCTTTCCAATTGGCAGCCCTAAGTTTAAGGTGAAGTCCCAAAGGTCTTATGAGGTGTCTTTTTACCAAATTGAGGAGAGAAACTTCTGGGCTTTTTTCCTTTTTAAGAAGACAAAGGATAATTTGTCCACTCTGTCAATGGGGGCACATTTCTACGCAGGACGGCCAGTGGATGGCCTTACACTGTTCTTAGCTGCACAAAAGCCTTTTCTATAGTACAATACGTTCATCACACTATTATTTCCATAAGCGATACATAGATATTATATTCATTACACTACTATTTTTATGAGTATTACAGTGCATACCTAAACTGATATATTATATTATAATAACAAGCAGTTAAAAAGAGTTATAATTGTTACTATTTCTAAATACTTATATGTTGCAGAATTTCTGAGAGAGAGAGGGCATGATTTATGTCTGGAGTGAGAATTGAGCTATCCCTCAGACTAGGCCCCTGATAAGCGGCCTTGGTGGGGCCTAGAAGCCTTTGATGCAGTAAGAAATTAGTTGTGGCACAGTTAGAAATTATGTTAAGGTAACTACAAAGTAATGAGCCATCTGAGTGTGAATTAGAATAGACCTGTGGTGTGAAAGGCCTGACCACCTTAAGGCAAAGGTAAACAATGTTAGTTTGCCAATGAGAGTGCCTTTGTAAACTGTAAACTATGTAGAAGTGTATATAAACTTCCATCTTCTCTCATAAATGGAGAATGTAGCATTAATCATATTGATTCGAAGTGCGTTCTGTCCTGTCCAGCTTTCCTGTTTTAGAGGACCCTGAGTTCGCTTATAATCTCTAACAACATGGAAAAGCTAATACATAAATGTGAAAGCCAATATTAACTGGTCATTTTTCACACTACTATAGGTCATCTGATAAAGAGGAGGTGGTTGGCATAAGAAATCAGGCAAGCAAGGCAGGAGTCCAACATGGCTTCAAAACGGCCTTCTCTTCTGGTTGAGCTTGTGAGAAACGACTGCTCACTCTGCTCACTTTTTAAAATTTTAATGAACTTTAACAAAAACTACAAAAAAAGGAGTAAATAAGGAAAAAATACAGTGCTTGGGAACCCCCTCCCCCATGACTATCAGCTACATGGGTCATCTACAAAATGGATGCTCCGCCTTTTATATCCTTAGCCCCTCCTAAAGTTTTGGCAGTCAATTCTTTCTCTGCTATCCATTGGTAGAGATTAGTTTTACATCTTGATTGGAGGTCAGGTGTTGTTATGCTGCACCTCCTGGTAACAAGCCAGCCTTCTCTAAATATCTTGACTCCTATGGCTATTACAAGGGGGGGGAGGGAAAGAGGACTGTGGGATAACATATTACAATAACATTATTATACATCTACATAATAACCATCTCTTAATTGTGAGAGACAACTATTACATTATTTATCTATAACAACCCCCCCATTTCCTTTTCTATAAGTCTTTTGGCTCAAAAAATTAAGTCTTATTTTTGATTTGGATATTTTACCTTTACTTCTCCAAAAAAGAAATGCTAGCATCTGTGGGCGAGGACAGTGGGAACAGGAAAAATTGGACAAAATGGGATTACAGAGGCCAAATCGGTCTTGCTCTCTAGTTGTGGGAACTCAAAATGTCCCTCAGACATTTTTGGAGGTTCCAGGTCCAGGTCAGAAGCATTTGAGACCCTGGCAGGCAGCTGGAAACAGCTGTGATTTTGGATTTGAGCCATGAAATGATTTACCAACCTTGCAGGAAGAACAAGAAGTCACAAAAGTTTAGATATTATAGTAGAAGTAGTCACAAAGTAAAGGGAAAAATTTTTGAGTGCTGTACAGGGGGTTTTAAGTCCTGTACAGGGGGGTTTTGGTTTTGTACACGGGGGTCAGAAGTTTTAAGATGGAGGGATCCGGGCCTGTCCTGTCCTCCCTCTTTCTTCTTCCTTACCTCCATGTTCTTGGTGATGTTGGCACTCACAGATTGGTTTAGAGTAGAAAAGCACCATTTAATATAGGTAATAGGCATTGGGGAAAAACTATAAACATTTATCACGTAATGTACCATATAAAAGATAGCAGCAGTCCTGGGCGGGGGGAGACAAGAAGAAGACAGGAGTCAGAGAGGATGTCAGGTGTGTGTGTGCCTTTGCCTGAGCTGCTGAGCAAACTGCAGCAGCCCGAGAAGACAATCTTTTACATAGCTTGCAATAAACTGCCTTGAGACCGAACAACAGAAGATTTCTGAGCCTTTTTTTGAAAGCATCGGTTGGAGGAGAAATTTTTCCACCACGTGGAGCCACCCCCAACACAGGGTGAGCTCTGGCATTTAGTCTCTGTTGGATTAAGAGACAACTGAGGAATGATAGAGGTCTGGTATGGCTTTCTTGTTCCCACCTTACCATGCCTACAGGGTTGCTACCCCCAGCAGGGCTATAATCTTCTTGGTGGTGAACACAGGGGCCAACCCAGTCTTCCCCTCTATATTTTTTTGTTTTACCTTACTTGTTACTTCTTAAGGAAACTGTCGCAATACTTCTTACAGTTCTTTGTGTACCTTCCCTCAATGGATACTTGTAATTCTTATCTATTAAAATAGGATAATTACATCAATAAATGATACAGTTAATACAATCTTTAAGCTGGCTAGTGAAAGCTCGATTCTTCTTTTGGATGTCTTCAAGCTTCTTTGGTTATCTCTAGTCCATTCTTTAGGTTCTTTCACTGGGTTTTGAATTCTGTTGACATGAGTCTACTCCCGCTCTGCAGTTCACACAGCCGATTCACAGGTTAGCAGTGCTTGAAAGGGGCTTCCCCAATGAGGGGTTAAACTAAAGACAATGCACATAGCACTGCTTCATATGTTTCATTATTTGAACTTACTACTGCAGACACAAGGGAACTACACGGTCTAGAAAGTATTACAATCACAGAGAGGTTTAGTACTTGGCTTAGTATCTTGTTTTGATGAAAGCAGTTCCTAGGGAACGTGGGTTAGAACAGTAGTGAATTACAGAGATTATAGATACCTCTGTTTACAGGGATTTGATGGAAACGTCAACATTATTAAATTTGATGGAAATCACTGTACATAACCTTACATAAACTTTTTGGCAAACTTATACATAGAGGCAAATTTTTTCTCTTTCTAAGAGCAGTGTACACAGATGTTACAGCATTTTTGAGAGAAAGAGGGCATGAATTGTGAAAGTTGAGCTACTCCAGGCTAGGCCTCAGATTGAGGCCTGGTGGGGCCCTCAAAGCCTCTGACGCAGTTAGAAATTCAGGGTTGTGGCGCAGATAGAAAATAGTCTTAAGGTACTGTAGGGACCACGGGGTGTGAACTAGTATAGGTTTTATGGTGTACTGTGCAGGCCGTTTTAAGGAAAAGGTAAACAATGTTAGCCTACCAATCAGAGTGTTTTTGTTTCTGTAAACTATATAGAAGCTTATATAAACTACCGCCTGATTTTGAATAAACGGAAAACGCTTGATGAACCACATTGGTTTGAACCTGCGTTTGTCTTGTCCAGCTTTCCGTTTTTCTGAGATTCCCTGGCTTTAAGTGGCGCCCGGACCAGGGACTCAGGAGGCTCCGAGAAGGCTGCCAAATTACTTTTAGAGTAACGGGCAGTCAGGTTTGAGTCGCGCGACAGGAATTTAGGTCCAAATCGCCTCATGGTGACGGGACCGGGATCCCAAATTCACTTTTTGTGAACGGGGATCAGGTGGAACGGAGCAGAAGTCTCCAAACTCCGAATTGGGCCGTTTCCCAACGGGAGGAAAAAGACTCTTCGCATTGTTGTTTGTTTGCGAGAGTCCGTTGGAGCAGTGGGAAGACCTCGGTGTTCACAAGGTACCTGAACGGCGGGTGTGGACGTGGCCGGGGCCGGAGAGCTGGAGCGGGGTGCTGCCTTGCCGAAGAAAAGCGAGAGCGAAGCAACCCGCGGAGGTGAGGTAAGCCGCGTGCAGAAAGAGAGGGTGAAAGTTCACCATGGATGGAGATTTACAGGCTTCAGTGCGGCTGCTCTTTCATATTCTCTCAAAGAGAGCTGAAAAAGTTAAAGAAGCCGATTTAGAACAGTTGGTCATTTGGGCAAGAAGCAAAGGCAAGCTGCAAAAACCTTCCCTGCTTTTTAGTGAAACCGAGTGGCGAGAGCTGGGCCAGCTGCTCTGGGATGCAGTGATAGAGGGCAAAAAGGACAAGAAAACACTATTAGAGCTTGGAGGTGTTTGGAAGAAAGTTTCACATACCTTACAAAGCATGGCCGCGGAGAAAGAGGCAGCGGAAGCTGCCATTCGAGCATTCGAACAGTCTACAGCAGAACAAATAGAAACGCGAAAGCCATCGCGGGTTGAAAAATTCTTTAATGTTTGTAATATGCGGCCAGTGCGCGGGCAGAAAGCCCCAGTCAGCCCCTCTGTCAGAGATGTTGTCGCTCGTTTGGAGGGCGGCACGGAGCTGGGCAGCGCGGGGCCGGCCGGCGCGAGACAAAGCAGGGATGTGGCTGCGCCCGGAGCGGAAGTGTGCTCACGAGCAGCGGATGTTAACAGCTCGGTGGTTTCGCGAAATGCGGCAGACCAGGAAGTGGCCCTCCCGGGTCCCTTGGGAGGCGGGGAGACACCTGAGGAGGCAGGCGGAGTTGGTGACGAAACAGGGCTGAGTCAGGAGGAGGAACTCGGGGGCGGAGATCAAGGCAGAGACCAGGGCGGAGACGGGAGCGGGGCGGCGTCGGCCCCTCGCCCCCCCGCAGCAGCAGCGGCTGCGGCTGCCGCGGCTGCGTGCAAACGCAGAGGAGCGGCCCGCCGATACCCGCCGGCGGCGGCGGCCGCGGCCAGCAGCCTGGCGCGGTTTGGAGGGGCTGGACACCTCAATGCTAGCGGAGTGGCAGAAGTAGCCACCCAAACAACACCAGAGCACAGCCCCGAAAATGCCAGTTCCCACCCCACCACCGTGGCGCGGCACTGCCCACTCCCACCGAGTTCAGATTCTGATGACTCAGAGCCAGACTTTCCGGTTGCCAATTGCAGCAGGGACAAGCGATCACAGAACAAGATACAAAGACCAAATACGTTACAGGAAAAAATAGCCCGCCTTGCCACCCTTTCAAATCGTCAGGCTCAACCAGTGGAACCTTCCACTGGACAGCAATTGGCATCGCCAGCAGTTTTAAAAAATCCCTTGCAGTCCCGATGGGCGTCAGTTGTGAAAGATGCTCTTTTAGACGGTGACTGGAAAGCTGCCAGCTCCCTGGTTTGTCCTGTCATAGTGTCTAATGGGAATGCCATCTGGGAGCCCCATGACTGGAAAATCCTACAATCAGCTAAGCAGACAGTCACCACTTATGGGATCAGATCAGAAGCAGCCAGGAACATCATTCAGTATATATTCACAGCAGATGTGCTTTGTCCTAGTGATTCGTCTAACATTGCATCCCTGCTTCTGACACCTTCTCAATTCCTCATGTTTGAAAGGGAATGGAAACGGTTGGCAGTTGAGGAGGCCAACAAACATACAGATGCGGGAGACCCCTTTTTTGGAGTCCAGCCAGATATGCTGACTGGGCAGGGACCATATGCAACCAATCAGGTGCAACTTACCTTTCCTATTGAAATACATCAATTGTCACAGCAATTGGCTCATCAAGCTTTGCTTTTGGTACCGGACAAGAAAAAGTCAGCATCCTATGCCACCATAAAGCAAGGAGCCACTGAACCATTCGGACAATTTATTGATAGGCTGTCAGCTGCTTTAAAGGATGCACCTGACGTGCCACCAGACGTTCAGGAACATTTATTCCGATCCCTTGCTTTTGAGAATGCTAACCCACCCACCAGAACCATCCTAGCCACCCTCCCTCAGGGCTGTCCAGTCGATGAGATGCTTGTCAGAGCCACACGCGCAGAACAGAGCAACCAAGCTGCGGCATTCGCCGCAACCATCCAGGATGCAATTGAACAACAAGGACACATAATTGCAGCTGCTTTATCAAGCAACAACACAAGGAGACAAAAGACGTAATGAAAAACTATAGCAATACTGAGTGTTTTCCAAGAAACCAAGAGGGATGGACATTATGCAAATTAAAGTTATTTCAAATACAATGTGGATGAAAATTACTGTAAAACAAAAAAGGATAGAAATGTTATGAATGCTTGACAAGATTGTTTTAAACGATTTTAAACATTTCTTGTTAATAGGTTGATCATATAATGTAAGTTGTCTGATTTTTGTGATAAGAATTATTATTAAGATGTTAAGGTATTGAGATGTTGTTTTAATATTTACCGTCAGTTTTCATATGTTTTATGGGGTTTTTTTTTAGGTGATTGATTGTAAGATGTGTTTTTCAGGATCCTGTGTGCTTGATTTTTTAACTACTCATGTGTTTTCTTTATTCAATTTTCTATGCAGCTGCAGTTCATCTTTTAGAAATTTATAGTCCAAGTTCTGGTTCAAGATTTCAGACTTCAAATTCTCAGATTTTTGAAGAAAAGGTTTGTTGTATTTAGAGAATTTTTGTCTTGAAACAAATTTTAGACAGGTTCAATCATTTGATGTTTTGATAAATTGTTAATAATAAGGTTTTTCACTTATAACTGTTATTTTTAAGACTTTTGTTTTAAACATATCCTCCAATTAGAGTTCGAGCTCTGGCCAGGCTCTGGCTCTACGTGGATGGTGTGATTGATCCAGATGTTTTCTGCATCAAAAAGTATTCAAGTCCTTTTGGCTTGACAATTTGACCATACAGGACAGCTGAGCCTCAAAGGGAGTTTGGAGAAGCATGATCCGGACATGTTTTATCCAAATCTCTGTTGTTTTAAGGTTTTTCAGCTGCTGCAGACTCTGGGATGACAATTTGATAGTGTAGCACTTGGTAACTGTGATTTTATATGTAATATTAATTGTTTATTATCTGATTGATTTTTATTTGTTGTTAGTTTCTTTACTATGTGCATTGTTTTGTTCTTAATGTTTTTCATGTTTATAACAAAGATGTTGATATTTCCATTTCTTCATGCAAGTTTTAGAGAACAGAATTGAGAGAGGACCCTCCAGTCCCTGTGAGGGTGTTGGGTTTGTTTGTGTTTTAACAGGTGCAGAATCAAAATGGATTTCAGTGAAGAATGTGGAACTTATCAATTGCAAGAGGACACTGATCTCTCCACAAGTGGATCAGAGGATGCACAGCAAAAGTGAATTGTGCAAAGATTTGTGTTTCACCCACAGAAGATCGTGGCCTTTGAGTTTTTTTTTATAAGTGTGTTTTTAATGATGTTATAGAATTTTTTTTTGCTAAGTTTTTAATAAGTTTTAGTAATGCCTGTGATTTTTCTGTTCATCTTGCCATTGTCTTTCAATGGCAAAAGAAAAAGAGGGAGCTCCCAACGGGGATCAGCAGAAATTCTACTTGAGTGAGTGTTTTTACCCATCCAACCAAGAAGTCGTGTGATGGACAGGACAGATGCTCTTGCTGCATTGATACAAAAAGGCAGAAACAGAATTTTAAAAATAGATGAAACAGAAAAATAAGTTGAAATATCATAAGTGTGAAGTTAGATTTATCAGAAGTTAGTTTATTAGAAGTTATAGTTTATGTTTAGAATTAAGATTGTTTCTTTCATGTTAGACAGGGCATTCAAGAACCTGAGAAGAATGTGGTGGGCCTCAATGTTTTTATTTCGCACTTGTTTAATTTTTGGAGTCTCGTTGGGTCCCATGGCAGAGTTCAAGACTTGGACCTGAGCTCAAATAAGTTTAAATAGCACTCTGGGAGCGCAAGCTGTTGCATTTGTGCAAAACCTTAAATTTACTGATGATAGTT